>NW_026652294.1:55856611-56168596 GCF_009828535.3 Hylobates moloch | reverse complement strand
AGTACCCATCTTCTCTTTCTGCAAAAGCCTCTGGGTCTATAAAAAGGTTCAACTCTAGAAGTATGTTGAGGGGTTATTACTTTAATTATGATAATTTGAGGCAGCCTTAGCTTTATCAGACCTAGAGCTTTTCCACTTATACAAATCAAGTATGACTTTATTAACCTGCACACCTATTTCATTTGTAGAAACACAATTATTGATTAGTCAATGCAAAACATCTCTGCAGGTCACATCATTCTGGTAATTGCTTCAGCACAACTTTTTAAAAAATAGAATTCATGTATATCTGTTAGATAAGTGCCACCTCTTGGATTTTACAACTCCTGGGTCACATCACCCCTTGTGAATTCAGGGAGGGTATTTTGCTGGCCGCAAGTCTCACAGATATCCCTGGCATACAGGGAAAAGCCACAGCAGAGGACTTTGATGATGACGGTGCTTTCCTTACCAAGGGGGTACCATCTTTGAGGGTGTCCTGGGGAATATAATTTAGAGGTGAATAAGCAGTTAACATGTAATAAATCCACTCCAACTTTTAATCTCCAAAACCCAGTGCACATGATCTTGCCAGAGTGGCTTAATGGAAAGGGCACTATGGAGGTGTCTGTAGAAAGCAGTTTTCTCTCTGTAGCTACTACATCTGTGAGTCCTCAGCCAAACACCTGCTGGTGGGAGTTGGGCTGCTCTTGGTCAGCAAGCTCAGCAATTAGGAATATAAGCTAATTTTCTAGTGGAACAGAGAAAGGACAAGTTAAGACCTGCTGGGGGCCGGGCGCGGTGGCTCACGCTTGTAATCCCAGCACTTTGGGAGGCCGAGGCGGGCGGATCACGAGGTCAGGAGATCGAGACCACGGTGAAACCCCGTCTCTACTAAAAATACAAAAAAAATTAGCCAGGCGTGGTGGCGGGCGCCTGTAGTCCCAGCTACTCGGAGAGGCTGAGGCAGGAGAATGGCGTGAACCCGGGAGGCGGAGGTTGCAGTGAGCCGAGATCGCGCCACTGCACTCCAGCCTGGGCGACAGAGCAAGACTCCGTCTCAAAAAAAAAAAAAAAAAGACCTGCTGGGTACCTCTGAATCTGTCATTTCGTTTTATTGTAAGAGTTTCTCACTGTAATGACTTCTGCTTCCTTTCTGCTTTGTAAATCTTGTAGAGTTCCTCTTTGGGACAACTCAAACTTTGAAACATATAGGGAAGGAAATTCTGGGAAATTTAGTTTCCAGTCTTAGCCAAGCTGACAGAACAAAATCAAGCATATAAAATATTATAAATTTCATAGTTTTTCAATTGTATAGCTTTATGAAGCAGTATTTTTTCTTACTCCGAATCAAAGCATGGGCACATATTAAATATAGGGAATCAATAATAGTAAATGCCTAATGTCTTTAGGCTGACCTACTGTTGGTTTCACTAGCTTTAAAAATTTATTTTAAGATAATTTTAAAATTACTTGTCACTGTGAGAAACAGTACAGAAACATCCCATGTACCTTTTATCCACTTTTCTCCAAGAGTAACATCTTGAATAATTTTAGTGCAATGTCACAACTAGGAAATTGACATAACCCACAGAATATGCATGAATTTCATTCAAGACAACTATTGACATAGGAAAATGTCATTTTAAAAGATCATTCTAGCTGTGTTGTGGAGAACAAAGGGGCAAAGAAAGGAGCAAAAAAATACATTTGGAGATTGTTGTGTAAACCAGATAAGAGATGACAGTGGCTTAGAAGATGACTGTAAAAAAAAAAAAAAGAGTTGGAGGTGTGGTAAGTAGTAATAAGATGGTAGATACATTTTGAATGTAGAAATCGTAAGATTTGCTTAGGGATTCAGTGTAAAAAAAAAAGAAAGGTACCAAAGATGCTTCTACAGTTTTGCTCTAAATAACTGGACTGAATGGTGTTCTTATTTACTGAGATGAGAAAGATTGTAAATTTGTTCATTTTTGTGCCATTCAGGCAGCCTGAAAATTTTCAAAGAACAATTATTATACTGGCCAGCCATCTTTCTGGTCACAATAGGATTATATTAAAATGTTTTTAATTGAAGAAAAACCGTAACAACTTTTTCTTCCTCTAACCTCCTCCTTTTACATGCTAAGAAAGTAAAACGAAAGTACTCTTAGTAACTTATGAGTAGAAAGTAAAATTTCAATGGAGTATTGTGAAAAATACTTAGAGGTGAGTGATAGTTACAAATTAACTACCACACAGTGTGATGCAGCTTAAGAGACTGAGAAAAGGACATTTTTAGCTTTAAATATATTACTCTCAAAAGTTTACAAATAATCAAATAATTTAACTCAAGAAGCTAGGTAAGAGTAGGTAATGAATCTGAGAAAGGAGAAGGGAATTATACAGGGAGAAGTAGAAATTAATAAAGTAGAAATTAAATAACAAAGGTGCAGGTCAAAAAAAGCAAAAACTTGTTCTATGAAAAGATTAATAAATAGAAAAATCTCTATAGAAAGATTCATCAAGAAAGAATGAGAGAAGGCATAAATACATAATATTATAAGTGATATAGGAGATAGAACAAGAGATTCCATAGAGATGAAATAAATCAGAACAACAGTACGAATACTAAATTTTTTGAAAACTTATGTCAATTATAAACATTTTTAGGAATTATTTAAAAATTGGCAAAGTTGAGAAGCCACCATTAAATAAGTGGAATATTTAGTTTAAAAAATGCAGGCCTGTACTTCCATGGGAATATCAGGTCCACAGTGTTTCTGGCAAGGTTTACCAAACATGCAAGGAACAGCTAATCTCTACCTTATGAAAAATCTTTTAGAATATAAAACAAGAGAGAATGCTTATTAAACTTCACATTAGAGGTATATCTTGATACCAAAACATGACAAGTGCTGAAAAGGAAAATTTATTTATGCAGAAATCTTAAATGAAGGAAATTAGGAAATCAAAGTCACTTGTGTATCTAAAAATAATATACATTAACCATATTTCCTCAAATACAGGTATCTTATTGGTGTAATTTTTTACATTAACAAATTAAGAAAAGTCTTATTTATAGATAAAGAAAATATTTAATAAATTTCAATGCTAATTTATAAGAAACCTTTTAGATAACTAGGGTTGAAAACTATGAATAGATTGAGCGATAAGAAAGAGAAATTTTAACTAATTCTTACTAAACTATGACTTTTAAGTTGTTGAATGGTTGCCATATGCCTATCTTTTGTGTGTGTGTGTGTGTGTGTGTGCATGTGGGCGTGTGTACGTGCATGTGTGTGGTTTCCCTTATGTTACAGAGGACAGACTGAGGAAGAGAGGGTCAAGGAATCTAAGTTCATGTTGCAAGTAAAGTAGAGGAGCTGGGAGTTGAACTTCATACTTGGATAGCCTCTATCCCAAATTTATGCTCTGTATGACCTGTCTCACACTAAAGTAGGTAAAGCTGGTAAATTTTATACTTATTTCATCACTCAGGAGACATTTAATCAGTGGTTCAAGGATATCAGAAGTTAGCATGTTGTGATTCTCTTGTTCTCTCTTGCTCACAATATGTCTATCATAGTTTCAGCCATCACACTTGTGTTCTCGGTAAAAGGAAGAAAGACTCAGCAAGGAGAAGGATGTGACACCAGTCATCTACTGATAAATATTTAACAATAACGTCAGGCTACCAGGTGGTGGTGAACATATCTGATTGTAGCAATTGCCTAATCCCATGGTATAAATACTTGAACCATGACTAATTTTAAGCTATCAAACTGATGTCACTGAACGGGATTTGGGAAGAAATGTACACCATAGGTTATCTTGGCAAGCATGGATTGGCTCTAGAGCATGGCTTGGTGGTGCCTATATCAGGAAAGAAAAACAATCCTAGAAATCTCCAGCAGAACTTTGCTCATGTCTCAATGACACGAGTAGTGTCACATCACCTGCTGTAGCTCTAAGAAATTATATGTTTTATTTGAGCACATTGCCACCTCAAATAAAATTGTAAGGAAATGCCTATTCATCAAAGAACCAACAGCTTCTGCCTTTAAAGCGAACTTCCTTAATTTAATGCAGCAAACATCATACTTAATGGCAAATCTTTAGAGAGATCTTAAAGTCAGAAATATGACAAGAAGAGTCACTCATACTGCTTCTATTGAGCATTGTACCAGAGTGTTAGCCAATGCAGTATAATACAAAAATTGAATAATTGTTGAAAAATAACTCAATATTTTCAATTGCTATGATAAAAAAATCAGAAACTAGAACTAAGGAAAGAATTCAACAAGATGGCTGGTTTTAAGCCCAACACACAAACAAAATCAATAACTTTTCTCTCTCTCTCTCTATATATATATATATATAGAAAAAATATATAAATATATATCGAAAAATATATAAATATATATAGAAAATATATATAAATATATAGAAAATATATAAATATATAGAAAAAATATATATAAATATATATAAAGTTATTGATTTATATATAGAAAAAATATATATAATATATAGAGAAAAGTTATTGATTTTATATATATATTTTCTATATATACATAAACAATGGCTAGTTAGAAAAACATAGTAGAATAAAAAAATTAATATTCATAACAGCAACAAAAACTATAAAATGCTTAGGATCAAAGTTAACTAAGTATGTATGAAAACTTGAAAAAAATTATGAAATGTTTCTAGAGAACATAAAATAAAACTTTAATAAATACTTATGGAAGAACATAAATATTTATGGAGAATGCTCAATAGAAGTACAATGCTCAATTAGTAAAGTTGTCTATTCTTCCTAAAATAATTTGGGAGACATTTTGTTAGATATAAAAGCTCAAGAGCCAGAATACTTGAGTTCAAATTCCAACTCCACCCCTTACTTGTCAAATAACCTTAGGTAAGTTATTTAACTTCTTTGGGCTTTCATCTTTTAAATCAGTTAAATGGGTATAATGCTAATAATTTCATACTTACTTCATTTGATCACTCAGGTGACTAAAAGAATTAATACATTTAAGATATTTAGAGCAGTACCTGGCCCATTTATGCACATATGTATTATTAACCTATAAATCCAATGCAATTTCAATAAAAATTTCAGGAACTTTTGTTGAGTATGATGCCTCAAAATGAAAATAAAATAAAAAGCCAAAAAAAAAAAACCCCAGATACAAAACTGTTCTGGAAAAGAAAAAAAAATTTTACTATCAGACATCAGATTTCCCTATTAGATATCCAATTAGATTTTTTTTATCAGATGGCACATAGTAAGTATTCAGTAATTATAGTCATAGTTTAGACTAATTATAAAGTTATACTAACAGTGTGGTAATAGACAATCAGGTATAAATAATCAAGTTAGTGGAATGTCATAGAAACCTACCCAAGTATATATGGAACTATAGGATAAGATTCATTCATTTATACAGTGAGGAATTTATTGACACCTTCCATATCCCGGGCATTCTTCTGTGCACTGGGGGATACAACAGTGAGAACACTGTCAGGATCCGTGCCCTTGTGAAATTGATGTTCTAGTTAGTGTGAACCAATAAACAGAGAAGTAAATATAAATTATATTGGGTAGTGCTAAGTGTTATGAAGAAAAGTAAAGCAAGATAAAAGAATAGAGAACGCTGATGGGTGGGAGAGTGAGAGCAATGACTATTTCAGTTTGGGTGGTCAGAAAAAGCTTTTCCAGAGAACATGGCTCATATGGTTTGGTTTTGTTTCCCTACTCAAATGTCATCTTGAATTGTAATTCCCGCATGTCAGGGGAGGGAACTGGTGGCAGGTGATTGGATCGTGGGGACGGTTTCCCCCATGCTATTTTCATGATAGTGAGGGAGTTCTCACCAGATCTGATGGTTTTAAAAGTGGCAGTTTTCCCTCTCTCTCCCCTGTTGCCATGTAAGACGTGCCTTGCTTCCCCTTCACCTTCTGCCAGGATTCTAAGTTTCCCAAGGCCTCCCTGCTATGCAGAACTGTGAGTTAATTAAACCTCTTTTGTTTCTAAATTACCCAGCCGTAGGTAGTATCTTTATAGCAGTGTGAGAACAGACTAATACAATGGCATTTGAACACAACAGAGTAAATGGCAAGGCAGGTATGTAGAGGTATGGGGCTAAGGAGAACCACAAGCACACAGGATGGAAACAGGAACAAGCCTAATTTTACTTGCAGTATGAATGAACAGTGTGTTTAAAACACAATGTGATAAAAGAGGTTGGAGAGAGATAAGTATGGTGTTGGTGGCAACAGTGATAAACTGAAATATTTAAATTAGTGTGATGTCTCAGAAGCTACTGGACAGTCTGAGCAGGGAAGTCAAGGCTGGGTTTACATTTTACAGAGATTTGTCTGATTACTTTGTAGGAAATAACTGCTCTGCAGTGCAAGAGAGGAAGCAGGGAGAACAGTTATGCTATTCAATAGTCTAGCTGAGGACTGATGGTGGCTTTGACCAGGACTGGAGCTGTGACCAGGACTGGAGGTGATAAAAAGTGTTTGGATTAGTGCTTAAATTATTGATGAACTGTGTGTGAGGAATGATGGAAATACAAGTGCCAAGAGTGATGCTTGCATTTTTTTCTCCTAAACAATTGTGTGTGCCTGTAATCCCAGGACTTTGGGAGACCAAGGTCGGCAGATCACTTAAGGCCAGGAGTTTGAGTCCGGCCTGGGCAACAAGGTGAGACTCCATCTCTACTGAAAATACAAAAGTTAGCTGGGCTTGGTGGCCCACACCTGTAGTCTCGGCAACTTGGGGGGCTGAGGTGGGAGAATCAGTTAAACCTGGGAGGTGGTAGGAGTGAGCTCTGATCATACCCTGCACTCCAGCCTGGGTGACAGAACAAAAACCCTGCCAAAAACAAAACCAACCAACCAACCGACCAAAAAAACCAAAACAAAACAAAACAAAAATGCAAGTGATTTTTCTATTTGCTGACTTCTTCTTTTTTTACATTTTAAGTTTAAGGTATCTGTTAGATATCCAAACTTGAGGTATTACATAGCTGTTACATATATGAAGCTAGAAGTCAAAGGACTAGTAGGAAAACGAGAGATAAATTTGGAAGTTATTATATTTAAAGCAATGGGTTTGTATAGGATTTATTAAGGAGAAAGTATAGAGTCAGGAGAATGATGTTCTCCGGCATCCAACATTTAAAGGTGAGGAAGAAGAGGGGCCAGCCAAGAATATTGAAAAGAAGTGGTTATTGAAATAGGGGAAACACTGTCTTAGAAACCAAATTTTAAAAGGGGAATAGGGGATAATGAATTGTGTCTGTTGCTAATAAAGGTTTAATACAATGAGAACTGAGATGGATTATTGAATCTGACGATCTTATTGTCAAGTGCCCCTAACAAGAAAAGATTTGGTAGGGTAATGGTGTCTAAAACATGATTGGACTGAAGGAGAGAATGGGAGTTGAAGAATAAGCAAAAAGTTTAGTCAATGTGTTTGAAAATCTTTTTTTTAAGGGTAACAGGGAACTAGGATGGCAGCTGAAGAGATACATGGAATCTAGGAAGTTTCGTTTGTTTTTCTTCTAAGGACAATAGTATGGCATGTTTGTGTGTTTATAAGAATAATGCAGTAGAGACAAATAAATAATGATGCAGAGAAGAAGTAATAATGGCAGGTGTATAGTCTTCTAGTGATAACAGGAAATGGGATTTTGGGGACAAGTAGAGGAGATGGCTTTAGAGAAGAGCAGAGACAACCATCGTAATAAGAGGGAAAGAAGAGTATAGGCACAGAAGCAGAAGGTTGGTAGGTTTATGATGAAATATGAACCATTTCTCCTTTAAATGCGTATATTTTTTCAGTAAAATTGGAGGTGAAAGCACAAACTAAGAATGAGAAAGAAGAGAAAGAAGGTGTGTAATAGTTATCTTGGAGATTAAAAGAGTGAACTGATGACGGAAATTGCCTGGTGCTGCTGAGAGTCTGTTGAGATGTGTTGATAAATATTTCAACTGGTTTTCTTCAGTTATGTTCTACTTCTTCTATAGACTCATGTCCTCACCTTCTTCCTTCTCCCAATTTGCTTGGATTCCTCACTGATTAATCCCAACTGGAAGCTAGAGGTGACAAGAGATTTTGATTTGTCTGTACAGGTCAACCTTTTGGGATACAGAGTAGATAGGGAAGAAGAGTTGATCTGGAAGGATAAAGAAACATATCTGGCACATCATCATGCTATTCACAAAAGTAAATCCCAGATAGAATAAAGGCCTGTATGTTAAAAACAGAACTTTCCAATTATTAGAAGACAATGTGACTATCTTTATATTTAAGGGGGGTGAAATTTTTTTTTTTTTACCAAAACAGAACTATAGTAAAATTAAAAATTTTAATAATAAAATACAAAATAACCGAAGACATTAGAAACTACATATATAACATACCAAAATATCTATTCAGGATATATAAACACTATTAATCAATAAAATTGGCCAAATAACCAACAGTTTTAATGAACTAGTTGGATCTTTATGTATCAATAGGGACAAATCTGAAGAGAAATCTGCTGATTAGAAAAGAACATTTCATGAAATAATTGTGTATACTATAATTCTATTCATGAAAATTAAGCTAAAATACAGAACTTGGAATATATTTTTTATGGGTAGATATATAATAAAAGTACAAACATATGGACTGGCTATAATAATCACATCAGTTACCTCTAGAAAAGGAAGGAAATGGAACCGGGGAATGTAACAGGTGCATGAACATAATCTGTAAGGTTTTATTTCTTTAAAAATTTTAAGGGTCGCACATGGTGGCTCATGCCTGTAATCCCAGCACTTTGGGAGGCCGAGGTCAGGAGATCGAGACCATCCTGGCCAACACGGTGAAACCCCGTCTCTACTAAAAATACAAAAAATTAGCCGGGCGTGGCAGCGGGCGCCTGTAGTCCCAGCTACTCAGGAGGCTGAGACAACAGAATCGCTTGAACCCGGGAGGTGGAGATTGAGGTGAGCTGAGATCGCACCACTGCACTCCAGCCTGGCGACAAAATAAGACTCCGTCTCAAAAAAAAAAATTAAGAAACTCTGAGCTTTAAAACTTTTTCAAAATAACAGAGTTAATCACTTAATTTACTTAATACAAAAATACCGTCTCAGGCTCAGATACATGAGAATGATTAGGGTCAGCATTAGAGTGCACTAATTTTAACTCAGAAGACCAAGTTCTGCAGTGTCATGGCTGACATTAAAGAATTATTTCAGTACTTATTCCACTCCCATTCTTTGTTGAGTAATGGCTCCAAATAAGCAAGAAATATTTCTTCTCAATTTTTGCCTCCCATAGTAAAAGAAAGCCTTTAGTGTTAAAAATATTCCCAGGAATTTAGGAACTGAGTAGCCAGAGGGGGTTCTTAATTCATCCATTAAGATTAATTGATTTTTTAATCTAATATACAGCGTGCATAAAACAATATTCTGGGCTATAGAGAAATACAGAAATTACCTTTGAGGACAAAAGCAGGTGGCAAGAAGTTAACATTTAGTAAATACGTCCTGTGGGCCAGGCTCTAAACAAATTTGACATCACAGTCAAAATGGAGTTCCTTAAATCTGATGCTTTAAAAATATGAACTTAGTATTTTTTTAATTTGCCAGTTAGAATCTTGTTTTCTATTAACAAAAATTAAATATTGACGTTCCAAATAAGAAATTTATTCGATAAAGTAATTACAACAGCGTTTGTTTTTGTCATTTTCACCCTAAGGAAAAAGACAGCTCGCATGGACAAATTTGTGGGATCTTAAGATTTTGTTTAGACTGTCTTTGAACTTTCTTTTGTCTCCCTTTTCTGTTAGCAAAATATTTCCCATTTTTCTGAGGGTTTTGTTCTTTCTCCATTTTCTGATTTTCTGAACCGCAAGATGCATTGGGTGACATTGGAGCCAAAAGCAAGGATGTAAGATTTAACTCTTGATTTTGCTACTTTTTGTTTGATCTTGGTTAACAAAGTTGATTTTTTCAATGCCCCAATCTCCTCATCTGACAATTAGAATAATAATAACACCTAGCCCTGAGGATTGCTGACTGGAAAGGAGGTAAATTAAGTAGTCAGTAATAACACATCTATGTCAATTTCTTCAACAATGAGCAGTATTACAGTTCTGTAAATGAAATCTGTGATTTTAAAAATATTTACAATTGAGATAATAAAACAACTCATTTCTCATTGGAAAATTGCGCTACACCACATAACTTTGTGCTTCAGGTTTTCGGATGGAGGTGGCTGCAGACCTTAGGTAACGTCAGCTACCTGTGTTTTCATCCTGGGTATGTGCTCATAGTTGGACTATGCCATTTACACCTTGCTCAGAATGGGTCAGCTCTGTGAGGAGTAATTTTTAAAATTTCCACTTGAGGGCGCTGTCTACTTCTGTGCGAATTGAAATACCGCAAATGTCCAATTACACAAGGGACGTTTTTAGGCAGCTGGATTTAACTTGTATCAAACTTCCAATTTATTACAGTGACACGGTGGCCTTCCTTATTGATTGGTGCTCCAGGTGGATGCCATCCTTACTTGTGCTGAACACTTTATATTAGACATTTCATTAAATTTTATTAATCCTTTCAAATATCTTGAGAATACTTATCCCAATTTTATAAATGAGTAAACAATCTGAGAAAGGTTAAGTAATTCTCCCAAGCTGTCCTAACCAGTGTGTGATGTAAAACTTAGACTTAAGCCTAGATCACTCAAAGTATAAAACCAGTTTACATCTAGTTTACATTCTTCCATATTTTCTTTCTTTTCAATATATGTGTATTATATATTTGAACACACCATATACACACACATTTATGTAAGTGAATGTATGTACATGTATATTCAAATATATATGCATCTGTGTATATGTATATATATATCTGTGTGTATGCATATTTGGGTATATAAAACATACATAAATGTAATTTATAATTTGGTGGGCAAATATAATACATTTAAATGTTATGTATAAATATATTTACATATACTATATAAATGGGGCTTAATTGGGGGAGGAACAGAAGGTATCTTATGTATAATATATAAATATTATATAAAAATACTTGCCCACTAAATTGTAAAATTACATTTAGATTTTAAAACATGTCCAAATTAAATATCTTGGTGAAGAAAACACAGATACCACTGTTTGCCTGCAGAGGAAATTCTGTTTTCTTGCTGTATAATGCAGTAAATGTGCTAAGGCAGAGCCAGCATGCCCAACTGTTGTATCATATTGGCAAGCTGTAATAAAACGCTAAATTACTGTCTAGAAACAAAATACATTTTTGTTGTTACCAAGAGTTGCTTTAACTAAAAGGAAGGCACCCTAGCCCTTTAAATAGGTAAGTTTCGCCCCTTCCCATTTCTTGCAAAATTGAATTAGGTAAAGACTACAATAGTATTTGCATTTATAGGAAATCAATTCCCAGAGCACATTAAGCCAGTAATTTACATAAAATTACTATTTCCCAACATAAGTAAAAGCAAAGGGATAGCATATATTTTTATTTAATTTACAAGCAAATATGTAAATATTACCCATCCAGGTAACCCAGTTGGTGTTTGCCACACCAACCCCTTTTTTAATGGTCTCCAGATTGGATGCGGTTTTCTCAAACTTCTCAAACTCAAGAGATCTTATTAACTGAAAGGTGATTGAGAAGAGCATTGAAATAATTATCTTTTGAGCTTTGAACAAGCAATCATGGCCTTCATCATATTAAATAGGAAGCCATTATTTATATACCTGTTATGTCTGAGGCATTGTGCTGAGCAGGTATAAAGCCCTTTCTGAAAGTAGGGCTTGGTAGGGGGAGGAGCAGAAGGTGCTTTTATCTGAAGGGGAGAGCTGGGGGAATGGGAGCGGTAGATACCACTAAAAAGCTCAGCCTTAACCTAGATGTCTACACTGAAAGAGTGACTCTACAGACTCAGGCTAAGACCACGCTACACCGGTTACGGTCAAGAGATCTTTATTGGAGGCGTCAGGTAGCCAGCCGAAGAGGAAGCAGAGAGAGAGGGCTTCGGGGCTTCGGCTTTTTATACTCTGAGACGTTACGTGGAGGTCAATGGTTGGCTGCGGGGGCTGGGCTCAGACCAAGGTGGGAAGGCGTCTCTTTCTGATTGGTTTTTCTTTGGCGGGTCTGTATCGAGGAGGAAGAGGAACCCGGAACCAGCGCCATTAAGGTACTTCTGTTACCTAACATACACTTTGCAAATGTTGCCTACACAATGTTGTGTTGTATCCAATGAGGTAAATGTGCTCCAGGCATTTCAAAGAGAGGAAATGGCAGTGGATGGCCATAGAGGTGCATTTCTTCTTACTTTTTGGTAGTTTAGCAAGAAACCAGCTCAGCAGGTCTGAGTTAATTCAATACAAGAACAGGCTGATACCAGAGACTGAGGCTCCCTGCCCCACCCCAGCTATTTCTAACAGAGCCACTCAGGAAGCCACTACTGGTTTTTGGTGGCCTAGCTTTTCCCTGCAGTACTACTTTGCTCCTTTCCCTCTATGTAGAAGATTATGGAGGTGGAATTCTTTCCTGTTGCTCTTCTGTGTTATATGCAACGTAACTATGCCCAGCCTAAGCACAGTCTCCTCTGTGGAATAGATGAGACTTTAAGTGATTGTGTATGCTCTGCTACTTGTTTGTTTCTAATTAAAAAAAAAATACACTGTACCTGAGTGGCACTAATGGTATATGTGATCATACCCCCTTTACATGACACATCTGTTTATAAAATGCTATGTGTGAGTAAGTAGGGTAAAGACTACCAAATAAGTTATAATTAGAGTCACAGCTAAAGCAATCTGTTCTTCAAAATCTGGCATGTCACCTGTGCTCAGAACCATAGAACCAAATAATTCACACCTGTGGATATGTCTGTATAAATATTCCAATAGATTGACTGACTACTCTGCTTGCGATGAAGGAACACTTTTAAGAGCCCTGATCATGAAACAAACTTTGATTTAGGCACATCAAAGTGGAATTTTTTTGAGACTCTATCAGTGGAAGTGTTAATGTTAGATAACAATATGTTATAAATTTTAACACTGACCTTTAACATTCCAAGAGCAGGAATTACCCGAGGCTTGCTACTGTCATTGCCTCTAGTTCTAGTTGAACAAGCTTTCATTTGGTCCTCCAGAGGCACTACTGATGAAATCACTTTGAGAAATGTCAGAATTGGATAAAACATTTTCGCATACATTAGGCAGGACAGGCAAACCTGGTGGGCTGATGTCAAAAACATAAAACCACATCATGGACTTGTTTGAAATGCTTTGTCTGTCCTGTCTACAAATATAGAGGCACGTAAGACTCATCTTCCTGGCTGAGACCTCACACCTCAAAGGACATATGGGATTGATAGCATTGATAACTCATGGGCTTTTGGTTGGAGATGCTGCTTTCCAAAATCTGGAAACCAAAAGGGAAAATTATGACCTTTTCTTTCCATGAAAACAGTTGTATTGTTCTGTGAAAATTGCAATCAAAGAGTCAGACAAAGATAAATATATAAGAAAAGTGCTTGGAACGTAAAGCCTCTATTGTAATGACAACCATTTTAGCTCGATGAATTATATAACTAACCAACTGCTTTATTTTTTTACCTGTTAACATGAACTTGCTTGAAAAAAATCAAAAAACATAAAAATACATACAATAAAAGATGTGCTTCCTTTTTAGTCCTTTATATTAGTTTCTTTTGTATACTTGGATTTTTCCTGCAAATATAAGCAAATAGATGTTTACTTTATTATTATCCCTTACTAATATATTTCTAGCTTTCCATATATTTCCTGGATTATTTTGTACTTTTAAATTGTTGGGGCCAGGGATGGTAGCTCACGCCTGTAATCCCAGCACTTTGAGAGGCCAAGGCGGGTGGATCACCTGAGGTTGGGAGTTCGAGACCAGCCTGACCGACATGGAGAAACTCCATCTCTACTAAAAGTACAAAATTAGCTGGGTATGATGGTGCATGCCTGTTATCCCAGCTACTTGGGAGGCTGAGGCAGGAGAATTGCTTGAACCTGGAGGCAGAGGTTATGGTGAGCTGAGATCGTGCCATTGCACTCCAGCCTGGGCAACAAGAGTGAAACTCTGTCTCAAAAAAAAAAAATTGTTGCTATATTATGAGATGTCTCAATTTTAATGACTGTAATATATTCATTGTGATTTGTACCATTTAAAATTATTTTCAAAAGTGCCTTTTTTGAATTTTTTTTTTTGTTTTTACTTTTAACACTTTGGCCTGAATTATTTCACCTCTGCGGATTCATTTGATAGTAGTATCACAATTCCTTTACGTTTCATTTTTTTGTGTGCTTATTTGTATGGTATGCCTTTCACTATTATTTCCTCTCTGTTTTTTAGAGGCAGAGTCACCCAGGCCGGAGTACAGTGGTGCAATTATGGCTCACTGCAGCCTTGAACTCCTGGGCTCACAAGCTCCTCCTGCCTTAGCCTCCTGAGTAGCAAGGACTACAGGCAAGCACCGCCACGCCCTGCTATTTTTTTTTTTTTTTTTTTTTAGAGATGGGATCTTGTTATGTTGCCCAGGCTGGTCCCGAACTCCTAGCTTCAAGCAATCCCCCTACCTTGGCCTCCCAAATTGCTGAGAGTACAGGTGTGAGTCATTGCATCCCATCTACTTTTACATCAACTTGTTTTAGTAGTATCTATGTATACAATATAGACTTGGTTCATATTTCAGTTCAATCTGAAAATTGTTTTCCACTCTTAGGTGAATTAAAGTCTTTTATGTTTGTTAAAATGGAAGATATATTTGGCCGCATTGTAGCTAATTTTAGTCACATTCCTTTTGATTTAACAGTGACTACTTAAATGAATTAGCTACTGTCTGATTTTGAGTGGAGTATTACTGACCTCTGTGGTTGTGAGGAAAAAATATGATGAGTTGGCTTTTAAATCCTTCTGCCTGGATGTAGTAGGCATCACTTTCACTCACATTTCGTTGACACAAGCAAATTAAAGCCATTTTAAAAAATTTTAAAGCAGGAGGAAGGGAAAATATAGTCCTGTCTTTGACCTGGAGGCACAAGACCAGGAATATTGTTCATAGGTGTATGATTGCCAAATGAAGCTGTCTGACATTTTGATTTCTGATTTTCAAGCTCACTGTGTGGGTTATTGGGGTCTTGATTTGAGGATTTAGTTATGTTAGAGATTTGGTCCAAATATTTTTAGACATTTCAGTCTGTCAATGAATGACTTGGATTATATTTATGCAACTCTCGACAAAATATATTTTGGATATGGAGAAATTTTGAATATTTAAAATACTTGGCTAATGGAGAAAATGGCAATTTTAACAATGATAATGATGATGATGAATATAATGGGGAAGATAATGACAGGAAAAATAGTGCTTGAGAATTATAATCATCATATGACAAATGGCAGAACTTAAAGACGAACGATGTTTATTCTCTGGCATTAGGAGTTATCTTTTTGGAATAACAGCTTGGAACATCACTGGCCAGAATGCTTTCACTTTTAGTTTATGGAACAATCTGTTTCTTTGGGCTGAATTTATTGCAGTATATAATTTATCCTTCCAATTCACATTTTTCTTTCTGTTTATTATTGCAGATATTTTTGTTGGAGTTTACTTGTTAATATTATTTTAAACACTAGTCATTAAAATTGTGCATTTGCAGCTTTAAAATTGTTGCTAAAAGTGCTTGCAATAGCACTTGCATGGTATCTTAGTTATAGTCACTGATCAAATTACATTTTTTGAATGACTTCTATAAAAATAATTTTTATTACTGAAGAAAAATTGTACTGTAGATCTCCTCTCACCTTCAGCATAACATGTAAGTCACAAAATGAACTAAAATTTTAGAGAAAACAGATGTTTGTTCCTTGTATTCATTAATTGAAATTAGTCATAACAAAATGCTCATTTTGATCAGACTTATGTAATGATACAGACCAATATTTTTCTCTGGTGAACCTTAAAGAAAAAGAAAATATCAATTACTATTATTTATTGAGTATTTAATATGTACCGGTAATTGTATCCTATCAATAACTTAATAAAGGGGGAATTATTATGTTCATACCCATTTTCTGATGAAAAATCTTGTCTTACTCTTCAGCTAGTAGAATAATGGAAGTATGATTGACACATAGGAAGTCTAACTCCAGAATCTATTGTGTGAGAGATGACCTTGCCACCATGCTTGACAAACTCCCTATCACTGCATTCAAATTGTATTTTATTCCAAGATAAAAATTATCAAGACATAGAAGGAAAAAGTAAGGACCTTAGTGCTCACTTTGGAGTTTTAGATTTATAAAGGTAATTTTCTATTTATTTTTTCATATTTTGCATCAACAATTCTTTATTACTATCCTAATTATGTACCAAATACTAAGCCCCTGGTAACTAAGAACCTGATTTGTTTAAAAGAACGCCATGTTTCCATTCATTGGAGACTCTGCATTAGACACTATAACTTATTAAATCAATATCTTTTATTGTTTATAAACTCATATATTTGGAAAGATCATACCCATTTTATTGGAGATATAAATATTTAGGAACTGTAATCAGCTATACTAAACTGCTATCAATAATGAGTCAACTTTATATCTTCTTCATGCCAGAAATGAGTTAATTTTTATACAGAGTATGAGGTAGGGGTCCAACTTTATTGTTTTGCTTGTAGCTATTTATTTTAGCACAATTTGCTGAAAAAACTATTCTTCCTTCTTTGAATGGTTTTGGCACCTTTGTCAAATATCAGTATCTCACAGGCATTTGAGTTTACTTCTGGACCCTCAATTCTCTTCCATTGATCTATATATGTCTCCTTATAGCAGTAACACACTGTCTGATTGCTGTTTTGTTATTTTTGAACTTCGGAAGTGTGAATCTTCCTTCATTTTTCTGCTTCATTTTTGAAGGATTATTTAGGCTCTTCTGGTCCTCTTGCAATTCCGTAAGAATTTTAGAATCAGTTTCTCAACTAAAACATCAGCTGGTATTTTTACAGGAATTTCACTGAGTCTATAGATTAGTTTGAGGTGTATTAACATTTTACCGTTGTTAAGTCTCTGGTCTGTGAATATGGGATGCTGTCCCACTTATTTAGATCTTCCTTAATTTTTCTCAACAATTTATGTCAGCAATTTTTCCTTTAACAATTAAAAGCTTAAATGTTATTGAGTTTTCACAGCACAAGTTTTGCATTTCTTTGGTTAAATTTATTCCTATTTTTTATTATTGCAAATGGAACTGTTTTATTTTTGGATTATTCTTTACAAATTGATAGGAATACAATTAATTTTTGCATACCGATCTTGTATTCTGAAAACTTGTTGATGAGAAACTTTATTATAATAGTGTTTTAGTGGATTCTTTAGGATTTTTTCTGTACACAGTGTTACTGTTTATAAACAGAATTTGTTTTTCTTAGTTTTTCGTTTTCCAACCTGGATGTGTTTTATTTTTTCTTTTTGATTAATTGTCCTGGTGCAGTGTCAAATAGAAGTGTTAAAGATGGTTACTTTGTCTTGTACCTGATCTTAGGGAGAAAAATTCAGTCTTTCATCAATTAGTATAATGTTAACTGTGGATTTTTTGTAAATGTTCGTTGTCCAGTTGAGATTTCCTTCTATTCCTAGTGTGTGGAGTGTTTTTATCATGAAAGGGTGCTGAATTCTGTCAAATGCTTTTTTCTGTATTTATTAAGATGCTCATTTGATTTATTTATTTTGATATGATAATTTACATTGATTGTAAATTATCAGATGTAAAACAACCTTGCATCTTGAAATAAATCACACTTGGTCGTAATTTATAACTCTTACAATATGCTGCTGGATTTCATATGTTAGTATTTTGTTGAGAACTTTTGCATTTATATTCATAAGAAATTTTGATCTGTAGTTCTCTTTTCTTGTAATATCTTTGATTTTGGCATCAGAGTAATGCTGACCTTAATAAGGGAGTTGGGAGGTGTTCCCTTCTGTTTTCTGAAACAGTTTGTGAAGAACAGTTTCTTTGAATGTTCAGTAGAAATCAGCAGTGAAGCCATATTTTCCTAGGATACTTTGTGGCTATTTTAAAAAATAATAAATTCAGTATCTTCACCTAGGTCTATTCAGATTGTCTATTTCTTCATGAATCAGTTTCAGTAGTTTGTGTTTCTTAGAGTGTTTATTTCTTTTAAGTTATCTAATTTGTTGGTGTACAATTGTTCAATGTATTCATTTCTAATCCTTTTTATTTATGTAAGGTTGGTAGTAATGTCCAGTCTTTTATTTCTGATTATAATAATTTGTCTTATCTTTATCTTTTGGTCAAACTAGGAAAGGCTGCCAATTTTGTTGATCATTTCGAGAAATTTAATTTTCTATTCTCTATTTCATTAATTTCCATCTTAATGTTTAACTTTCCTTCTCTTTACTTTAGGTTTACTTTGCCCTTTTTTATTCAGCAGAAGTTTAGGTTATTAATTTGAGATATTTCTTTTTTTTTTTTAATTATACTTTAGGGTTTTAGGGTACATGTGCACAATGTGCAGGTTTGTTACATATGTATCCATGTGCCATGTTGATTTCCTGCACCCATTAACTCGTCATTTAGCATTAGGTGTGTCTCCTAATGCTGTCCCTCCCCCCTCCCCCCACCCCACAACAGTCCCCGGAGTGTGATGTTCCCCTTCCTGTGTCCATGAGTTCTCATTGTTCAATTCCCACCTATGAGTGAGAACATGCGGTGTTTGGTTTTTTGTCCTTGCGATAGTTTACTGAGAATGATGTTTTCCAGTTTCATCCATGTCCCTACAAAGGACACGAACTCATCATTTTTTATGGCTGCATAGTATTCCATGGTGTATATGTGCCACATTTTCTTAATCCAGTCTATTGTTGTTGGACATTTGGGTTGGTTCCAAGTCTTTGCTATTGTGAATAGTGCCGCAATAAACATACGTGTGCATGTGTCTTTATAGCAGCATGATTTATAGTCCTTTGGGTATATACCCAGTAATGGGATGGCTGGGTCAAATGGTATTTCTAGTTCGAGATCCCTGAGGAATCGCCACTATCATCAGAGTGAACAGGCAGCCTACAGAATGGGAGAAAATTTTTGCAACCTACTCATCTGACAAAGGGCTAATATCCAGAATCTACAATGAACTCAAACAAATTTACAAGAAAAAAACAAACAATCCCATCAAAAAGTGGGCAAAGGACATGAACAGACACTTCTCAAAAGAAGACATTTATGAGATATTTCTTGTATATATTTTTGTGAGATGGAGACTCGGTCTGTTGCCCAGCCTGGATTAATATAGGCATTTACACCTATAAATTTTCCTCTAAACATTCCTTTAGCTGCAATGTTTTCACACATTGTGTCTTTAGTTTCATTCATCTCAAAATATCTTCTAGTTTCCTTTTTGATATTTCTCTTTTGACCCATTGGTTGTTTAAGAGTGTTGTTTAATTTCCATATATTTGTAATTTTCTTTAATTTCTCTTTATTATTAATTTTTGTTTTGGTGTTGTAGTCAGAGAACATACTTAATATTACTTCTATCTTTTTAAATTTATTGATGTTTGTTTTATGGCCTAATATATGGATTATCCTAAGAAATATTTCATTTATTTTCACTTGAGTAGAATGTCTATTCTGTTGTTGGGTAGAATGTTCTGTGATGTTTGTTAGGTCTGGTTGGTTTATACTGTTGCTCAAGTCTTCTATTTCTTTATTGATCTTCTCTTTAGTTGTTTTGCCTGTTAGTGAAAGCAGGATATCTAAGTCTCCAACAATTATTTTGATTGTCTATTTATTCCTTCACTTGTTTAGTTTTTGCCTTATATATTTTGATGCTCTGTTGTTACTTTTTATTATTAGTTGTTAGGTGCATATACATTGATAATAGTTATATATCTTGCTAGATTAAAAATTTTATTATAAGAAGTTTCTCTTTGTCTCTGATAACTTTATCTTTTGTATTAAGATCTATTTTGTCCGGTATTAGTATAGTTACTCCAGTTTTCCTGTGTTGCTGCTAGCCTAATGTATCTTTTTCTGTTCCCTTACTATTTTTTTTTAAGACAGGATATCTCTCGTCGTCCAGGCTGGAGTGCACTAGCACAATCACAGCTCACCATAGCCTTGATCTCTCCAGCTCAAATAATCCTCCCACCTCAGCCTCCCAAGCAGTTGAGACTACAGCCATGCACCAGCATGCTCAGCTAATTTTTGTATGTATTGTAGAGATGGAATTTTGCCATGTTGCCCAGGCTTGTCTTGAACTCCTGAGCTTAAGCAATCTGCCCACCTTGGCCTCCAAAAATGCTGGGATTACAGGTATAAGCCACTGCACCTGCCCCATCCTCTTACTTTCAATCTATTTGTGTTTTTGAATCTAACATGCTTCTCCTGTAAATGACATACAGTTAGATCATGTTTTTTAATCTAGTCTGACAATTTCTGCCTTTTAATTGGGTTAGTTCCCATTTAATTTGATTCTTGATATTGTCAGATTTATATTTGTCATTTTATTTTTCCTTTTCTATAGGCCTCATGTCTTTTTGTTTCATTTTAGCTTCATTAATGATTTTCTCACTTTTTGAGTTACTGATTTTTAGTGTTTTCTCCAATGTTTACCATATACATTTTAATTTATCAGAATCAGCTTCGGATTATGCTAGCTTAATATCCATAATACATAGAAATGTTACTTCTATATAACTCTATTCCCATTTCCCCTTTTTTGGTATTATTATTGTGCATGTTATGTCTTTTAATGTTACATGCCAACAATATATTATATTAATTATTACTTTACCACCTATCATTATTTCTTATCCCATTATTGCTTTACTGTGACCAACTTCTTCTGTACTGCTATTGGCAAATATATTACTCACATATTACATTTCCATGTGCTATAAGCACAATACATTTTATGTTATTCTGCAATTGTGTTTTAAAAATCTTTTAACTAAAGAAATAGAAAAAATATGTCATTATGGTTTCTTTTATAATTGCATCATTACTCTTACCAGTGCTCTTTGTTTCTGTGAATTGAATTGCTATTGAAGGTCATTTAGTTTCAGACTGAAGAATCCCCTTTAATTTTATTGTAAGTCAGGTGTGCTAGCAACAAATTCTCTCAGGTTTTTTGTTTGTTTGTTTTGGGCACTCTTTTTCCACCTCAATTTGGGAATGATAATTTTGCTAGGTATAGGATTCTTGGTTGACAATTTATGGTTTCACTGATAACTTTGAATATGTTATCTTCCTGTCGCCTGGCCTCCACTGGTTATAGGGTGAGATTTCAATCATGAAACTCATTGGCGTTAGTTATGCATTATTTTTATTTTGCTGCTTTCAACATTTTTGCTTTGGCTCTGAGTTTCAGCATTTTTATTATGGTGGATCTGTTTGTGGGTATCTGCATTTTGTCCTACTTAGAGTATGTTGAGCTTTCTGGATGTATAAGTTATAGTTTTTAATAAATTTGGGAATTTTCAGTCATTGTATTTTTTAAATTCTTATTTCTTTTTCTCCTCTTCTTCTGGTATTCCCATTATAAGCAATTGGTGTGATTAATGTTCTGCATAACTCTGTATTTTTCTACATTATTTTTTCTTTCTGTTTAGGCTTACATAATCTCTATCAATTGATCTTCAAGTTTGGTAATTCTTTGCTTTCTTCAAATCTAGTATTCATCACCTCTAATGCATTTCTTAAAAATTTCAGTTACTGCACTTTTTATTTTATTTATTTATTTATTTATTTTTTGAGACAAGGTCTCACTCTGCTGCCCAAGCTGGAGTTCAGTGGTGAGATCTCAGCTCACTGCAACCTCTGCCTCCTGGATCAAGGGGTCCTCCCACCTCAGACTCCTGAGTAGCTGGGACTACAGGCACATGCTGCACATCCAGTAATTTCTCTTTTTTTCCTTTCTTTCTTCTTCTTCTTCTTTTTTTTAATGTAGAAACAGGGTTTTGCCATGTTGCACAGGTTGGCCTCGAACTCCTGGGCTCAAGCAATCTGTAGGCTTTGGCCTCCCAAAATGCTGGAGTTACAAGCATGGGTCACTACAACTGGACTACTGCACTTTTTAACTTCTCATTTCTATTTTTCTTTTTAAAAACTTCCTAACTCTTTGTTGATATTCGTTAATCTGTGCAGCATTGCCATCATATGTCCTTTTATTTCTTTAATCATGCTTACCTGTAGTTCTGTGAACACATTTATAATGGTTACTTTGAAATTATTTTCTCTAAATCTGACATCTTCCCATGCTTACAGGCAAGTGTCTGTTGCTTTCCGTCCACTCTATCCCCCACCAATATATGGATCTTTGCTGTTTCTTTGCATGTCTCAAAACGTTTTTTTGGAAATGATATTTTAGATAATATATTGTAGTAATTCTGGGTATTCTTCCCCTCCTTACTGGTCTTATTATTGTTTTTTGATTGTTTATTTGTGTAGTAAGTGGTTGGATTATTTTACTAGAATGTGTTCTCCCTGACTTCTAATGTTGAACCTCTGATGTTGCTTTTCAGGGAGGCACAGGGATAACAATAGTGCTTATAGAATTCTCTTCCACTCTTTTCCAGACTACACATCCAGATATTAAGCTCCACTAATTTTCAGTTGATTTTTTGTTCTCAGCAATACTTTGGACATACATTCCTTTACGAACTAATTAAATCAAATTTTAGCTCCTTCAATGGATAGGATAGTTTCTGCAGTCACTGTTCAGATATTTGTTCTGATCTCAGGAGGACTTCTGCCAGTTTTCTTATTTCTAGGTTCTCTCTGATAGGATAGCCAGTCTATCCTGTAGTTTAGGCTGTATTTTCATTAGATCAGTGAATCTCTCCTCACCACAATCTCCATTGTTCATGAGAGTGCCTTTAGTTTTAAATTTCTCTGTGTTCTGGTGCAAATGAAGTCAGTTCTTTTGAAAATAAATGAGGATCCATCTGTTTTCCAGTTTGCTGAAAAAATCTCTGAGCCAAGGCCTTAAGCTGCCACTTCTCTGAGTCATGACACTTCTGTTCTTGAAGCTGAATGCTTGGTGGAGGGATGCAGATAGCTTAGAGATGGACATGGAGAATATAGAAGAGCAAGGAGGAACCGTGTGGTACTGCATTAGAATTACAACTATCAGAGTAAACATCATACACACACATACACACATGCCCTCTTACATATAACAAATGGTCCATTTTGGGGATTTTTCTGACTTTTGTTTCGGAAGCTTTAGTAAGAAGAGCTTCTATGGAGTTTTAATGGTTGAGCCAATAATATATATTGCTGGCTAACTTAATAAATTTTACATTAAACCAGAGACAAATGTTCGTCCTCTAAGCAAGCAAGTTGACTTTTCTTTGCCATAAGGATGTATACAAATGTATTTCCTTACATGCACAGACAGCCAGATTAAAAAAGAAAACATTAAATGCATTAAACTCTTAGCTCCAAGAGGGTACAAACTACATCTCCTTCCTGTCAACTTTTAAAGATCAGTTGATTTTTTTGTCCTTGCGATAGTTTGCTGAGAATGATGGTTTCCAACACCGCATGTTCTCACTCTTAGGTGGGAACTGAACAATGAGAACACACGGACACAGGAAGGGGAACATCGCACACTGGGGCCTGTTGTGGGGTGGGGGGAGCGGGGAGGGATAGCATTAGGACATATACCTAATGTTAAATGAAGAGTTAATAATGGGTGCAGCACACCAACATGGCACAGGTATACATATGTAACAAACCTGCACGTTGTGCACATGTACCCTACAACTTAAAGTATAATAATAATAAAAAAAGATCACTTGAGTATAATTTCAAAGTTAGATATAAGTTTAATCTTGGAGAAGTTATAATATTTTCTGGATATGAAATTTGCTTTTAGTATAGGACTAATGATTTGCATGAATTCTGATTTGACATATATTTTTCACTACAATGATGAGCCATTCACACTATATGTGGCAGAAAGCAGTGAAAAATGGAAAGTAAATTATATTAAAATGAAGGGTTTAAAAAAATCTGTGGTGGGTGTAGCTTTAACCTATTGTCCTTGTGTGAAAAATGAAGGTTACCACTTGTTTCTTTTAGAGAAATTTTCAAATACTTGAGAGAAGGAGAGAGAGAGAGAGAGAGATAGAGAGAAAGAGAGAGTCATGAGCCAAGCACATTTTTTTTGTTGTTTAAATTGTTTGAGGTAATACAGGGAACTTAAAAAAAATCTAATAGCTTGATTTTTTTGTCTGATACAGATTATGTAAAATAGGTACTTCAAAATGATATATGATACATAATGAATATTATTTATATTATTCCTCAATTTTAAATAGCAAATAATCCACATAGTATGTTAATTACATAGAAAATGTAAACATACCGCATTTGTCCTTAAGTTTATTAATACTCAAATATCTCTGTATGTCAAAAAAAATTGAGAAACAATAATTATTTTTAACACTTACCATGTTTATTGCTTGGAGGAATTACCTTACTCCTTAATCATATTCCAGAAATATTTTGAGTTTAGACTTGGAGGAACAAATTTCTGTCCCAGGGAAGAATTTAGAAGGCTCTGAAGTATGAGAGAAGAAAATCAAAATTGTTCAGAAGTATTTCCATCATTAAACCTTTAAAAATGTCAGTCAAAATCCATTTATTATTTCTGAAGCCTAGAAGACACAGTATGGCAAATTCCCCATAGTACATATTCTAAACTTTGCCATTCAGGTGGAACTGTTTGAACACCCACATTTTGTCTTTACTTCCTTCCTTTTCCTGAGTTTATTCCCTTTTACTTCTATCGGTAGCACTTAAACTGATCCTTACTGCTTTGAATAATTCACCATATAAATAAAATAACATCAAAGAAATCCAGAGTTAATACACTCCATTCCAGCATGGGCTCCCACAGGTTGATCTGAAGGAGACTGAAGAATTAATCACCCAGGACAGAAGCCTCGAGCTTTTCATATGTTTAATGCTCAAGTCACTTTCACAAAAAATGCTCTCCTTCCCTTTTGTTTTTGTGTTTAGTTTTCTAAACACTGTCATTCTGTTTCCGCTTCAGCTCCAGATCCCCAGGATGTCTTGGCACTAAACACATGTAAAACAGATAAACACCTTCTTGCACACTCTAACAAGTGCAGCAATTAGTCTCTGAGCACAGCTTGCTCTCCACCATGGCAACTCATTTGGTGCTGTTTGTTATCATAGCAAAACAACTTTGAATCAGCAACATTTGTTTGATTCCCCAGTTTTCACCCCTGTTGGCATGGTGGCTTCTGTATATCCTTTTCATATCATAAGTTCTGCAGCTCTAAGAAATGAGCTGCACCCAGCATACAGCACTTGACTCCTGTATGTCACCTTGTCACATTCTCTTGGAACTTTCAGCTCTGGGTGATCTTCAATCCATATGGGCTGTAATAACTACTTGCCATGGTGTGAATGATAGACAATTTCAGTCTGGACATTTTTTTCTTTCCTTTTTTTACATAATAGTAGAAACAGCATTAATAATCCTTGTTATATACTTATAAACAGGCTATATTCCAAGATGCAAAATGTTATTTGCCATATACTCAAGGGGGTATATTTAGCAGGTGAGAGAACACTTTTCTTCTATTTTCTTGATGCCACAGAGAGGCTAAAGGTTTTGTCTGAGTTGTTGCATAAATTGTAAAATTGGATGTAAAGTCCTTATATGGTGTTTATTTTATGTATTACCTTATCTTCCCCAATTATTTTATTTCAGAAGTACTGGATTTTTGAAGAGTATGCAGGGCTAAAATATGTTGAAATTTGTCTTCTGTCCTGAAGCATGGTAAAGGAAGTTATGAATAAGAGTCCCTGTTTTCATCAGTGATATATAATAAACCATATTTTCTTGTGTAAATTAGTATTATTGTTATTGGCGGCAAATTCGTATGGGTCTGCAGTAACCTCAATTCTTGCCTCCTCAGAAGAAATAATTTGACCAAGGAGGGCATAAGGCAGAAGGACAGACCAAGGCAAGTTTTAGAGCAGGAATGAAAGTTTATTAAAAAGCTTCAGAGCACATTGATTTTGTATCCTGAGACTTTGCTGAAGTTGCCTATCAGCTTAAGGAGATTTTAGGCTGAGACGATGGGGTTTTCTAGATATAAAATCATGTCATCTGCAAACAGGGAAAATTTGACTTCCTCTTTTCCTAAATGAATAGCCTTTATTTCCTTATTTCCTTCTCCTGCCTGATTGCCCTGGCCAGAACTTCCAACACTATGTTGAATAGGAGTGGCAAAAATCACAAGCATTCTTATACACCAATAGCAGACAAACAGAGAGGCAAATCATGAGTGAACTCCCATTCACAATTGCTTCAAAGAGAATAAAATACCTAGGAATCCAACTTACAAGGGACATGAAGGACCTCTTCAAGGAGAACTACAAACCACTGCTCAATGAAATAAAAGAGGATACAAACAAATGGAAGAGCATTCCATGCTCATGGGTAGGAAGAATCAATATTGTGAAAATGGCCATACTGCCCAAGGTAATTTATAGATTCAATGCCATCCCCATCAAGCTACCAATCACTTTCTTCACAGAATTGGAAAAAACTACTTTAAAGTTCATATGGAACCAAAAAAGAGCCTGCATCGCCAAGTCAATCCTAAGCCAAAAGAACAAAGCTGGAGGCATCACGCTACCTGACTTCGAACTATACTACAAGGCTACAGTAACCAAAACAGCATGGTACTGGTACCAAAACAGAGATATAAACCAATGGAACAGAACACAGCCCTCAGAAATAATGCCACATATCTACAACCATCTGATCTTTGACAAACCTGACAGAAACAAGCAATGGGGAAAGGATTCCCTATTTAATAAATAATGCTGGGAAAACTGGCTAGCCATATGTAGAAAGCTGAAACTGGATCCCTTCCTTACACCTTATACTAAAATTAATTCAAGATGGATTAAAGACTTACATGTTAGACCTAAAACCATAAAAACCCTAGAAGAAAACCTAGGCAATACCATTCAGGACATAGGCATGGGCAAGGACTTCATGTCTAAAACACCAAAAGCAATGGCAACAAAAGCCAAAATTGACAAATGGGATCTAATTAAACTAAAGAGCTTCTGCTCAGCAAAAGAAATTACCATCAGAGTGAACAGGCAACCTACTGAATGGGAGAAAATTTTTGCAATCTACTCATCTGACAAAGGGCTACTATCCAGAATCTACAGTGAACTCAAACAAATTTACAAGAAAAAAACAAACGACCCCATCAAAAAGTGGGTGAAGGATATGAACAGACACTTCTCAAAGGAAGACATTTATGCAGCCAAAAGACACATGAAAAAATGCTCATCATCACTGGCCATCAGAGAAATGCAAATCAAAACCACAATGAGATACCATCTCACACCAGCTAGAATGGTGATCATTAAAAAGTCAGGAAACAACAGGTGCTGGAGAGAAGGTGGAGAAATAGTTACACTTTTACACTGTTGGTGGGACTGTAAACTAGTTCAACCATTAGGGAAGTCAGTGTGGCGATTCCTCAAGGATCTAGAACTAGAAATACCATTTGACCCAGCCATCCCATTACTGGGTATATACTCAAAGGATTATAAATCATGCTGCTATAAAGACACATGCACACGTATGTTTATTGTGGCACTATTCACAATAGCAAAGACTTGGAACCAACCCAAATGTCCAACAAGGATAGACTGGATTAAGAAAATGTGGCACATATACACCATGGAATACTATGCAGCCATAAAAAAGGATGAGTTCATGTCCTTTGTAGGGACATGGATGAAGCTGGAAACCATCATTCTCAGCAAACTATCGCAAGGACAAAAAACCAAACACCGCATGTTCTCACTCATAGGTGGGAATTGAACAATGAGAACACATGGACACAGGAAGGGGAACATCACACACCGGGGCCTGTTGTGGGGTGAGGGGAGGGGGGAGGGATAGCATTAGGAGATTTATCTAATGTTAAATAACGAGTTAATGGGTGCAGCACACCAACATGGCACATGTATACATATGTAACTAACCTGCACGTTGTGCACATGTACCCTAAAACTTAAAGTATAATTTAAAAAAAAAAAGCTTCAGATCATTGGGAGGCCGAAGCGGGTGAATTACCTGAGGTTGGGAGTTCGAGACCAGCCTGACCAACATGGAGAAACTCTATCTCTACTAATAAGAAATTAGCCGGGCGTGGTGGTGCATGACTGTAATCCCAGCTACTGGGGAGGCTGAGGCAGAAGAATCTCTTGAACCCGGGAGGCGGAGGTTGCACTTAGCCAGGATCACACCATTGCCCTCCAGCCTGGGCAACAAAAGTGAAACTCCATCTCCAAAACAAAAACAAAATCAAAAACAAAAGCAAACAAAAGCTTCAGAACAGGAATGAAAGGAAATAAAGTTCACTTGGAAGAGGGCCAAGCAGAGGCTTGAGAGATCAAGTGTGCAGTTTGACCTTTTGACTTGTGGTTTTATACTTTGGCATACCTCTGGGGTCTTGCATTATTTCTCCCCTGATTCTTCCTGTAGGGTGGGCTGTATGCACTTGCAGTGGCCTGCCAGCACTTGGGAAGGGAGTATGTGCAGTGTGTTTACTGGAGTTTTATGCATGTTCACTAGGAATGAGGCATTCTTCCCTGGTATTCCTAGAACAAGGTCATATAACAGTTGACCTCTGCCATTTTGCCTCTTAATGCACATGATTGAGCCCACTTGCCCAACTCCTGAGATCTTATTTGGATGCTGCTGATCATCAGTTTCAGGTTTTTCCTATCTATTGGGAGACCGCCTTACCCTGGTTCCAGCTGCTACCAAGTACTATTTTAGAGAGGCCTTTCAACAACTGCATAACCATCACTTGATGGTTGCCTAACATTCCCAGTGGGGATGGGAGGGGTCCTCTCCTTCCCTGCTCATGCCTGACTAGTTACCTACTGTAATATTATTTGGAAACTGAATCAAGTGTTTCAAGTGACAACAAAAATTGCCATTGAGCTTTGTTTCAGGGTACCAACTTCTGTCATTTCTCAGCATTGTTAAGTCAAATTTCCTAGATCCTTTCTTTAGTAATACAAGGTAAAATAAATAAATAGTCACTCAGTTCTAGTCCCAGCTCTGTGGCTAAGCGTGTGACTTTGGCTAAGCTGACTAACGTCTCTGGAATCGAGCATATCATTTGTTAAACAAAATGGTTATACTAAGTGGTTTTCTAATGCCTTTTACAATTCTAAAATTCCACAATTTTTATTCCTACTGAATAATTCTTGCACTTGACATATTTGATTGTAAGTCATATTACAAGGAAGTCTGCTTGATTATTCGGTGTAAATGATAAAGGAAGTTAACTCTTAATACTTTTTTTAAAGATTATACTTTAAGTTCTGGGGCACATGTGCAGAACGTGCAGGTTTGTTACATAGGTATACACGTGCCATGGTGGTTTGCTGCACCCATCAACCCGTCATCTACATTAGGTATTTCTCCTAATGCTATCCCTCCCCTAGTTCCCCATCCCCTGACAGGCCCCAGCATGTGATGTTCCCCTCCCTGTGTCCATGAGTTCTCATTGACGAACTCCCACTTATGAGTGAGAACATGTGGTTTTCTGTTTTCTGTTCCAGTGTAAGTTTGCTGAGAATGATGGTTTCCAGCTTCATCCATGTCCCTGCAAAGGACAAGAGCTCATCATTTTTATGGCTGCAAAGTATTCCATGGCATATATGTGCCACATTTTCTTTATCCAGTCTATCATTGATGGGCATTTAGGTTGGTTCCAAGTCTTTGCTATTGTGAACAGTGCCACAATAAACATACATGTGCATATGTCTTTATAGTGGAATAATTTATAATCCCTTGGGTATATACCCAGTAATGGGATTGCTGGGTCAAATGATATTTCTGGTTCTAGATCCTTGAGGAATTGCCACACTGTCTTACACAATAGTTGAACTAATTTACAATCCCACCAACAGTGTAAAAGCATTCCTATTTCTCCACAGCCTCTCCAGCATCTGTTGTTTCCTGACTTTTTATTGATCGCCATTCTAACTGGCATGAGATGGTATCTCATTGCAGTTTTGATTTGCATTTCTCTAATGATCAGGGATGATGAGCATTTTTTCATGTGTTTGTTGGCTGCATACATGTCTTCTTTTGAGAAGTGTGTGTTCATATCCTTTGCCTACTTTTTGATGGGGTTGTTTATTTTTTTCTTATAATTCTGTTTAAGTCCTATGTAGATTCTGGATATTAGCCAGATATTTGTCAGATGGATAGACTGAGAAAATTTTCTCCCATTCTGTAGGTTGCCTGTTCAGTCTGATGATAGTTTCTTCTGCTATGCTGAAGCTCTTTAGTTTAATCAGATCCCATTTGTCAATGTTGGCTTTTGTTGCCATTGCTTTTGGTGTTTTAGTCATGAAGTCTTTGCCCATGCCTGTGTCCTGAATGGTATTGCTTAGGTTTTATTCTAGGGTTTTTATGGTTTTAGGTCTTAAATATTCCATACTCATGGATAGGAAAAGTCAATATCGTGAAAATGGCCATACTGCTCAAAGTAATTTATAGATTAATTGCTGTCCCCATCAAGCTATCATTGACTTGCTTCACAGAATTGGAAAAAACTACTTTAAATTTCATATGGAGCCAAAAAAGAGCCCATATAGCCATGACAATTTTAAGCAAAAAGAACAAAGCTGGAGGCATCATGCTACCTGACTTCAAAACATACTACAAGACTACAGTAACAAAAACAACATGGTACTGGTACCAAAACAGATATATAGAGCAATGAAACAGAACAGATGCCTCAGAAATAATGCCACACATCTACAATCATCTGATTTTTGACAAACCTGACAAAAACTAGCAATGGGAAAGGATTCCCTATTTAATAAATGGTGTTGGGAAAACTGGCTAGTCATATGCAGAAAGCTGAAACTGAATCCCTTCCTTACACCTTATACAAAAATTAACTCAAGATGGATTAAAGACTTAAACTCTTTATATATTTAAGAAATATTTATTGAAACTCTACTATATGTTAGGCATTGTGCTAAGAGCTAGGTAAAGTGAGTACACTAAAGGAGATACATACTCTTCTGCCTTCAGATATGTTATGTTCTACTGTATGTGACAAATACTTAGAAAAATAATTACATATTAAGTGTTAAAAAGGAAATAACAACGTGAGACTGAGACAAGTGGGGATGGAAGGGAGGTATGTTATATAAGGTAATAGGGGCAACTTTGCAGATTTTCGCTTCCTTAGAAATCACAGTCACTAGAAAAACCACACTGACTATTTCTGCTTATTTATGTCCTTGCATTCTGTTGAGAGGAGAGGATAATGATATGGGAGGAATATGAAGTTTGATTTCAGAAAAGGTTAGTGAAAACATGTTTTTGCCTTGTGCTTACCATACAAGGTGTCTTGGAGAAATTTGTTATTTTCGCTGGACTTGTTTCCTTCTCTGTTGTAATGCTTATTATAGAGGTACTTACTCACCAAGCTGCTAAGAGGTACAACAGTTGTTATCAAAATGCCAAGCCAAGTATTTAAATATGCTGATAGGACTGCATTTGATAACGGCACTTAGCAGATCTTTATTTGTTCTGCATATGTCAAAAGCTAGAGTTCCTTGACATGACTTAACCAGTTTAGTCTATGATATTAGAATGTCTGCATCTATAAATATATAAGCTAGACTTAGGCTTTCAAAGATGCTGATGAAGAGCTACAGCCATTTTTCCTTTTAATGGAACAGAATGATTTTTGTTGTAACTATTATGAAGTCAAATCTGTAAACTTGTGAGAATATGTGGTGGAGCTATCCAGCTAGGTAGTCTTGGGTTCATCCTGGTGGGTTCAGCATTCTCTAAACACACACTAGTGTTGCAGCTGCTGTGTTGTTAGGCAATGTTACTGGTTTTAGGATGTTGGACAAATACCTATCAAATGATATGCACAGAGGATTGCATGACAAATATCTGATTTCAAATATGATAGGAAACTTGAAAGCAGGGGCCCAACACTTATATACAGATGAGTACATCTTATAAGTTACAGGTATTTATCTGGTTGTCTTAAGCGAATGCTCGTTATGGCCATCAGTTTACACATTGGTACTCAGCTGTACCTTCAGTGATATTTCCTTCTATTCGTCCTTCTTTATTCCTAGTATAATCATTCTAAGATAATGTTGGTGTTAAGAGGTCAACAGAGGGATTCTACCAAATGTTCTGAAACATGCAAAAATATGGTTTACATTTTCTAAAGCATGCTTGAGAGATTCTAGCATCTATTCATTTTCTTGAAGGTATCTGTTACACACAGATACTAAATCCTACCCTATATATTACTGTAGAAGGTATTTTAAAAACTGATGAAATGACAAAAGATTGAATCAGCTATATACCAGAAATTATGCTAAATTATTTTACATTACTTCTTAATTTCTTAATTGCTCTTATTTCTAATATTTCTACCAACTCTGTATAGCTTCCCAATTATTCTTCAAAGTGACCCAACCTACCTTATGTCTTTAATTATCATTACATGCTTAGTTTTTAAAGTTGCCTTTTCCTGTTCTTGGTCATCACTTGTGCTAGTGTTCTTTGCTTTCAAACTGTCTTCAGAACAAGTCAACAGATATTGTGGCAGCTTCTCAAATACACTAAGTCTCAAGCTAAGTAGGTCATTCCTACATGTTCTCAATCCTCCAGTAAAAGTGTTCTTTTTCTCAGTTTCTCTACTTTTCTCTCTGATTTATAAAATTTTTCCTTGTGTGTCAGCCTGGAACATTCAAAGTCATTTTGGTTTCTTTTCTTGTCTTCATGTTCTTTATCAAATCTGTTCCTAGATTCTATTTTTCCTGTCAATTGCATCTTTAATTTACCCATTTCTTTGTTCTTCTCAATCCATAAGTTAGAGCTTCAAAATCTATTTCCAAATTATTTTTCAGTGAACACTCTTGTCTTTCCTTGTTCTGTTTCTTATACTTAAAATACCCTCCTGTCTTCTCTAAGTATATGTACGTATATTCATCTTCCCAACTCACTTAATTCTGTATTCTTTTTGGACAATTCTCATCCATCTAAATCTCTGCTTTCTGTAACTGAATCCTGAATCTTCAATGTGAGACTATGTAGTTTAATCCCTTCTTAAGTCCTTATTTCAATTTTGTATTCTCAGATATAATCTCCATAAGGTGAGGAACTGTACTTCTTCCATATCCCTTTGATATAAAGAGAAGCATTAGGATGCGGTAGATGTTTATCAAACATTTATGGGTTGACCAAAGGACTTTCTCAAGACTGTGAAGAAAAAGTAAGAAATCTATCCACACCTCAATGTTAGTCCTCACGTTTATTGGGTGTGGTGTGCAGTTAAAAACATAAAGTTTGGAATGAGGTATATTTCAGAGTTTGTATCTTGACTCCACTACTTTCTCAAGGGAATTAAATGTTTTAAGCCTAAATTTTTTATTTGTGAAATGAGGATAATTGTATCAACCTCCTGCTGTTGTTGCAAGGACTAAATGAGATAATAATACAAAATTGCTGACCAACATTTGCACATTACTAATACTATACCTGAATAATTTACACGGATATCTAATTTAATGCCTACAGTGATCTTTTGCAGAACACTGAGGCATGGGGCTATTATCCTCTTCATTTTACAAAGAAGCTAAAGTTTAGAGATTAAGCGATTTGCTCAAGATTATAAAGTTCACAAGCAGTGGGATAAGATTTGAACCCATCATTAAGTTCAAAATATATGCTCCCGATCCATAAACTATAATATATATTAGCATTGAACGTAATGTCCCACTCACGTTGAGTATTCACTGTATGATAGCAGTTTTATTAGCATGAAGAATGTGTTTGCTTAACATTTGAGTGCTTGCTAATGAATGAATAAAGGAATAAACACATTCTAGTCTGTCATTCTTTTATTAACGCAGACATTCAGAAACTCTGTACTACTGTTTAGCAAGATTTTTCTTTTCTAGTAATATATTCTTCAGTAAATGAGACAATTAGGGAATTCCTCATTATCAGTCCTATGGTCAAATTATAAATCAAACATACCCTTATTTATCCACACCTCAACATTATAGCACCAAGAATAAGCAACCAACTTTATAGCACTAAGAATAAGTATCCCATATCTTCATTTGGTTTCTCAAATAGTAAATACTTAGGCGTTAGTGTCTTAAGTCTTGGTGGTAGAATTAACTAATGTAACTACCTTGAGAATGGTAATTTTACCACTCCAAGTTTTATTATCCCTATTCAAAAAAATTATTTGTTTTATTAGGTTATTATTTTTATTGTTTCTGCCAAAGATTTTCAATTAGGTCTAAATGAGGTAATCACATATATTCTTATTTTTGAAACAAAGAACCTCTATGGGAACATTAATTTAGTTTTCAAGTATTTTAATAATTAAAGTTGTTTATTTTCTGCCTCCACCAACATTTTATTTCTTCATTTCTTCTAACTGAAAGCTTTTTCCTTTTTTTTTTTTTCCTGAAAACAATGTGCAACATTCTTAGAGGAGGGCTTATTTATTTATTTATTTATTTATTTATTATACTTTAAGTTCTGGGATACATGTGCAGAATGTGCAGGTTTGTTACATAGGTATACCTGTGTCATGGTGGTTTCCTGCATCCATCAACCCGTCATCCACATTAGGTATTTCTCCTAATGCTATCCCTGCCCTAGGCCCTTCACCCCTAGGCAGGCACCAGTGTGTCACGTTCCCACCCCTGTGTCCTTTTGTTCTCATTGTTCAACTCTCACTTATGAGTGAGAACATGTGGTTTTCTGTTTTCTGTTCCTGTGTTAGTTGGCTGAGAAGGATGGTTTCCAGCTTCATCCATGTCCCTACAAAGGACAAGAACTCATCCTTTTTATGGCTGCATAGTATTCCATGGCATGTATGTGACACGTTTTCTTTATCCAGTCTATCATTGATGGACTGGTTCCAAGTCTTTGCTATTGTGAACATTGCCGCAATAAACATACATGTGCATGTGTCTTTATAGTGGAATGATTTATAGTCCTTTGGTTATGTACCCAGTAATGGGATTGCTGGGTCAAATGGCATTTCTGGTTCTAGATCTTTGAGGAATTGCCACACTGTCTCCCACAATGGTTGAACTAATTTACAATCCCACCAACAGTGTAAAAGCATTCCTATTTCTCCACATCCTCTCCAGCATCTGTTGTTTCCTGACTTTTTAATGATCGCCATTCTAACTGGCATGAGATGGTATCTCATTGTGGTTTTGATTTGCATTTCTGTAATGACCAGTGATGATGAGCACTTTTTCATATGTTTGTTGGCTGCATACATGTCTTCTTTTGAGAAGTTTCTGTTCATATCCTTCACCCACTTTTTGATAGGGTTGTTTGTTTTTTTCTTGTAAATCTGTCTGAGTTCTTTGTGGATTCTGGATATTAGCCAGATGTTTGTCAGATGGATAGATTGAGAAAATTTTCTCCCATTTTGTAGGTTGCCTGTTCACTCTGATGATAGTTTCCTTTGCTGTGCAGAAGCTCTTTAGTTTAATCAGATCCCATTTGTCAATTTTGGCTTTTGTTACTACTGCTTTTGGTGTTTTAGTCATGAAGTCTTTGCCCATCCCTGTGTCCTGAATGGTATTGCCTAGGTTTTCTTCTAGGGTTTTTATGGTTTTAGGTCTTATGTGTAAGACTTTAATCCATCTTGAGTTAAGTTTTTGTACAAGGTGTAAAAAAGTGGTCCTGTTTCAGTTTTCTGCATATGTCTAGCTAGTTTTCCCAACACCATGTATTAAATAGGGAATCATTCCCTCATTGCTTGTTTTTGTCAGGTTTGTCAAAGATCAGATGGTTGTAGATGTGTGGCAGTATTTCTGAGGCCTCTGTTCCATTGGTCTATATATCTGTTTTGGTACCAGTACTATGCTATTTTGGTTACTGTAGCCTTATAGTATAGTTTAAAGTCAGATAGCATGATGCCTCCAGCTTTGTTCTTTTTGCTTAGGACTGTCTTGGCGATATAGGCTCTTTTTTGGTTCCATATGAAATTTAAAGTTGTTTTTCTAATTCTATGGAGAAAGTCAGTGATAGCTTTATGGGGATAGCATTGAATCTGTAAATTCCTTTGGGCAGTATGGCCATTTTCATGATATTTATTCTTCCTATCCATGAGTATGGAATGTTTTTCCATTTGTTTGTGTCCTCTCTTATTTCCTTGAGCCATAGTTTGTAGTTCTCCTTGAAGAGGTCCTTCAAATACCTTGTAAGTTTTATTCCTATGTATTTTATTCTCTTTGTAGCAATTGTGAATGGGAGTTCACTCATGATTTGGCTCTCTGTTTGTCTGTTATTGGTGTATAGGAATACTTGCGATTTTTGCACATTAATTTTATATGCTGAGACTTTGCGTAAGTTGCTTATCAGCTTAAGGACATTTTGGGCTGAGACAATGGGGTTTTCTAAATATACAATCATGTCATCTGCAAACAGAGACAATTTGACTTCCTCTCTTCCTTTTTCAATACCCTTCATTGCGTTCTTTTGCCTGATTGCCCTGGCCAGAACTTCCTATACTATGTTGAATAGGAGTAGTGAGAGAGGGCATCCTTCTCTTGTGCCAGTTTTCAAAGGGAATGCTTCCAGTTTTTGCCCATTCAGTATGATATTGACTGTGGGTTTGTCACAAATAGCTCTTATTATTTTGAGATACGGTCCATCAATACCTAGTTTATTGACTGTTTTTAGCGTGAAGGGGTGTTGCATTTTATCGAAGGCCTTTTCTGCATCTAATTGAGATAATCCTGTGGCTTTTGTCATTGGTTCTGGTTATGTGATGGATTATGTTTACTGATTTGCATATGTTGATCCAGCCTTACATCCCAGGGATGAAGCTGACTTGATCGTGATCGATAAGCTTTTTGATGTGCTGCTGGATTTGATTTGCAGTATTTTATTGAGGATTTTCTCCTCGATGTTCATCAGGGATATTGAGCTGAAATTTCTTTCTTTCTTTTCTTTTTTTTTTTTTTTTTTTTTGAGACAGAATCTCTCTCAGTCACCCAGGCTAGAGTGCAATGGCACGGTCTTGACTCACTGCAACCTCCGCCTTCCAGGTTCAAGCAATTCTCCTCCCTCAGCCTCCCAAGTAGCTGGGACTACAGGCACATGCTACCATGCCCGGCTAATTTTTTGTATTTTTAGTAAATATGGGGCTTCACTGTGTTAGTCAGGATGGTCTCGATCTCTTGACCTCGTGATCCACCCACCTTGGCCTCCTAAAGTGCTGGGATTACAAGCGTGCACCACCATGCCTGGCTGAAATTTTCTTTTTTTGTTGTCTCTCTGCCGGGTTTTGGTATCAGGATGATGCTGGCCTCATAAAATGAGTTAGGGAGGAATCCCTCTTTTTCTATTGTTTGGAATAGTTCAGAAGGAGTGGCACCAGCTCCTCTTTGTACCTCTGGTAGAATTCAGCTCTGAATCTGTCTGGTCCTGGGCTTTTTTTGGTTGGTAGGCTATTAATTACTGCCTCAATTTCAGAACTTGTTATTGTTCTATTCAGGGATTCGACTCCTTCTTGGTTTTGTCTTGGGAGCATGTATGTGTCCAGAAATTTATCCGTTTCATCTAGATTTTCTAGTTTGTTTTCATAGAGGTGTTTATAGTATTCTCTGATAGTAGTTTATATTTCTGGGGATCAATGGTGATATCCCTTTTATCCCTTTTTTATTTATTTTTTATGGTATCTATTTGATTCTTCTCTCTTCTTTATTAGTCTGGCTTGTGGTCTATTTTGTTCATCTTTTCAAAAAACCAGCTCCTGGATTCATTAAGTTTTTGAAGGGTTTTTCTTGTCTCCATCTCCTTCAGTTCTGCTCTGATCTTAGTTATTTCTTGTCTTCTGCTAGCTTTTGAATTTGTTTGCTCTAACTTCTCTAGTTCTTTTAATTGTGATGTTAGTGTGTCGATTTTAGATCTTTCCTGCTTTCTTCTGTGGGCATTTAGTGCTGTAAATTTCCCTCTAAACACTGCTTTAGCTGTGTCCCAGATATTCTGGTATGTTGTGTCTTTGTTCTTATTGGTTTCAAAGAACTTATTTATTTCTGACTTAATTTCTTTATTTACCCAGTAGTCATTCAGTAGCAGGTTGTTCTGTTTCCATGTAGTTGTGCAGTGTTGAGTGAGTTTCTTAATCCTAAGTTCTAATTTGATTGCACTGTGGTCTGAGAGACTGTTTGTTATGATTTCCATTCTTTTGCATTTGGTGAGGAGTTTTTTACTTCCAATTATGTGGTCAGTTTTGGAATAAGTGTGATTTGGTGCTGAGAACAATGTATATTCTGTTGATTTGTGGTGGAGAGTTCTTTAAATGTCTATTAGGTTCATTTGTTCCAGAGTTGAGTTCAAGTCCTGTATATCCTTGTTAATGTTCTGTCTCATTGATCTGTCTAATATTAACAATGGGGAGTTACATTCTCCCACTATTATTGTGTGGGAGTCTACATCTATTTGTAGGTCAGAGGAGAGTGTAAATATGATTATGATTATTTTATTTTAGAAAGTGACAACACATACTACTACTTTCCACCAATCAGAGGCCAACAATGGCAACGCTGATGATTTGTCTAGGCTGTGGTCATCTTTCTACACTTTCACTTTCAATAAAATTGTGCAGTTACTATGGCAACTGGAAGTCTATAAGGTTTGTTTCAGAACCTGTTCTTGGCAGTTTATGTGCGTAAATCTTCTACATACTGATATGAGGTTCTAGTGCTGTGTTTTATTAATTTGTATTTTTCTTGCATCTCAGATGTTGTGGTATTTTATAAACTATGAAGTAAAAAAGAAATTGGCTGAAGAAACAATTTCTCTTGAGAGGCTAACCTAGGCGCTTTAGAAACATTTGGCTTACTATTGTGTAAACAAAGCACAAAACTTCTTATTTCAGAAATCTTACATAAACATTAATACTAATTTCTTTTACAAAATAGGGCAAAAGCATTGGATCTTTTGCAATTCACATTCCTAAGCAGTTTAATAATTATTTCTCTCACATGGAAGTTAGAAAAACAAATCCTAGTTTCCAAAGAAGAATATGTCACCATGAAATGTGTTTTTCTTCTTAACATTTACACAAAAAGCATTACACTGATAGTTCTGTGAAATGATAAACTCTTCTGGTAAAAGTAAACTGCATCATTGTCGCCCTAGAATAAAAAGACAGTAGAGAAACAGCTTTACTAACACTTAGGATCAATACAACATTGATGAATTAAACTTTCTTAATAGACTGCTGTATATTTTACAATCTCTTACAATAATATTCAATATCAAACAAATACTTGAACTGTGTTGAGGAAGTGTGTGGTTGGTGTGGGTCAGTGTGCTCTCTTTATAAATACAAGTCTTTAGCATGAGACAGACCTGGGTTTGAAAACTGGTTCTGCTTCTTGCTAAGTATATCAACTTGGCCTTTCAGAGCATCTATTACCTTATCTGAAAAATGCAAATAGGAATATATATATATTTATTGGGTAGATTTTCTGCATAGACAAATTGTTTCAGTTGTAAAATATACGTAACAAAATTTTTTGAGGAACCCCACACTGTTTTTCATAGCGATTGTATCATTTTACATTCTTCTCAGTCATACTTGAGAGTTCCAATTTGTCCATATGTTTACCAGTAACGCTTGTTATTGTTTCTTAAAAAAATATATACTAGCCATTGTAAAGGATGTGAAGTGATGTCTTGTAGGTTTGACTTGCATTTCTCTATCTTTTCACATGCTATTGGCCATTTGTACATCTTCTTTGGAGAATGCCTATTCATGTCTGTCATGGGATAAATTGTGTCCCCTCAAAAATCACATATTAAAGCCCCAATAGTTCAAAATGTAACCACATTTGGTGATAATGTCTTGAAAGATGTAATTCCATTAAAATGAGATCATTAGGGTGGCCCCTGATCCAGTATGACTGCTGTCTTATAAGAAGAGGGAATTTGAACCCAGGTGTTCACAGAGAGTAAAGACAATGTGAAGACAAAGGGAGAATATGGCCATCTATAAGCCAAGGAGAGTGGCCTCAGAAGAAATCTACCTTGCCAATACCTTGCTGTCAGACTTGTAGCCTCCAGAACAGTGAGAAATTTTTGTTGCTTAAGCCACCCAGTCTGTGGTACTTTGTTAATGGCATCTCTGTCAAATTAATACAATGTCTTCATTTATTTTTAAATGAAGTTTTTGTTGCTGTTGTTGAGTTGTAGAAGATCTTTATATATTCTATATATTAAACCATTTATCATTATATGATTTGCAAATATTTTCTCTCATTTCATGTGTATACATCAAATTTTTGCAAAATATATAAAATACCTGGCTTATAGATAATACACAAAAAATGATAGCTGTTGTCAATGAGTGCACATTTATTACATTTTTAAAGTCTTCCTTATTTTTCTTTATGTGTTTGACTTGTTATTGTAAAAATGATACTTCAAAGAAAAAAGAAACATTTTAATATAATGGAGTCTGTTGATATCAATACAAAATGTGTAATTGTCTACTTGCAGATGACTTAGTACAAATGAAGTTGGTCAAACGCAGTATCTGCAAACATTAGTTTCAAAGAAAATGCCAAGCCAAAAAGAAGCAACATTTTAGATATCAGACCAGATATATAGACAAAGCTGACTGGGTAGCATACAGCCTATGTGAGTCAATATAGTGCAGAAAAAGTTTTAATATGGCTCAAATCCTCTGAATTGATGATGTAAACATTTCAATAGATAAAGTCTAAAGTAGACAAGATTAATATGTTGATTAGAGGGGGAAAATGCCAAATTATATATGTAGCATCGAAAAATATACCATTATTTCCTACAGAGAATTGCAAGTACAAAAGCTTGTAAATTAGACTAAAATTTAGTAGTTTGTATGAGCATTTTTTTGGCGAGGGGATGTGATTAACTGGTCAAAGAAATTGAAGGTAAATGCTATTTTGCAAACAAAACCCAAATTAGGGCAAAACAAAAAAGCTCAAAGAAGGCAAGTAAGCAAAAAACTTCCATGTTCATATTTTAAACTGCAAGTTTTACCCTAGGTGAGTAAAGTGGACATATTTATTTGGGATTAGGTAGTAAGATTTCATTTTAAAAAGTGTTTTCTTATATGCATTTACTTGTAAATAGCAGCAATTATTTAAATTTTTTTCTTGTCATATAATAAGTGGATCTGTTTTAGTTTTGTCATTTGAAATTAGAAATTTAGTAGAAAATTTTTGAGAAAAAATAAGTAAGAAATAGATAAAAGAGTAAAATAAAATCCCAGAATTTTCACTCGGCAACAATTCACCTATGATTTACTAAAAATCTGTATGAGTAACCTATTTATTTGAAACGAATCGTCCTAAACCTAGTATCTTGAAACAATAGCAATCAGGTGTTTTCCCACAAATCTCCAACTGAGAATGTCTTTGTGAAGATGATGGCTTGTGCTGTAAGAAGCATCAGCTAAAATTGCTTGATTGGGAAGCTAAAGGGTTTTCTTTCAAAATGGCTCACTCACATGGCTTGGAAGTTGGTGCAGACTGCTGGTTGCTAACTCAGTCAAGGTTGGGGACTAGGAACCCTGTGTCTTCTCTATGTGTGCCTCTCTGCAGACTCATGAGTTCCCTTACCACATAGTGGCTAGATTTTAAGAGTGAGAATGGCATTTTTTAGCCTTTACTAAACAAAAATCATACAGCTTTGTTTCCACCATATGATGTTGACTGAGATAATCACAGAAGACTACCTGGGTTGAAAGAGAGGATTATAAACTCCTCCTTTTCATGGAGGAGTTTATAATCCTCCTTTTCATACTCTTCATACTTCAAGAAGAGTATGTGGAACAGGTGATGTTGTAATCATCTTCAGAAAATACAATTTGCTATGCTCCACACAATTTAGATTCCTTCCATATGCCAAATGCATTCATTGATTTCCCAAGAACTCTAAATTTCTTATCCCATTGTAGCATGAACTTCAGTCTCAGAGTCCAAGATCTTGATATTTAAACCAGAGATAGCACAATTCGTTGGGAATTGATATGGTTTGGATTTGTGTTCCTGCCCAAACCTCATGTTGAATTGTAATCCCCATTGTTAGAGGAAAGGCCTGATAGGAGGTGGTTGGATCATGGGGCAGATTTCCCCCTTGCTGTTCTCATGGTGGTGAGTTCTCACAAGGTCTGATTATTTAAAGCTGTGTAGCACCTCCCCCTTCGCTCTCTTCCTCTTGCTCCAGTCATGTAAGATATACTTGCTTCCCCTTCTGCCATGATTGAAAGTTTCCTGAAGCATCCCCAGCCATGCTTCCTGTACATCCTATGGAACTGTGAGCCGACTAAACCGCTTCTCCTTATAAGTTACGCAGTTTCAGGTATTTCTTTATAGCAGTGTGAGAATGGAGTAATACAGGAACATTCTCTTGAGCATATTTCTTCTTGATCTGAAGATCTTTGAACTAAACATACAGTATATTCTCTCTTTTAAAACATATGGTAACTGCTATAGACACTCTTGTTCAAAAGCAGGCAAATGGAAGGCTCACAACAGGTCCATAGCAGCTCTGTTTAAGCTGGTTCCATATTACCAGAATCTCTGTGTATTAGTTTGTTCTCATGCTGCTGTAAGGACATACCCAAGACTGGGTGATATATAAAGAAGGAGGTTTAATTAACTCATAGTTCTGCAGGGCTGTGGAGGCCTCAGGAAACTTACAATCATGGCGGAAGGGGAAGCAAACACATCCTCTGTCACAAGGTGGCAGGAAAGAAAAGAATGAGAGCCAAACAAAGGGGGAAGTCCCTTATAAAACTATCAGATTTCGTGAGACTTATTTCCTACCATGAGAACAATGTGGGGGAACCTCCCCAGTGATTCAATTACCTCCCACCGGGTCCCTCCCTCCACATGTGGGGATTATGGGAACTACAGTTCAAGGTGAGATATGGGTGGGGACACAGCCAAACCATATCACTCTAATTAGGGCTGACTCATTCTTTGGAGGTTGTTCTCTGTGACTCTTTGTTCTGCCCTCTAGGTACTTTGTTCCACCATTTGTATTACCCTTTTTTTTTCTTTTAGAAAAATGAGTTTCAACTTAATAGTCTTCTAAGCCTGCTTCCTGCCTATAATGTTTAACATCCAAAAACCGATTTTCATTTTGAACTTTCTCTGTATCATGTTGTCCAAATTGGTGGTGCTTCTGCCAGATCAATTCTTTTAAAAAACGTTGTAGGTTTTCTATAACTCTTTCTAAGGTTCACTCTATTAGACAAAAACTATTCCCACCCATCTTTTTGAGATAAGCCTTTCCCTTGGGCTTTCTGTGAGGGGGCTGTGGGATAATGCTGTGAAAATTCTTAGAATACCTATTATTTAATGAATATGAGCCAGTAACCATGTCCTTAAGATGCATAAAGGGGCTTTTGTTTATCTGAATGCTGCTATGTGACAGTATCTTAAAGTATATTACAGCCCCTCCTGATAGTCAATCTTTGGTTTGAGGCCCTTTCTTAATTTGAGAATAATTCACTGTTGGGAGAAATTGTGGATGAGAAACGGTTTCATTTTCTAATCCAGCATGTCCTGACTCATTTATATTTTCATATTTAACAGTTTATTCTTTAATTCATCTCCTTCCTCTGGAATTTCAATATAGGCAGCAGAAAGAATCTAGGTAGTACTTTCAATATTCTGCAGTAGCTATTCAGTTCAACAGATGTTGAATATTTCCTATTTTCCACATTACTGTGGACATTGTGAAGTTTTCTGTAAAGGGTTCATTTCCTCTTACTTCCCTTCATATTTTTTCCACTTCCCTTTAGGCGCTTACAAATAACATCCCTGAAGTTGAAGCCTTTCAAGCTTTCACTAGCAGTCTTCTTAAGGCCCCTCCAGCTTCTGCTCACTAACTGGTTCTAAAACCATTGGCACATATTTCAACTTTTATTATGGCAGCATCTCATCTCTGGTATCAAAATATTAATACTTCTCTTTTGCTAAGTAGCAAACCAGCATAAAATAAAACTTGGTGCCTTTAAAATATTATAGTAATTAATTTTGTTCATTAATTTAAACATTGGGCAAGTCTCTGTATAGAAAGATCTTTTCTGTTACATATAGTATCAGCTGGGATCACTCATTTGGGGTTGGAGAATTCACGGTAGCTCATTAATAAAGCTGGCAAGTTGATGCTGGCTTAATTCAACAAATAACATCACAATAGCCCAATAATTTTTTCATATACATATGTCATAATACTGGTAATAATGGAAAACAGTGATAGAGAGCTTACCTTTTGATAGAGGCCACACACAACTGATCTCATTGAATCTTTTTTTTGTTTTTTTAATATTAAAAAATGTTTATTAGAGTGCATCCATCAGCCATTCTTTTATGGCTTGTAGTTTTCCGGTCGTGACAATCTCCTTCACTGTAGATCAAACTAATCTTTTAATATTTTCATTTATTTTACTTAAAAAAAATTTTTTTTATTATACTTTAAGTTTTAGGGTACATGTACACAAGGTGCAGGTTTGTTACATATGTATACATGTGACATGTTGGTGTGCTGTACCCATTAACTCGTCATTTAACATTAGGTATATCTCCTAATGCTATCCCTCCCCCCTCTCCCCACCCCACAACAGGCCCCAGTGTGGGATGTTCCCCTTCCTGTGTCCATGGGTTCTCATTGTTCAATTCCCACCTATGAGTGAGAACGTGCGGTGTTTGGTTTTTTGTCCTTGTGATAGTTTGCTGAGAATGATGGTTTCCAGCTTCATCCATGTCGCTACAAAGGACATGAACTCATCCTTTTTTATGGCTGCATAGTATTCCATGGTGTATATGTGTCACATTTTCTTGATCCAGTCTATCCTTGTTGGACATTTGGGTTGGTTCCAAGTCTTTGCTATTGTGAATAGTGCTGCAATAAATATACGTGTGCATGTGTCTTTATAGCAGCATGATTTGTAATCCTTTGGGTATATACCCAGTAATGGGATGGCTGGGTCAAATGGTATTTCTAGTTCTAGATCCCTGAGGAATCGCCACACTGACTTCCACAATGGTTGAACTAGTTTACAGTCCCACCAACTGTGTAAAAATCTTCCTATTTCTCCATGTCCTCTCTACCACCTGTTGTTTTCTGACTTTTTAATGATCGCCATTCTAACTGGTGTGAGATGGTATCTCATTGTGGTTTTGATTTGCATTTCTCTGATGGCCAGTGATGATGAGCATTTTTTCATGTGTCTTTTGGCTGCATAAATGTCTTCTTTTGAGAAGTGTCTGTTCATATCCTTCACCCACTTTTTGTTGGGGTTGTTTTTTTCTTGTAAATTTGAGTTCATTGTAGATTCTGGATATTAGCCCTTTGTCAGATGAGTAGATTGCAAAAATTTTCTCCCATTCTGTAGGTTGCCTGTTCACTCTGATGGTAGTTTCTTTTGCTGTGCAGAAGCTCTTTAGTTTAATTAGATCCCATTTGTCAATTTTGGCTTTTGTTGCCATTGCTTTTGGTGTTTTAGACATGAAGTCCTTGCCCATGCCTATGTCCTGAATGATATTGCCTAAGTTTTCTTCGAGGGTTTTTATGGTTTTAGGTCTAACATTTATGTCTTTAATCCATCTTGAATTAATTTTAATGTAAGGTGTAAGGAAGGGATCCAGTTTCAGCTTTCTACATATAGTTAGCCAGTTTTCCCAGCACCATTTATTAAATAGGGAATCCTTTCCCCATTGCTTGTTTTTGTCAGGTTTGTCAAAGATCAGATAGTTGTATATATGCAGCATTATTTCTGAGGGCTCTCTTCTGTTCCATTGGTCTACATCTCTGCTTTCATACCAGTACCATGCTGTTTTGGTTACTGTAGCCTTGTAGGGTAGTTTGAAGTCAGGCAGTGTGATGCCTCCAGCTTTGTTCTTTTGCCTTAGGATTGACTTGGCGATGTGGGCTCTTTTTTGGTTCCATATGAACTTTAAAGTAGTTTTTTCCAATTCTGTGAGGAAAGTCATTGGTAGCTTGATGGGGATGGCATTGAATGTATAAATTACCTTGGGCAGTATGGCCATTTTCACGATGTTAATTCTTCCTACCCATGAGCATGGCATGTTCTTCCATTTGTTTGTATCCTCTTTTATTTCATTGAGCAGTGGTTTGTAGTTCTCCTTGAAGAGGTCCTTCACATCCCTTGTAAGTTGGATTCCTAGGTATTTTATTCTCTTTGAAGCAATTGTGAATGGGAATTCACTCATGATTTGCCTCTCTGTTTGTCTGCTATTGGTGTACAAGAATGCTTGTGATTTTTGTACATTGATTTTGTATCCTGAGACTTTGCTGAAGTTGCCTATCAGCTTAAGGAGATTTTGGGCTGAGATGATGGGGTTTTCTAGATATACAACCATGTCATCTGCAAACAGAGACAATTTGACTTCCTCTTTTCCTAATTGAATACCCTTTATTTCATTCTCCTGCCTGATTGCCCTGCCCAGAACTTCCAACATTATGTTGAATAGGAGTAGTGAGAGAGGGCATCCCTGTCTCATGCCAGTTTTCAAAGGGAATCCTTCCAGTTTTTGCCCATTCAGTATGATATCGGCTGTGGGTTTGTCATAGATAGCCCTTATTATTCTGAGATACGTCCCATCAATACCTAATTTATTGAGAGTTTTTAGCATGAAGCGTTGTTGAATTTTGTCAACGGCCTTTTCTGCATCTATTGAGATAATCATGTGGTTTTTGTCTTTGGTTCTGTTTATATGCTGGATTACATTTATTGATTTGCATATGCTGAACCAGCCTTGCATCCCAGGGATGAAGCCCACTTAATCATGGTGAATAAGCTTTTTGATGTGCTGCTGGATTCGGTTTGCCAGTATTTTATTCAGGATTTTTGCATCGATGTTCATCAGGGATATTGGTCTAAAATTCTCTTTTTTTTGTTGTGTCTCTGCCAGGCTTTGGTATCAGGATGATGCTGGCCTCATAAAATGAGTTAGGGAGGATTCCCTCTTTTTCTATTGATTGGAATAGTTTCAGAAGGAATGGTACCAGTTCCTCCTTGTACCTCTGGTAGAATTCAGCTGTGTATCCATCTGGTCCTGGACTTTTTTTGGTTGGTAAGCTATTAATTATTGCCTCAATTTCAGAGCCTGTTATTGGTCTATTCAGAGATTCAACTTCTTCCTGGTTTAGTCTTGGGAAGGTGTATGTGTCAAGGAATTTATCCATTTCTTCTAGATTTTCTAGTTTATTTGTGTAGAGGTGTCTGTAGTATTCTCTGATGGTAGTTTGTATTTCTGTGAGATCAGTGGGATATCACCTTTATCATTTTTTATTGCGTCTATTTGATTCTTCTCTCTTTTCTTCTTTATTAGTCTTGCCAGCAGTCTATCAATTTTGTTGATCTTCTCAAAAAACCAGCTCCTGGATTCACTGATTTTTTGAAGGGTTTTCTGTGTCTCTATTTCCTTCAGTTCTGTTCTGATCTTGGTTATTTCTTGCTTTCTGCTAGCTTTTGAATGTGTCTGCTCTTGCTTTTCTAGTTCTTTTAATTGTGATGTTATGGTGTCAATTTTAGATATTTCTTGCTTTCTCTTGTGGGCATTTAGTGCTATAAATTTCCCTCTACACACTGCTTTGAATGTGTCCCAGAGATTCTGGTATGTTGTGTCTTTGTTCTCATTGGTTTCAAAGAACATCTTTATTTCTCCCTTCATTTCATTATGTACCCAGTAGTCATTCAGGAGCAGGTTGTTCAGTTTCCATGTAGTTGAGAGGTTTTGGGTGAATTTCTTAATCCTGAGTTCTAGTTTGATTGCACTGTGGTCTGAGAGACAGTTTGTTATAATTTCTGTTCTTTTACATTTGCTGAGGAGTGCTTTACTTCCAACTATGTGGTCAATTTTGGAATAGGTGCGGTGTGGTGCTGAAAAGAATGTATATTCTGTTGATTTGGGGTGGAAAGTTCTGTAGATGTCTGTTAGGTCTGCTTGGTGCAGAGCTGAGTTCAATTCCTGGATATTCTTGTTAACTTTCTGTCTCGTTGATCTGTCTAATGTTGACAGTGGGGTTTGAAAGTCTCCCGTTATTATTGTGTGGGAGTCTAAGTCTCTTTGTAGGTCTCTAAGGACTTGCTTTATGAATCTGGGTGCTCCTGTATTGGGTGCATATATATTTAGGATAGTTAACTCTTCTTGTTGAATTGATCCCTTTACCATTATGTAATGGCCTTCTTTGTCTCTTTTGATCTTTGTTTGTTTAAAGTCTGTTTTATTGGAGACTAGAATTGCAACCCCTGCCCTTTTTTGTTTTCCATTTGCTTGGTAGATATTTCTCCATCCCTTTATTTTGAGCCTATGTGTGTCTCTGCACGTGAGATGGGTTTCCTGAATACAGCACACTGATGGGTCTTGACTCTATCCAATTTGCCAGTCTATGTCTTTTAATTGAGCATTTAGCCCATTTACATTTAAGGTTAATATTGTTATATGTGAATTTGATCCGGTCATTATGATGTTAGCTGGTTATTTTGCTCATTAGTTGATGCAGTTTCTTCCTAGCCATGATGGTCTTTACAATGTGGCATGTTTTTGCAGTGGCTGGTTCCGGTTGTTCTTTTCCATGTTTCATGCTTCCTTCAGGAACCCTTTTAGGGCAGGCAGGTCTGATGGTGACAAAATCTCTCAGCATTTGCTTGTCTGTAAAGGATTTTATTTCTCCTTCACTTATGAAGCTTAGTTTGGCTGGATAGGAAATTCTGGGTTGAAAATTCTTTTCTTTAAGAATGTTGAATATTGGCCCCCACTCTCTTCTGGCTTGTAGAGTTTCTGCCAAAAGATCAGCTGTTAGTCTGCTGGGCTTCCCTTTGTGGGTAACCCGACCTTTCTCTCTGGCTGCTGTTAACATTTTTTCCTTCATTTCAACTTTGGTGAATCTGACAATTACGTGTCTTGGAGTTGCTGTTCTCGAGGAGTATCTTTGTGGTGTTCTCTGTATTTCCTGAATCTGAATGTTGGCCTGCCTTGCTAGATTGGGGAAGTTCTCCTGGATAATATCCTGCAGAGTGTTTTCCAACTTGGTTCCATTCTCCCCGTCACTTTCAGGTACACCAATCAGACGTAGATTTGGTCTTTTCACATAGTCCCATATTTCTTGGAGGCTTTGTTTCTTTTTATTCTTTTTTCTCTAAACTTCCCTTCTCTCTTCATTTCATTCATTTGATCTTCCATCACTGATACCCTTTCTTCCGGTTGATTTCATCGGCTACTGAGGCTTGTGCGTTCGTCATGTAGTTCTTGTGCCGTGGTTTTCAGCTCCGTCAGGTCCTTTAATGGCTTCTCTGCATTGGTTATTCTAGTTAGCCATTCGTTTAATTTTTTGCAATGTTTTTAACTTCTTTGCCATGGGTTCGAACTTCCTCCTTTAGCTCGGAGTAGTTTGATGGTCTGAAGCCTTCTTCTCTCAACTCGTCAAAGTCATTCTCCATCCAGCTTTGTTTTGTTGCTGGTGAGGAGCTGTGTACCTTTGGAGGAGGAGAGGTGCTCTGATTTTTAGAGTTTCCAGTTTTTCTGCTCTGTTTTTTTCCCCATCTTTGTGGTTTTATCTACCTTTGGTCTTTGATGATGGTGATGTACAGATGGGGTTTTGGTGTGGATGTCCTTTCTCTTTGTTAGTTTTCCTTCTAACAGTCAGGACTCTCAGCTGCAGGTCTGTTGGAGTTTGCTGGAGGTCCACTCCAGACACTGTTTGCCTGGGTGTCAGCAGCGGAGGCTGCAGAACAGCAAATATTAGTTAATAGCAAGCAAATGCTGTTGCCTGATCGTTCCTCTGGAAGTTTTGTCTCAGAGGAGTACTGGGCCATGTGAGGTGTCAGTCTGCTCTTACTGGGGGGTGCCTCCCAGTTAGGCTGCTCGGGGGTCAGGGACCCACTTTAGGAGGCAGTCTGCCCGTTCTCAGATCTCCAACTCCGTGCTGGGAGAACTACTACTCTCTTCAAAGCTGTCAGACGGGGTCATTTAAGTCTGCAGAGATTTCTGCTGCCTTTTGTTTCGCTATGCCCTGCCCCCAGAGGTGGAGTCTACAGAGGCAGGCAGGCCTCCTTGAGCTGTGGTGGGCTCCACCCAGTTCAAGCTTCCTGGCTGCTTTGTTTACCTAAGCAAGCCTGGGCAATTTGGGCGCCCCTCCCCCAGCCTCACTGCCGCCTTGCAGTTTGATCTCAGACTGCTGTGCTAGCAATGAGCAAGGCCCCATGGGCGTAGGACCCTCTGAACCAGGTGTGGGATATAATCTCCTGGTGTGCCATTTGCTAAGACCTTTGGAATAGCGCGGTATTAGGGTGGGAGGGACCTGATTTTCCAGGTGCCGTCTGTCACCCCTTTCTATGACTAGGAGAGGGAATTCCCTGACCCCTTGCACTTCAGGTGAGGTGATGCCTCACCCTGCTTTGGCTCACACTCGGTGCACGGCACCCACTGTCCTGCACCTCTGTCCTACACTCCCCAGTGAGATGAACCTGGTACCTCAGTTGGAAATGCAGAAATCACCCATCTTCTACATAGCTCACGCTGGGAGCTATAGACTGGAGCTGTTCCTATTTGGCCATCTTGGCTCCACCGCTCCTCATTGAATCTTAAGATCTGTAAGGTAGAAGATACTCTTATCAGTTTATATGTAAGAAAATTGCATGTTAGAGAGGTAAATAATTTTTCTCTAATCATATAACTACTTAGGGTAGAGTTGGAATTTGAAAGGAAACAGTTTGACTCCAGAGAATGTTCTCTTAACTACTGTGCTAAACCGCTTTCTATTTGTGTGTACCAAAGTCTTGAACCAATGCCAAGTGCAAATTAGACTGTACTTGCTTTATTACAGTTGTATTTCTTGCCAAAAAAGATAATTGATTTATATTTCTCTGTTAGGCATGAAATGGTCTCAGTTGACAGTGAATTTTAACTCATCTTTACTTCATAAAAAAATAAAGGGTATGAAATAAACAAGACAATTTGGAATGCTAAGAGGGGAGTGACCAGAGAGAAGGGTGAATTTGGGAGCATAGAAGACAACATCATTCTCATCTTCCTTTACATTCACTACAAGCTGAAAAGTATATCTTAACTACTTGCTATGTGTCTTTAATCAGCCTCCTGGATGCTGTGACGGATATAAAGAACCAAAGTTTAAAATGTGAGCAGAGATGATGTTTATACCAAAAATAATTAGTTTACAATTTAAGACAGTAGAAATCAGATGACTCATGCTGGATTAGAATTTTCACATTGCCACTAACTAGTTATGTGATTCTGAACACATTTCTTAATTTCCCTAATCTTCAGTTTTCTCATGTGTAAAATAGCATGTGGGATATCAATAACAGCTAGCTTTTATGACTGAGGTAAGAATAAAATAAAATTATGCACACAAATCTTTTAACTTGGGGTCTGGTATATGGAAGGCGTGGAAGAAATTTTAAGCATTATTATTATTATTTTACTATATTCGAATACTTCAATGCATATTCTCTGAGAGGTCAGAAATGAAAACAATCAATCAATATTGGCTTGAATATGATGAAAAGTTTCATAGAAGAGGTGTCCTTGAAAAAATGTTGATAGCTGGCATTGGAAGGAGATATTTTAGGGTCATAGAATTGCATGTTCTCACTTATTTGTGAGATCTAAAAATCAAAATAATTGAACTCATGGAGATAGAGAGCAGAGGATAACTCATAGAGATAGGTTACCAGAGGCTGGGAATGGTAGTGAGAAGGTAGAGGGGAGGTGGGAATGATTAACAGGTACCAAAAAAATAGAATGAATAAGATATATTTGATAGTGCAACAGGGTAACTGCAGTTAATAAAAATTTAATTGTAAATTTAAAAATAACTAAATAAATATAATCGGATTGTTTGTAATACAAAGGATAAATACTTGAGGGGATGGATACCTAACTTTACATGAAGTAATTATTATGCATTCTATGCCTGTATCAAAACATCTCATGTATCCCATAAATACATACACACACCTATTATGTACCTAAAAAAATTAAAATAAAAAATAAAAAACCCCAAAAAAGTAGGAGTTAACATGATGTGGGATGATGGCATTCAATTCTTAGTAGTGCTATTCTAAATGAGTCTTCTAGGCCATTCTTGTCTTTGTGAGAGAAGAGCCTGGGCTGTCTTTCAGCAATGTTCTGTTTTTTGTTTTTTTTTTTCTATTTTTATTTATACAAGGGATAAATTAATCTAATGGTTGGAGTTAGTTTGGCTACTTATTGTTTTAGATTAGTGTGGGTCAGGATTTAATGAGGTATTATATGTTTTGTTGCATACTGTAAATATTTCTTTCAGCCTGTTTGTATAGTTCTTTAGAACTGTTTGATTTACATATGCCTAAGTCATATATGAGAAATGTATTGCATTAAGATATTTCAACATGTGGTAAATTAGTTGTATGAGAAATATGATAGATTTTCTTTCGATCTGTGAGGGAATTCAGCATATTAATTGTTGAGTCCATTGCTGACATGAGTTAGCCTCTTTAGTTTGTTCTTGTCTGTGTGCACTTTCAGGTTGCGTATTCAATGATAGAAGGTCTGTTGTGCACTAAGTATGTTTACCAGATTGTATAATATATAATAAGTCCATTATCCACAGACTTATGGAAGTTGGTAGAGCAGCTAGTGAACCGTGTCTCTTTGGTGAGTACAAAGACTTAGAATCTAGAAAAAGAAGTTTAAAGAAAGTTGTAGCTTGAGATAAATTTGGTAAAGAAATGAATTATTATTTTTTATTTTATTTATTTATTTTTTGAGATGGAGTCTCACTCTATCGCCCAGGCTGAAGTGCAGTGGCACAATCTCGACTCACTGCAAACTCCGCCTCCTCCCTGGTTCACGCCATTCTCCTGCCTCAGCCTCCAGAGTAGCTGGGACTACCGGTGCCCGCCACCACTCCAGGCTGATTTTTTTTTTATTTTTTTTATTTTTAGTAGAGACGGGGTTTCGCTGTGTTAGCCAGGATGGTCTTGATCTCCTGACCTCGTGATCTTCCTGTCTCGGCCCCGCAAAGTGCTGGGATTACAGGCGTGAGCCACCGCGCCCGGCCCAGATTATATTTTAAAAGTATATTTGGCGTTTGTTTTCGAGCTTTGATTCATGATAAATTTCATACAGGTTTTTAGTGATACTGTTAAAAACATAAGATGAGAGTAAAAGGAAATCTACTTCATCCATTATAAAGATTAATCTTGAAATATAACAGTGATAATTTTATATCGTTATCAGAATAGTGATAGTAAAGTGACAATGAAATAAAAAATTATCATGTGATTTTTATCACATTGTGATGAAGCTCTAGCCTGAAGTTGAAGTATTATATTAATTACAAAATCATAGATAGTCATATATGTCATAGATGATGTATATAGATGAATGTAAAATTTTTGTAACTTTACAATTTTGTGAGTCTTAGTCTGTGGACATTTATCAACTTATTCAGAATGTAAAGTAAAATCTTATTCAGAAATACTGGGTAAATTCTGAGTAGGAACAAAATCTCTCAAATTCAAAGTTTATAAATATAAAAATTTTAAGTATGGTAAATTGATTATTTTATTCTAGGAGGAAGAAAAATTAATTATACTGCTTTGTCTTCATTTTGCTATTGTATTGCCTTTGCTACTTCTGATAAGGTTTTGAAAAAATAGGATAATCATTTTGGAATAACTTTCAGAAGTATTTGCTACTTCTGATATTTTTTTGAAAAATAGGCTATTTATTTTGATTATTGTATGCTTAGTTTCTAGAAGTAAAACACATTTAATTATTTTGATTAAAGTTACATTGGTTTTATCATATCACTGACATCTTTTGAAATTTGGCATCATAAATTCATCTTCTCAAGATAGATAGAAAGTAGTAGAGCATTTATTGTGTCATTAGAAATTCTTGCTGTGAACATGTGTGTGATTGTGCTCTAGCTAAGGTCAGTGCTGGAGAATGCTACTCAATTCTGTATTCTGTTTGTTGTAGTTACTACAAATAGAGAGAAATGCCATAGTCTTGGTTTCAATCCGCTTTTCTCTCTAAGACATTAAAATCCCCGAGAACTATCTAATTTTAAAGAAATAGGTGATTCAGTAGTCAATAGCACTAAAGATATCTGTCCCCAAATCGACTTGTCTGAAACGATATGAAAAAGCAAACTCCATCTGGAGTTCAATCACACTTTCCCATATGGTTAATCACCAGCTGCTTATGAAAGGGAGTGTTGTCAAGGCTGGTAGGCCTGAAATTAGCTGTGCAGCTGCATTTTGGCTTATAGGCAAACCCTGTAACAAGATGAGAATGTATGAAGGCAAAGATAGATATGACTCCTGTATTCCTTTTTATTCCAATGCTGAAAGTGCTGTATTAATTTTAATGTATATTAAAAAGTACCTAAACTTGTAAGAAGCAGTCTGTATTACTTTTTCAGCTCCAAATTAAACCCAAATATAATCAACATGTGCCTAGATGTGAGTAATATTAACACAAGTCCCAGAACTTTATAACTGTCATATGAAAGTTTCTGAATTTTATTTTTGTGACTCATTTTACTCTACTATTTCTAATTACTCTAAAATATTTACTCCAATGTATTGCATTTGATCAGAATAATTGATTTTGTTTTTGTAAATTTTGTTTTGTTTATAATTTACAGGCAATGTCCTAAACATTTTGAAAGCAGACTTTGAGAGTAGGAGAGTGGTAGAATTAGCCTACTGTAAAATGCTTTTGAATGCCTGCGGGGGATGGGAGGTGGCTGGATGATGAGAGATTGCTTAATGGGTACAATGTGCATTATTTGAGTGATGGATACCCCAAAGCCCTGACTTTACCAGTATGCAATCTATACATGTAACAAAATTACACTTGTATCCCATAAATTAATACAGATAAAAATAAATAAACATTATTATTAGTAATGATTTTTTAGTTGATGTCTAGTTACTTGAAGATATTTAAACTTTATAGACCTTTCAAATGACAACTGCTGAAGTTATCAATAATATCTCTCTTTTGAAGTTTTAACATTTCTTTTTGAGTGTCATCAGTAGTCTTAGCCATAAATAGAAATAGGAGGCAAACCATTATTCCATTTTACCCAAGCAGAAAATTGAATTTAGTATCTGGTGTGTGTTACATACAGACTATTTGGTTAGGGATATTGGACCTCGTTTCTGTCCAGTGAAGCATTATGGGAATTAATGCCTTCACACATTTGCCACTGAATTTCTTATATTACAACACTGTCGCAGATAGTTTTGGGTATCTTTCTCATCTTGAAACACTGGACCAGATCCTTTGGGGGAAATCTTTATCCAAAGTGGCCATGGGGGCAGCGATCATTTATGTCCATTGGGACCAATAATCAAGGCCTACGTTTGCTGATTGTAATGGGGAGGTTTCCCCCGCTTTAATGGTAAGCAATTACCTGTAAAGGAACTGAATTAGAAATGTGATGGCTTTTGAAACAAGGTTTTTCCTATAGAAATATAATTTAATGCAAAAAGTGCACATATCTTTGAGTGTACAGCTCGATGATTTAGACACTGATGATTTTAACTGTGGCCCAGTATTAATTGATTTGTGCAGTGTGCACATGAGACTGGAGAAGAAAAGTTACAACAAAATTTACCATAATGGAATAACATATTTTGAAGGGGATAATGTAAGGATACATTTTGGCACAGTTTATATAAACATAAACATGTTATTAAAATGCCATCCCATGCTTGTCACACTCATGAGTATTGTTGTTAGGTTAAAGCATTTCATCAAAGGATCATTCCTTTCCGTTGTCAATCTTCAATCATAATTTCATGTAGACTTCTCTCATGGAGAAATTAAGGGTTTTTGAATAATCAGTTCTAATATTTCCATGTAAAGAACATGACATGCTAGCCACAAACTGATCTTGATGTACTTTAACATTTTCTGATGTGCCACAGTAATTTCAGTGGTCTAGACGCCTTTATTTATTTAATGGAATTGTTTTAATAGGATTTTAAAAAATGCATTTCTAAATAATATCCCTTAAGTGAATGTGACGATAAGAAACTATCTGTGAGTGACCTGTCTGTCTATGGTATTACAATGGCCCAGCCCGCTTGATATGAACACATAATAATTCTATGGTTGACATTTAATGATGCTTACTATATGCTGTGCACCTGCACTAATTTAATCCTTGAAACTACCTTACATAGTAGATACTACTGGCATCCTCCCCATTTCACAGATGAGAAGACAGAGGTTAAGTGACTTGCCCATTGTCACATGGTTGGTAAGCAGTAGAGCTGAGATTTGAATCTGGCATTCTGGATCTCCAGCCTGTACTTGATATTTATACTGTAGAGGGTAATGGATGGATTGAAAATGACTCTGTCAGAGACTATTTTAGTTTGTGAAAATCTCATAAATTTCCTAGAACAAAGGTCATTTACTACTGAGCAGGTGATACTTCAGACATATGTGTAGACAGAAAAAATGCACCAAAGAAAGGCTTAGCAAGAGCAGGCATGAGACACAGACAGATCTTTTACAGCACTGTTGTGTCATCCTTTCCTTTGCTTTTTCCAGATGCTGCTATTACTAACCCTGATGATGAATGATTTTGTCACATATCCTTGTGAAGATTAACTAGGATTTCCCAGTAAGCAAATGTGCCCAATGACATAGTTAGCTTTAAACATCCAGCAGACCCAGATGCCACAAAGTTAATTTATGAGCATGCCAGGTCTAGTAAGTCTTTTCTTAACTTCTTCTCCCTTCTTTCTCTCTTTGTGACAATCACACAGAGGCCTGAAGTCAAGGTTAACATGCTGGGAAAAGAGGATTGGAGAAAGAGAAGAAAGTAACTTACTGTTTCCCCTTCTCCAATGCCTGATAACAGCCCTGGCTGTGGGAAGGAAGACAATTCTATTTTAAATTAAGTTCAGTGTATTGATCAGAATATGGAAAGGATGCTCTAAGTTTTGAATTGAGACTGTGCTTCAGATCTAAAGTCGTTATAGAACTTTGAAAGTCATGGGGCCTAGAGATTTTTAATCTAGGGTCAGGGAAGAAATATCTCTCACAACTGAACAAATGTTAAAGGGACACAGAAGTCAAAAACAAAGATTCACTTTTATTATATCCCGTCCACCATGCTTGATTAACTTGTATAGGGAGAAATCACTAGGAAAATAAATAACATCTTCAATTATGTAATTAACTAGCTAAAATATAGAGACATCAGAAGGAAAGGGAGCCCAGTAAGCTTGGAGATGCTGAGCTGCATGCAACCAGTTAAAGCTGGTGGCTCCTTTTTTAAATCCTCCACTGTGTCTTCTGATTAGTATCTTAGATGGGAGTGAGATCATATACATGTAACCATTCAACAAATTGTAAAGTTGATAGAGATATAGATTATGTTTGTTTTGGTATTTTGTACGTTGGATTATACCAATGATTATCTTTATGATATTTTTCCATATATATTTGTTTTCTGATGCAGCTTTTCCTCCCTGGAGGGATTGCATTTTTACACTTATGATTGCTGGCTTGTATTTAAGACATAACTTTTTTAAAAATAGCTTTTTTGGAAAGTTTGATGAGGTTTTCAGTTGTGGCTATTTGATAGTTTATTCATACCACCAATGGGGAGACAAGAATCATTTTTAATCTTGTTAGAAAACTCATTAAAATAGCATCCATTTATTTTTTTGAACTGGAATTTTATATACCCAATGACAGAAAATTTGATTCATTTAAAACAAAGATCAGATCACAGGAGGCTGCAAAGTTTATGAAGCTTTTGAACTGCCATAAACTTTAAAATTCAATATATAATTTTTGATGTAATCTAAGCTCCTTTGTGAAACAAAGTGGAATAAACAAATAGATACATATATTAACTACATATAAAAAGATGGTATTTCTGTACATTTTAAATATACAAAATTATAGTATATATTGTTTATGGGTTATATTAAAAGAATACACTGATAGACTAAAAAATTATATGCCAAATGTTTGATAGTGATTGGGTAGGGTTAGGAGGTAGGCTGTCAATTGGGGGAGAAATTGTACTTTAGGAAATTGTCTTAAAAATAATGATTTTATTCCTATTTTTTTCTGTGTTTTATTAATAAAATCTTGAATAAAAAATAACAAATACTTAACAATTCATTCTACATGGTGGAATCATGAATATTTATTGTACTATTCTTTAAATTGATCTATATTGTTAAACCTCTCAAAAGAGAGTCAAATATGTTAAGACAGTATGAAAGATAGTGTATAAGCTGTGCTTTCCACTCTGGAAGAATTTATAATGCAAAAGTAAACAAGCCTGCCTGAGGTGAGACAGATGGGAGGTAAATAAAGACCAGCAAAGTATTTTACTAGATGGTATGCATTATGACATATGGACCGTGTTCTTATCATTGAGACCCCAGCATATTAAACAGTGGTAGAACACAAGAGTGTGTATTGTAATTAAGTATTGTGAGTAGCATGTATGTAGTGTAAAGTTTAATAGCATGTTTTGGTCTGATGTGACATCAGAGATAGAAAAAGAAATACAGGCTTAGTTGATTTTCATGTGGCTTTTCAATTGTCATTGCAAGAATATAATCTGTTGTTATCAGGTTTGAGAAGTACATAAGGAACTGCAGTTCCAGATTGTAGAGACCCAGGAATCTGTGAAAGATGAAAAGGACAGTATAATAAGGTTAGATATAATAAGGTTAGATAAATATACCTAACTCACTTGAAACCTTTGCATATTCTTCCTGCCGGAACCAAAGATTTCTACTTGACCAGTCAAGCTAGAAGGAAGTGTGTTCTATTGAAAAGTGTTCTATGACCACAACTTGTACTGGAAACACCTGTGGTGATTTTTAAAAAATGAAGATTCTGACCACGTTCCAAACAACCAAATCAGATGTTCTGAAGGTTTGGATAATGTATTTTAATTTCTTATTGAGAATTGTTGGGTTATGGAATAGTAATTTGATAGTAGCTTCTGGCATGAAGCATTAGAATGACAGAGTCAAAAAGTCCTCATTATAAAGCTATATTTCAAGAAGTAAGAAACAGAAATCCTATAGAATTAAATAAAATCTGAATGATTCAAGAAAATGAGCAGGCAAGCACAGACTGGGAGAAAATTTTGCAAAAGACACATCTGATAAAGAACTGTTATCAGAAATATACAAAGGATTCTGAAAGCTTAACAATAAGAAATCAAAACCCAATTAAAAAAATGGGCCAAAGATCTGAACAGACTCCTCACCAAAGAAGATATACAGATGGCAAATAAGCATATAAAAAGATGCTTCCCATTATCCATCATTAGGGAATTGTGAAATAAAACTGAGATACCAGGACACATGTATTAGAATGGCCAAAATATAAAACTCTCACAACAGTAAATGCTGATGAGGATGTGTAGCAAAAAGAACTCTCATTCATCCCTGGTGGGAATGAAAAATGGTAAGCTATTAATACTTTGGAAGATGGTTGAGCAGTTTTTTAGAAAACTAAACATTCTCTTATCATATGATCTAGCAATTGCACTCCTTTGTATTTACTGAAAGAAGTTGAAAACTTATGTATACACAAAAACCTGCACATAGGTGTCTATTGCAACCTGATTTATAATTGCAAAAACTTGGAAGTAACCAAGATATTCTTCAGTAGATAAATGGATAAACTATGGTACACCCAGACAAGAAATTATTCAGTGCTTAAAAGAAATAAGTTATCAAGCCACGAGGAGACACGGAGGAACCTTAAATGCATATTCCTAAATGAAAGAAGATCATCTGGAAAAACTGCATACTGTGTGATTCCAGCTACATGACATTATGGAAAGGCAGAACTATGGAGACAGTAAAAAGATCAGTAGTTGCCAGTGGGGAGTGGGTAGAGAGGAGGATAGAGAGAGCACAGAGGATTTTTAGGACAGTGAAACTATTATTTAGGATATTATAATGGTAGATACATCTCATTATATACTTATCCAAACCCATAGAATGTACAACACCAAATGTAAACTGTGGGCTGTGGCAATAATGAGATATTAATGTAGGTTCCTTGACTGTAAAATAAACCTACCACTGTCATGTGGGATCTTGCTAGTGGTGGAGTTTGTGTGTGGAGGGGGTGGTGTATGGAAATTCCTTGTACTTTCTGGTCAATTTTGCTGTGAACATAAAACTTCTCTAAAAAACAAAGTCTCTGATAAAAACTGTAATCATTAATTGGTTCCTTCATTTATGTATTCATTCAAAATGTTAATTGCATGCTTATTGTGTGTTTAGCATTCTGTTGTCCTTTAGGCAAATAGAGATAAGTAAGCTAGTTTAATTGAGGGACAAATCAATAGGTTATAACACAGTGTGATAAACAGTGCAATTGAAGCAGAAACAAAATACTTTATGGTCACTGAAAATAAAGCTGCTAACTCAGTTTTAGTCAGTTAGTTGGAGAAGAAATTAGGTATTGAAGTATGACTATGAGTTTTCCGATTAAATTCTTTCAGGCAAAGCCAATAGGGGCATGTGAAGAGCTAGGGCAACCATGAAATGTGATTGATCATCTCTCCTTAATGTCATTCACTGGACCACTATCATCATTCTAATTATGGTGTTATAAGGTTATTTTTTTGATGATGAGGCTCTACATATGTAGTTTGAAAATGATACTAATGATTATATTAACAAAAATTACCGTTATCTCGCTCAGGTATAGAGAAAGAGTTTATATTAAGAAGTCTATTAACATCTTGTCAATTTTCCTCTTAAGAAATCTGAAGTGTTTTTATAGTTATTCTAATTAGTTTACATAATTTAGATTTAATTAGGCTAGCATAGATTATAATAGGACCTATGCATTTGTTTAATAAATTAACATTTTAGTCAATAGACTGATTTTTTAACAGGGTGTTTGCTTATATGAGGGTCTCTTTATATCAGTGATTAGACCAATCTAACATTCTAATGGAGATGGTCTGTTTGCTTTCCAGCTGATGTGATAAACACCAACAGTTCAGCATCAACACCTTAATTACATACACTGAAGGCTAATATTAGACAAATTGTATTCTGTTGACTACTTTCGGTTCAGTGGACTTCAGCGATTGAAATAAGCTCTTTAAAGACAAATAAATGGTGCACCTGCAAAGTACATGAACACTATTATTGCCATAGAATTTGACAGAGGCTTTTCAAAAAATCATTCGGTGTGGTAAGGGCTCTAGATCTGAGTACCGTTAACATTTACTGCGGTATGCTTGACTGTGTGTTAGGTACTTGCTATAATTTTTATTCTTTTTTTACTATGTATTATCAATAGGAATCTGGTATTTTTATATTATGCCATTTTATCCTGTGGTTTGGGAAGTTGAGCATGTATGAGTTCATCACCTTCAAATCCTACTCTTCCTACATCTTCCTAAGCAATAGCTAATCTATGTAATATTATAAAAGCTATTGATCAGTGGGAAGACCATTTCCATAACGAAATATTTAGTACACAGTACATATATGTTTTAAAATAAATTATAAACTAAATGATGAAACAAGACATAATATATAAAATCTAAGAATTTAGAATAAGCTTCCTGGTAATAACAGAGAAAAAATAACTAATGAGGGCTCAAGAGATATCTAAACTTTTTTTCAATCCAATTTTAAAGACAGAGCATCTTTTTGTTTGCAACATTATAAAGCATCTTAGGCTTTTTTAAGATCCACTATCAAAACAGTAGTAAACAGAAGAAGCTAACCATCTTTCTTTCAAAGAAGCTTGAATATAATTCATGAAAATCACCAAACATTTTTAAAGAAATATGTTAACCCATTCATAAAAGCATATATTAAGTACTCCCTATGTACCTGGCACTGTGGTATGGAGGTAAAGGTCATGCACCCCAGCTTCAAGGACCTCACAAAAAATGTAAGCCAATCATGACAATAGTAGCAACAATGGCTCACTATACCCTTTGAATATGCCAGGCTTCCTTATAAACATTTTGCATGTGTTGTCATTTCAGCCTCACAATAATCTGAATCTATATAAACTATTATTAATTTCACTTTGTGGATGAGAAACACAAGACAGAGAGAGAATGAGAACACTTGGCCCAAGATTACACAACTAGTATGAGGCATCATAGAGAACTAGACTGTGATCTGTGCCCCCTACAACCCATGTGGCTTACTAGCCTGCTATTCAGACTTCTCTCGGTTTTTGGGGTTATTGGCTTTGATGGAGAAGCTCCCAAAGTAATGAAGCTATCCAGAAGAAAGATAACTATCTTTTGGGGAGGCTGTGGGGAGGACAGAGTCTCACTCTGTTTCCCAGACTGGAATGCAGTGGCAATCATAGCTCACTGCAGCCTTGAACTCCTGGGCTCAAGTGATTATCCTGCCTCAGCCAGCCTAGCTCCTGGGACTAAATGACTACACGTGCATACCACCACACCTGGCTAATTTTAAATATTTTTTGTAGAGACAGGGTCTTACTATGTTACTCAGGCTGGTCTCAAACTACTAGCCTGAAGCAATCATCATATGTAGTCCTTCCAGTAGGTGGGATTATAGGCATGAGCCACTGTGTCTTGCCAGAAGACATCTAATTTGAGTCAGAAGAAATAGCATGGAAATATAAAATAAATTAGAACATAAAAGAAACTAAGTAGCTCAGTATGGCTTAAGTAGAGTTCATGAGTGTTGGGAAAAGTAGAGAAGTTGGGGATGTATTATAATGATTATGGAAAACGGTGAAAGAAAAGTATGAAAGTAACATGGTTGGATTACCTTTTAGATAAAATAGAAAGGGAATAAACTGTGAACAGGTGAGACTAGTGGCACAATCCAAGCAAGAAGAGCAAACAGCCTGAGCAATGGCTGTACAAATTAAAAAAAAAAATTCAGATATATTTCAATGGTAAACCTGACAAACTTTGATGACCTATTTAGTTTGGGGTGAAGGGAGAGAGAAGTGTAGTCTAACTTCCTGGTTTCTGGCTTGGAAGACTGAGTGGAATGTGATTAATAAACTTGGAAATAAGGTTAGATTTGGTCTGGGGAGAGGGAACAGAAGGAGTTTAAAGTTGAGATCCATTGCTTTGAGTTGGCTAGTTATGTGGATCCAGAACAAAAGACTATCCTGGCCATCATTAGCATATTAGTTTAAGCCAGAGATCCATATGACATTAACAGAGAAAGTCATAGTACACCAAACATTGGGACCCAAGAGTAGAGACCCACATAATATGAAAATTAATGAGGGACAGAAAAATGAGGACCACAGCGAGGAGTGGCCAGAAAAGGAGGAAAATCAGGAGCAAGGGGTATCAAACAATTTCTCTTGTTTGAGCACAATGACACACAGAGAAGAGGCTGTAATTCAAGAGCCTTAAATACTGGTTTTTAAAATTTAATTCTATTTCTAATTTCTCTAAAACTACTTTCCCAAACTGTCTTGTACCTATTCATTAAAACACCTTTGAACTCAAATTCTATGAGATTACTCCTAAGTCAAACTCTATATTATAGGAATGTGAACTTGTGCATTCACAGGAGGAAATACTATAAGCTCTTAAGTGGAAAATACGGTTACATACAGAATTCTCTCAGCATTTTGCATAAGATACCCAGAAGTGTTCTTTAATGCTATGCAATCATATTTTCATATTTCTAACCTTTTCACCAGTTTATTGACATATTCTACCATCATGTTAAGTGCAGACAGAAGCAAGAGATGGGTAGGAAATATCTCACACATCAAGGGAGAAGAAAACAATAAAAGGCAAAGTTGGACATAATTTTCTTTTGGAATCCACAACACCTGCTACATTTCCTGAAGCCTAAAACGGCCTCTGTTGCTTCGACTGCTGCTCAAACCATCTGCTGAGTACAAAGAGGTGGTCTGCAGCAGCTGAAAACCTTTACAAATGCTTCAAGTCAGGCTTGTTGGCACGGTAAGGAAGCAAGTGATGTACTGATGCCAAATTCTGTTCCTGTTTCTTTCCCTTTGCTGCCATGAAAAAAATTAACCAAGGCTTTAAGAGCTGCCATTGACATAAACATGATTTAATAGCTCTTTAGCATTTCCAGGACCACAGCATTAGCAAGAGCCTTGGAGATGTTTAAGAGTAGAATCTTGAAAATCGTTCTCTGGCAAGTTATTTTAAAAGCAGATGTTGTAAGCGTACTTCAGTACAGCTGCCTATTAGGTGACAGTACTTCAAACACATAGAACGTGAGGGAAATGTACTTGCTGTTTTCTTTATAGGATGGCAACTGTCACCTGCCTCTCTTAAGTGTGTGAATAGATTTTCCTAGTTGATGCCTGCTCTTTCTTCTGTTTTCCATGCTTCTCTCAAGCGTGGTGATGAAAGACCTGTTTAAAGTAGGAGAGCTGTCAGTACGAATCGATAATCTATGCAATTGATTATTTACATAATTATCTCTTTGATTAGAGAGGGAGCTTCTTACAAATTAGGACCAGGTCTTATTTGGGTTTAAATTCTGATTGTACTTTTTACTAGTTTGTAAACTTGGGAAAGAAACTTAGCTGCTCTGAGTTTTGGCTTCCTCATGTGTATCTCACTAGGTCGTGTCATGCCTAATCAAGTTAGCTACCTTTTTCAAAAGTTCCTAATTGGGTGCCTGGCACAAGTGTCCAATAAATGTCTATCAAATAAAATAGTTATGTAACTGTTATAAAAGATTATGTTCGAATTTCAAATGTACGTAATTATTTTTTGACTTTATCTTCCACTTTATGTTACAGGCAAACAATTCCAATTCATTTATGGTTATTGTAGAAGTGTTTGTTCTAGTGGTCATGTGAAAATTTGCATCACACATTTGCCTTGTAATTGTATAAAGGCTCTTCCTTTCATGTACGAAGCAAGTCCATGGTTAAAATCTGAAGGGATTATGTTGGCTTGCTGGTCATTTTGTCAGTCAGTCAGAAAATTCGGAGGAGTTTTACCTTGCCATTCCCTTGAAGAACTGGAGAGTTTGGCCATAATCTTTGTTTTCATTTTCTACCTATATCCCCTTTCCTCTGTCTTATCAAAATGTACTTTTTAAAAGACACTGCTCACATCTAGCTCTTTCTTAGATAATTGACTTACAAACTAATCCACATGTTGGTAAAATGGCTAAAAATGGCTTAAAGCAGTGCTTTTTAAACTTTTTTTGAGACTTGTGAGGGATTCTATGGGGAAGCCTGATGGACAGATGCAGGAGCTTCAAACCAGTGAGACTCTGGTACTGCACCCCTAGCTCTAATTTCAATCGAAAAATTCTACTTTAAAAAAGTTTTTATGTATATATACATATATATCTACACATATATTTTATTCATATATTACATGTATTTTTAAACTTAATTAAAGAATAGATTTTACTGTTTTAAAAAGGTGAAGATTATTTACTGGCATATCATCTTTTAGTGTCATTACAATTTCTTTTTTTTCTCTTTTTTTTTTTATTGTGAGACAGAGTCTCACTCTGTCACCGAGGCTGGAGTGCAGTGGCGTGATCTTGGCTGACTGCAACCTCTGCCTCTTGATTTGAAGTGATTTTTGTGCCTCAGCCTCCCAAGTAGCTGGGGTTACAGGCCTGGGCCACCACACCCTGCTAATTTTTGTATTTTTAGTAAATTCAGGGCTTGGGTTTCACCATGTTGGCCAGGGTGGTCTCAAACTCCTGGCCTCACATGATTTGCCCACCTTGGCCTCCCAAAGTGCTGGGACTACAGACCTGAGCCAGCATGCCCAGCCCAGTGCCATTACAGTTTCATCACAAGACTAAATAATATAACTGAAAAGATTTCTCTAATCTTAGAATCCTGGCTAGTGATAGGAAGTGATAGTCACTAGGGATCACTGCATGGTCACTAAGCAAATGAAGCAGAGTTACCCCATATCTTTCTTTGATAGAGTTATTAGATTGGAGATAAATCATTTGACATGCAGTATTTGTACTTCTATAATTCATTTAGCGAAGTGTATCATACATTTTCTTGGATAAAAAGAATAAGTATAAATTTAGAGTCCTTACAATTAAGTGAACTAGACATGACAGAACATTAACTAAAGGACCTGATTTATAGATATGCATTCATCTGGGGAGAAATTTCTGTTGACAACCTCAGGGCTATGCCCATAGTCTCATCCTATTCACTCATTTTAGAATTAGTGGCTTGAATAAAACTATAACGATTGAAATCTCATCAGATTTGCAGATGGCTAAGCTGAGAGGGACACAGAATGTGTTGGATGACAGAATTAAGATTCCAAAAGATCTTGACAGGCCGGAACATTTTAAGCTGATATAATATAATGAAATTTAACAGGGACAAATGTGAGGTCCTCTACTTGGGTCAAAAAACAGAAATACAACTGCAGAGGGTGAAGAAATTATAGCTTCTGGGAAGAATGCGTGAAAATGCTTAGAGGTATTAGATGACAGTCGTATTTTTAGAAATCTACAATGTGATGTGAATGTGCCCAAAGCTGATGTGGCTTTTGGGGATTAGTCAATTAAATAAATAGAATCTAGAATGAAGATGGACACTGGCTCATCTTTTTAAAGACTGCTTGGATTTAACAGTGAGAATGTACTGAGAGGTAACTAGACAAATTAAAACACATCCAAAAAAGCTTGGATGTAAAGAGACTTCAAACTCTTTTGTGTGAAGAGAGTTCAGACCCTGAACTTTAGGGAATAAGTTCTGTATGACCTACAGACAAGAATAGGGTATACCAAGGGCATCATATACAAGTATTTAAATTGTTGACATTTGAAAAATTCTGGTGTAACTCTGGAAGACATAAGACTAATTGGTCGAAGTTAAAGATAGGAAGATGGCATCTCAATGTAAGAAATAACTTTTTAACAATCAGAACTGTCCAAAGAGGGTACCATCTCCAAAACGTAATTCGTTTTTCTTAGTGAGGATGTGAGATTAGACTGAGCCACTATTGATAGAGATGTTGTAAATACAACATTTTAAAAGATAGCTTAATGGGATAACTTGTGATATCTCTTATAGCCTGAGATTTTATGATCATTAATAGGGAAATTAAAGACAAATGACAAGCGTGTAGGATGTTTCAAGGCAGACTGGTTCTCCATTTACCTTTCAACTTGGAAGTAAATTTATAATCATCTCTTTCGCATATTAGTTAACAACACACTCAGTTAAAGTTAAAATATCAAAATTACCTTCCCTTTTTACTTTTCACATTCTAACTTTTGATTCTACAATAGAAAAATGTGACTGAATTAAATAATTTTCTCAGACTCTAGACAAAGCCAAGTGCTTTAGAAGGCACATAATAATAAAATTTCAACAAATTCTTTCATTTACAAGTGTAAGCAATTAAGTCAAATAAATAAAAACAAACCACAATAACACAGCCTTCTATAAAAGTTTCACTTTATGAACTCAGAATAAAAAGTATTGAAATGCATTTTAGTTTGTTTTCATTTATTTCCAAGTAGAATATATTCTGATCTCTTTCTAGTTTTTCTTTGAATCTGCCAACTACCAAGGTTTCTATGAGCCTTAGTAGTTGTGTTGGCCTTTAATTAGGTAGCCCAGCAAAATGCAGCCGCCTAACAAATGAAGGCAGTGATTGGTTGATAAGCCAATCAGGGGTCTTAGTTGCAAACAGATGAGAAAGAATTCTCAAACTTGAGCATGCGTCATAATCACTTGGAAAACTTATTTAAACACAGATTCAATAGGTCTAGAATGGAACCCTATGGTTTAAATTCCTTACAAGTTTCCAGGTGTTGCTGATGCTGCTGGTTCTGGACCACACTTTGAGGATTATTTATTACAATGTATCAGAGAGCTCTCAGATTTTCTGGGAGTTCTGGTGGAACAGATTTGAGGCCAATACTGTACTAAGCTTGAACCATTGTCTGTTCTGTTGAAACTATCAAGCAGTATATTTTGGCAACTATATTTTTCTGCCGCTACTAATGATACCAGCGACAATGTCAACTCTGCATTAGGAATTCAACTCGTATCCAGTGATGCCTCTAAAATCCAGGTGCCTCCAATGCTGCCCTCATCATGCTCAGGTGTGAATGAAGAGTCTTCTATGGAAGACCTAATTGGTAGCGCCTAGATCATGTGATTATGTGGCTGTGAGGCAGGCTGAGCATTTTAGTTCTTTCTCCTACTTTGAGGAAACAGGACTTGTATTTGCAGAAACATAGGCATTAATATTAGAAAATTCCACTACTTAATTAACCTCATTAGTACATTTGTCAGCTTGGTTTGATTTATTGATTCTCAGATTTTTACTTTTATGAGACAGCTAAACTCAGGGAGAACAAGTGTTTTCTGAAAACTGCCGTGGGTGATGCTGTGAGAAGAAAGTCAGTGAAACTACGTAAATTCTTCTAATGTGACCCAGGTGAGATTCTATGAAAGCATTTCTAAGTAGTTAGAAACACTTTTGCATACCAGGCATTGTACTGGGTGCTGGGATAGAAGGAAGAATAAGTCATGGATCTTGAGTTAAGGAAACTAAGGATCTTGAGGTAAGACATGGATCTTGCAGTTTCATAAAAGAAAGAGTCAAACAAGTAGAATATTTCAGTATAAATACTTATTTTTACTTACAAAAAATAGATTCTAAGGAATATATTAGTTACATAAGTTCATTTGTTCAAAATGACTTGTATATACATATCTGCATTTACATTTGCTCTAAATGACTTGTATATACATATATACATTTATCTACATATTTACATTTTATCTCTCAATTGTGGACATCGTGTTAATTAGATTAAACTTAACTCCTCTTTTCCATCTTCTTGGAAACTGTAAATATGGATATTTCTATTTCAAATTCTACTTTTTATTACAGGTAAATGTATAAAAAAATGCTTCAAATACAATGAATATATAACAAACCATCAACTTACTTATTCAAAGGCGATATCTAAACTAAGAGCACTATTACTCATCCCTTAGAGATGATGGTTCAACTTGACATTGTTTTCCTTTCTTATATCCCTTTTCTCACATTATTGAATCATTGTAGCCTGAGCATTTGTTGAGTAGAGGAGCATCTTTATAATGTGCAAAATGTAATGACAAGGGTAAGACAGGTAGTAACGGAGCAGAGAGGAGGATGTTGTCATTTAGTATGGAGAGTGAGGAATGCTTTCTTGGAGCATGGTGCACATGAGCCCACTTTTCGATGACAACTCTTAATTAGCTAAGAGAAATATGGGGACAGGAAATTCACGGGCAGAGACCTTAGAGGTATGGAATGGTGTGTTACATGTGGAGAAACTATTAGTTTGTAAGAAACTTATGTTATGAGGGTCAGGAGAGGTGAGAAGGTGAAACTGAAGAAGTGAGTTGAGGCCACATCACAGAGGGCCTCTCTTGCCAGAGTAGAGGGTCAGCATGCACTCTCTGTGTCACTGTGAGTGCAGCAAATACAGCTAGTTGTTGTCCAGCATCCTACTCTTCTGCTGACAGAAGAGAGTAGTGATCCACCTTTCCTTCCTTCCTTCCTTCCTTCCTTCCTTCCTTCCTTCCTTCCTTCTTCCTTCCTTCCTTCCTTCCTTCCTTCCTTCCTTCCTTCCTTCCTTCCTTCCTCAAGGAATACCATTTACAAAGACGAAGTATACAGACAGAATGACCATGCCACTAACATTCTCCATTCTGATTAACTGCCTCTATATATTCACTAATAAAACTAATTTTTTGAGACTACAGCATGAATGTCTCCAAGGCAGTATTGTACTTCTCTACAATTTTTTAAAGTTAGTTATTTAGAATTTAAGGTTCTAAGAATTAAAGAATATAAATCTACTGTTTCCCATTGTATGCATTATCGATGCCCCTTTAAAGGACTCTTTTTCATGCTGAAGAATATAGGTTTCTGTAAGTAATGTAAGTAATGAGTTAGCCTTTCTATACATTAAAAGCTGATGCTTTTAAAATTCTGCACCTTTAGCATTTTCTGAATATGTAGAAGCTTTTTGCAGTGGTTGGATTTATTTAAACATATTATACACTTATTAATCATTTATGTTGCTGGATTTAACGTAGATTGTTTCTATTTTGGCTGTTCAATTTTAGAACACCTAGTTTATAAATGGAGAAATGAAGTGAGCTTGAAATGGCTTTGTTTCTTCATGCTGTGTAAGGAAGTTCTGTGATGCCTTGCTTTTGCCACAGAGGGGCATTACTGGACTTCTCTTTTGTATCAACCTTCTTGACAGCAAGGAAACAAACCTTTAGAAATTCATTTGTCATCACCTTTAAAAGGAAAAACAATATATTAATACAGAAAATCCCCTCAGAGCTACTGGCCACTTACAAGCTATATGTGATTTTTAAACTAGAGAAATATTTTCCTGAGTAGATGATCTCAGGCAGCATAATCTTTTACATCTTCTTGAGACAGAATCAATTATTTCTTTTCTAGCCGTATCAAATTTCCTTGTGTAAAATACTTCAATATTTCAGGCAAAGCTATGACCCTTATTTCAAAAGAATGCTGGGCCAAATAAGACTGGTGGAAATAATGCATCTCATTGGCCACAATGGCCCCCTGAAAGAGAATGCAACTTTCATTAGTGCACAGTCAAGTTCAACTATGTTTGGAAAATATGGTCTCTATTCCCATGATGCCACCCTTTCCCCACCCCACCCACCCCCGCAAAGTGGCTGGCACATTTACAAGATGCTCTTTTTGCCCCCTGTGCACACACATCAGGTTTCAGAAAAGTGAAGGAAACTAGGCAGAGGCAGAAAAAACACATCCCTAATAAGGTCCTAGGTTTGCACAATGCTCCCAATACAACTGGTACAAACCTCACTCTTTACGTAAAATCCCAGGTAATGGAAACAATTATCTAGTTCAATTTGAGTCTGAATCTAAATATGATCCTAATTAAGATCATGATCACAAGATTCACACATGCACGATACTTTCAAGCAGAGTATGATTAAAATAACGCTAAAGAGACAGTCTTCTGATATTTCCCTTTAGAAAAAAAACATACCTACACAGCTATGAAGAGTTGTTCATTGGAAGCTTCTGTAAAAGGAACAGCAGTGCAAAGGTCACCACACAGCAGCTAAGCCACAAGCTCAAATTAAAATGGGCAAGTGTCTTATTTCCCTCTAATTTAGTTTGGGTTAATCATGCTTTAGCATTTTCACTTCCCTTCTTCCAGCCTCAGAATGAATGAGCAGTTGATTATATATTCAGTATCAGTTTGGGGGAGCTGGTTAATTTCATTTCATGACCTCGACTTAAGTATTATACTTCAAATATATGAAAATATTTTCATGCCAATTGCCATTCAAAATTTGTGAAAATTACAATTTCTTCTTACTTCACTGTGTTTCTTCACCTCATCCCTGCAACCTTTCCATCAGTACTTCCCTCTTCAGCATTTTGCCAATCATTTCCCTTCCAAATATTTCTTCCCACTTGTGCTATTCACCTCTGTGACTCATCTCCTCTTAAAAGAAGCTGCAAGAAACTTGCTCCCGGGCTGTGCAAAACCCCCTGGCATTTATTAAAGCCACAGAGAAGTTTATAGCTCCCTGCCACTGTATAGGAATGTCTATTAATTTGATCCTAGATTGACATGGGAAAGCCTGGGGCATTTATGGAGACTGTTGGATTCTAGTTTGATATGATGAACTTGGAAAACTCTTTGATGATTGAATACATTCCCAATATGCGGCCTGGGGGATCAGATCTCTGGCCTGCCCTGGGGATTAAGAGGTGACCAAGGGCATTTTAAGGGGTTCATTCTCCAAAATGGAAAAAAAAATAGAACTCTGTCCCATACTGTGACTCCATCTCAGGAAATCTTGGACTTTTCAGTGTCTGTTTCTGGACACATCCCTCAGCTTTGAGCCTTTATCTTGTTTTTCTGTGTCTGATTCTCCCAGATTCCTATTGCAACTGTATTTACCAGCTGCTCCCAGATACAGGCTTAAACAGAATCTGATTTCCAAGTCCATCTGGATAGACATATTTGTAGCTTTACCACACCCCAACCACCTTGGGATTAGTTCATGTACTCAGATGCAGAATCTGGAAGCCAGTCTGCATAGTCGGGATTCTGTGTTACTCTTATCTCTTTTGCTACCAACAAACATTGGATTTTGCCACCTGATTTTCAGTACTCTCATCTTCCCCACTTATTCCAGTAGTGTTTTGAACTTATGATGCAGGATGAAGCTGATATCTCGATTTCCTTTCCTGTCTAGTACCCCACCTCCTCTCCTAAACCACCTTCATCAAACACGGGAACCTGCACCAAAAATTGAGTGATTGGAATCGGGACCATGTTGCCCATTCTCCTTTGGTGCCTCCCTCCTCCTCTCCCCTCCCCTCCCCTCCCCTCCCCTCCACTCCCCCCCTCCCCTGCCCTCCCCTTCCCTTCCCTTCCTTCCATTCTTCGTAGAACCCATAGTATATCTACTATAAAGAAGCTAATAATAACTACCATTTACAAAATCTCTACCAAATGTTAGGAAGTTCATACAAGCTATCTCATTTAATTCTCTCTCCAATCCTGAGGGGTATTAAAAACTCTATTATATAGTTGAAGTTATTGAGAGAAGGTCTTGCATTTAGTAAGTCACCAACTAGTAATTGGACCTTGGTTCTCTTTTATTCTGAAGTCCACATACTTTTCACTTTGCCTCACTGTCCTGGCACTAGGGGAGAAGAAGCCAACAATGTGACAGTCTGGTGGTGTCAGGCGAGTAAACACTTCACCATATGTAATGCAACCTAAAAATATTCTAATGAAAAAGTAAGTCCAAAGCACAGAAAATGCTTTATGTGCTTTAGCAGATGAGGAGGGGAGTATTCTTGCTGGGCCAGGGAGTGAGGGAGATATAGAGGGTGCTGTCATGATGTTAAGTTCAGAGGAATGAAATTTAAGCTAGTCCTTAAACAGTAGGATAAATTCACAAAGCAGAAACTGAGAAACTGAAGCCAACATTTAGAGTCATTTGTACATTTGTCTATTTTTCTGTTTTTCTATATCCTAGTATCAGTCCCCCTTTTTTTGTTGTTTTAATTTATTTTTATTTTTTATTATACTTTAAGTTATAGGGTACGTGTGCACAACGTGCAGGTTTGTTACGTATGTATACATGTGCCATGTTGGTGTGCTGCACCCATTAACTCGTCATTTACGTTAGGTGTATCTCCTAATGCTATTCCTTCCCCCTCCCCCCACCCCACGACAGGCCCTGGTGTGTGATGTTCCCCTTCCTGTGTCCAAGTGTTCTCATTGTTCAGTTCCCACCTACGAGTGAGAACATGCGGTGTTTGGTTTTTTGTCCTTGTGATAGTATTGCTGCTATAAAGACACATGCACACATATGTTTATTGCAGCACTATTCACAATAGCAAAGACTTGGAACCAACCCAAATGTCCAACAATGATAGACTGGATTAAGAAAATGTGGCACATATACACCATGGAATACTATGCAGCCATAAAAAATGATGAGTTCATGTCCTTTGTAGGGACATGGATGAAGCTGGAAACTATCATTCTCATTCCCCTTTTTAAAGGCCTTGTGAATCCCGTTCAAGATAAGAAGTTTCTTTCTCTTTTTATTTATGGCCTTTTGTTTTTCCTCTTTATTCTATATTACTGAATTAACCTAAGGTCTCAAGCCTGAAATTATGAAGCTACTTAAATTATAACACCAAGTTATCAGAGAAATAGAGTAGGACAATTATTTTGCATTCTGATTTTTCTTTCCTTTTGTTTTGTAAGAATGATCTATAGCACTGACAACAAAAAGTAAACTCTTTTAATTAGGTATATTGTAAGACATGTGAGGAAAGGTAAGATTCAGATGGCATGTGGCATGAAATAATTAGACATAAAATTTTCAAAGTACTAAAACTATTTTAGTTAAAAATTTATCTGTGATAAACTACTAAACTGGATAGGATGACTTGAATCATGAAAGATTATATTAAAATTTTGGAGTGGCTAAAAATTATATGATTGAAGTAAATGGTTTTTGAAATAAGATGGAATATAATAACATGAATTATTAGGGTTTTTTTAAAATAATCATAGGACTAATAAAATATAGACTGAAACCACATGCTTGTTGTAGAAGAGTCTCCAATTATATTTCTAAGAATCAACATATGAAGTATATATAGCAACCTGTTTAATTTTCTCTTATATTATTTCTCAGTGTATTCCATGAATTACTATCCTCTGGATATTAATAGCATCTTATTACAGATGGGGTTCATGGTAGAATTTACCAGGTTAAATAAAACTAAACAAATTTATTTAACTTGCTATGAGAATTTTTAGACCTTTGAAATGGCTAATGAGCTTTATAATTATCCAAGATTTTGTAATACATTTAACTCAAACTTATCTGTACCCAGATCACATGTGTATGTGTGTGTGTGTATGTGTGTGTGTGTGTGTGTGTGAGAGAGAGAGAGAGAGAGAGAGAGAAAGAAAGAGGGAGAGAGAGACTATGAAACATCGTATGACCTAGTATTCTTTGGTATCCCAGCTTAGGAAATGCCAGTATTAAAAAAAATACAAAATAAAGTTAAAAACGAGACTGAAGAATTACAATTGTTCAAAATAAGAGAACACGGAAAGGGAGATTCATAAAAATATAGTTCATTTAAATCAAACTCTTTATTTGAAACACAATTAGAAAATCTTTTCTTCAATGAAGTTTGTCATGATTATACCAGCCTATACCAATATCTCAAATATCTGAATTCCTGTAGTTCAAATTGTCAACTTTGGCACTTAGCATATTTTACATTATATTTTAAATTTTCTTTACATGTATGTATTTCATCTTGCCAGTTGGACTATGAGAGCTTATAGAACAGATGCCTTGTAATGAGTTGATTGTGGTAATTTATGTGATTTTCAGGTCAATCACATTTTCCAGTATTTTGTTCCATCAAATCATGTGTCAGACAACTCATTCCATCTGAGGTCCAAGAAGAAGGGTCATTTCATTTACACATTTTGGAATTTGAATTTCTAGTAGAGTGACTTATACAAACTGAGACATTGATAATTATCTGTTAATTGTAACTTAAACATAGTGATAGGTATTTCCTGGCTTCATGAGAGAAAACAGGAGGAATACAATAGATTTCAGCCCTTGGAATTAAATCATATTAAACTATAACTATAAGGAATGTGAAACCATAATATGGAAAATTATATGTGTGTGTGAATATAAAGACCAAGTGTGTGTGTGTGTGTGTGTGTGTGTGTGTGTGAACAGCAATGATCACTTTTGCTTAATTTCTCGGGGGAAGGAGTATAAATTGTTTTTGTTTTAAAAGTTTTCTACAAGGCTACAGTAACCAATACAACATGGTACTGGTACCAAAACAGATATATAGACCAGTGGAACAGAATGGAGGCCTCAGAAATAATGCCACACATCTACAACCATCTCATCTTTGACAAACCTGATAAAAACAAGCAACGAGGAAAGGATTCTTTATTTAATAAATGGTGCTGGGAAAACTGGCTAGCCATATGCAGAAAGCAGAAACTGGATCCCTTTCTTAAACCTCATACAAAAATTAACTCAAAGAGGATTAAAGACATAAGTGTAAAACCCAAAACCATAAAAACCATAGAAGAAAACCTAGGCAATACCATTCAGGACATAGGCATGGTCAAAGACTTTATGACTAAAACACCAAAAGCAATTTCAACAAAAGCCAAAATGGACAAATGGGGTCTAATTAAACTAAACAGCTTCTGCACAGCAAAAGAAACTAGCATCAGAGTGAACAGGCAACATACAGAATGGGAAAAAATTCTGGCAATCTACCCACCTGACAAAGGTCTAATATCCAGAATCTACAAGGAACTTAAATAAATTTACAAGAAAAAAAAACCCCATCAAAAAATAGGCAATGGTTATAAACAGACACTTCTCAAAATAAGACATTTATATGGCCAACAAACAAATGAAAAAAAGCTGGAACATTACTGATCATTAGAGAAATGCAAATCAAAAGCACAATGAGATACCATCTCACACCAGGCAGAATGGCGATTATTAAAAAGTCAGGAAACAATAGATGCTGGCGAGGCTGTGGAGAAATACGAACACTTTTACACTGTTGATGGGCATGTAAATTAGTTCAACCATTTTGGAAGACAATGTGGTGATTCCTCAAGGATCTAGAACTAGAAATAACATCTGACCTAGCAATTCCATTAGGGGTATATACCCAAAGGAATATAAATCATTCTGCTATAAAGATACATGCACACGTATGTTGATTGTAACACTAGTTACAACAGCAAAGACATGGAACCAACAAAAATGCCCATCAATGTTAGACTGGATAAAGAAAATGTGGTACATATGCACCATGGAATACTATGCAGCCATAAAAAATAATGAGTTCATGTCCTTTGCAGGGACATGGATGAAGCTGGAAGTCATCATCCTCAGCAAACTAACACATGAACAGAAAACCAAACACTGCATGTTCTCACTCTTAGGTGGGAGTTGAACAATGAGAACACATGGACACAGGGAGGGGAACAACAGACACTGGGGCCTGTTAAGTGGTGGGGATCAAGGGGAGGGAGAGCATTAGGACAAACACCTAATGCATGTGAGGCTTAAAACCTAGATGACAGGTTGATAGGTGTAGCAAACCACCAAGGCACATGTTTACCTATATAACAAACCTGCACATTTTGCACATGTATCCTGGAACTTAAAATAAAAAATAAAAAAGAAAGAAAACAAGACAGACATGGAATTCTTGACTTCATGAAAAATATAGTGTAACAGAGAAGACTAATTTAAATGAGTATTTAATTAAAATTTATATAATGAAACATGATTTCATCTGAACATATATCTGGGATATCAGGAGTAGATGCTCTTAGGAAATGATTTTTAGTTGGAAATCTAAAGGATGAGTAAGATTTAGTTAACCTGAGACTTGGTGTACTCAGTTTGGGTTATGTTGGGTAAAAAGTGCCTTCAAGACATCCAGGAAGGTAAGTTGAGTAGGCATTGGAACACATACGGCTAGGTTTTGTTTATAAGCGGAGCACAGGCTGGAGTTATACTCTCAGAAAATAGACTGTAATTTAAGGCATGAGATTACAAAGGAACTTACAGAGAGAGAGAGAGAGAAAGACTATGGAGGGACCAACATGGTAGTCTGGAATTTAGCCCCAAGACTTTGAACAAGAAATGGGGTTATATTTTTAGGAATAAAGCAGATTTTAGAATAGCCAGTGTGGATTTATTTATAGAAGTACTTCACAGAGCTTCAATTTCTACGGTATTATTTTAAAACATTTTATGGGGGAAATGTTTTAAAATCTCCTTTTAGCTATTTAATTTATATTCCTTAGCTACCTAGGATTTGAGATGTGTAGTTACCTTTCCGCAGATGTGGTACCTGTAAGTCTCGTACAGATCGTGACCTTGGACAGAGGCACAGTGAATTCCTCCAAGGTCGTCTAGCTTGTGGTTTCAGCTTAATTGCAACTGGGGCAAATAACTTGTATAACTGCCCATTTCTCATCCACCTTGGGGTATTTTGAATACTTTTTCTAAACAATTGTAAAGCCTAAAGTTTAGCTGAATTTTTGCTGTATTGTTATTTTTTCTTGTGTTTTCTCAGTTGTTAATTATATTGGGAGTGTTCAGGGTTAACTTACCTTTAATTTCTATAGTGTGGTAACCTTCAGAAGAAGAACTCACGGCACTGCACCCACTTTGCCTCAATTACCTTGTTCTATACCTGCGCTTGTAACTAATCCTCTCATTCTATTCTCCAGCTTTCAGATGCTTGTTATTCTCTTCCCAACTGCAGTTTCCTTATGAATCCCTTTGCCTTGAAATTTTCCAAGACTGCTTAACAGGAGTGCTGTATTTAGCTTCTAAATGCATCTAATTCTCCTATACAAGATTGTTCTCTTTTCGCTTGGCATCAAGGGATTGACTGAAAATAACTATCCTTTTGTTACAAAGAAAGAAGAGCAAAACTAAAGAAATTCACTAAAATGGAGCCTTCACAATCAGTTTAAAAAGAAAAGTCATAAAATGTCTGAACACCAGTAGCTTCCAAGGATGGCAGTTTTGAGGCCCTCTATTTGCTTTTTGGGAATTCCATTTTGAAGAATTGATTTGATTTATGATGTCACATTGTGTGAGAAGGGAGAGAGGTTAAGTACTAGTCTCCAAATTTAGATTGAAGTCATAGAGACTAAAGCTATTATAAGGCTTATTTTTAGTATACACTATTATATAGCTTTTTCTTCAGTACTTTGTATCAACAATGTAGCATTCATCATATATTTTGATTCTTATTCAACTGTCTTGTCCCCTTTACTAAATTTGAAATATCCTTTTTTTATGGCAACTGTGTTCATTTGTCTGTCTAGTGGACTAAGGGTCCTTTAAAAAGTAATCTATTGAATGAATAAATATTAATTACAGAACAGGAAACCTCAGTTTTTGCTTTCAAAATCAGAACAAATTCTGGTAATTATAACAAAGAGATCTCGAAAAATAAGCAATATAGATTTTCTAAGCATGCCTTTTCACTAGATGAAAAATGACCTTTTAGTTAACCACCCCACCTCTACCAGCAAAGGGACTCCTGAAATTGCAATATGAATTATTGATTTGGAATATTTCCTTCTTGGCATTATAAGAGAATGCTGCCAATGATGAGGAACATCATAGTGGCTAGTATTTATGAGTGCTTACTATGGCTTAATGCCTGAATGGTAGTAGAAACTCAATAAATATTTGTTGAAAGAATAAATACAAAGTGGTTTATTAAATCATTTGTAGGCGTAATCTCATTTAAGTATCATAATAACTTTGCAAAAATAGTTACGATTTTATTCATATTTCTCACAATAGGAAAATAAAGCTCAGAAAGATTAAGTTTATTGCCCAGGATCACACTGCTGATATGTGACAAAAACGTCTCCATAAACTATGTGGAGTGACTCTTTCCACAAAATCATTGAACCTAGCAAAACCTTGCATAAAGGGAGATTATTACTTATGAAATGCCTTTTTAGTCATGAATCCAGAAGAATTAAAATAAGTCATTTGCTCCATGTTACTCCAATTCTATCCTGGCGTTTTAAAAGGGAAGCAAATCAGGTGATTTGTTGTTCAGTTTTACTGGGAACAAAATCAAACAACTAGGGAGAAAACTAGAGAAGAAACTAAAGCTATGGAATAAAATCAGACTGAGAGCATGATAGGAAGTGTAATATAGCTCTCCGTTCCACTTTATCTGCAATGAAAACAGTAAAGAACCTGCCAGCTAAATCATGAAAATTATTTCCATCATGACTAACCTGTAGAATCAGTCCAGTTCTTTTATTTGATTAGGTCATAAGCTTCATGCTGTGACCCAAGGCAGGTAGAGAGTTTATTACATTTGCATGTTGTTCTTGTTTATATAAATATGTTAGTTCCTCTGAAGAAGCACTTGACTTATTATTCTGGCCTAATCATTTTAGACCATTATTTTCCAAAAGGATCCGGGGTTTTACAAAGGTGATTTCCTGTGGTTTTGTTTGTTTCTTTCAAGTTTTTTTGCACCACTTATTATTGCTTACATTTTTAAAATTATTATTATTATTATTATTTTTAGAAGGAGTCTTGCTCTGTTGCCCAGGCTGGAGTGATCTCGGCTCACTGTAAGCTTTGCCTCCCAGGTTCACGCCATTCTCTTGCCTCAGCCTCTCGAGTAGCTGGGACTACAGGTGCCTGCCACCATGCCCGACTAATTTTTTGTATTTTTAGTAGAGACAGGGTTTCACCATGTTAGCTAGGATGGTCTTGATCTCCTAACCTAGTGATCCGCCATCTTTGGCCTCCCAAAGTGCTGGGATTACAGGCGTGAGCCACCGTGCTGTGTTTTTTTACGTGTAGGTGATCTCAATATCTCATAGATATTTAATTCAACATTTGCCATTGCGTTACTAGACATAAAATATTTCATTTAACACCCAATTCTTCCAATTGATTGATGAAAATAAATCTATATCAAAAGAATTTGATGAAAAATAATTACTTGACTTTTTTTCCCAATTAACAAAAAGAGAGATAAAAATTGGAGCCACACAGATGCTAAATTATTTTAATTTTAGTGTTGCATATTTATACTACAAAATTTTAATTTACGATTCATTAAAAGTTATTAGTTATGGCTATCACTTTGCATTGCAGAAACTTTGAAAGTAGGGAAAGGTCTTAGAGGTCACTTATTCCAGCTTAAAAATTTTATAGTCAAATCATAAAAGGCAAATGCTAAAAATCACGTAGATAAAAACTAGCATAACAAGATTTGAAGCTGGGTCTTTGGATGACTGTTTGGCATTCCCAAGACCATTAATTTTTTAATAGTTTACACATGTATTATCAGTAATTCAATTAAGAAAATAGAGGCATGACGCTTAAATTTCTCTATGTTGTTCTGTAGTAAAAGAGGTAAGTGAGAGCATCATCAAGTAGCCAGGTAGGAAACTGTAAGTATAGAGTTGCCCATCTAGTGTGGCTGTGAACAGATATTTATGGAGTTGCTACCGTGTACTACATTTGTACCATGTCCCATAATGTCACTATAAAGCAGGCACCACATAATCGCACAAGCAGCCATGGGGTTCCAGTCAGTCTGTGTTATTCTTAGCTTTCCAATAAGACAACAAATAGGTCTTTGAAAAGCTATTCCAAACAAGTAATATGGGTGGCTACAGGAAAAGCCACAGGATGTCATCCTGCACACACCAAGACTGACATGAAATCAGGGAAACCAGAAAATTGGAGAACTCTGGCCAGGCACAGTGGCTAACGCCTGTAATCCCAGCACTTTGGGAGGTCGAGGCAGGCAGATCACCTGAGGTCAGGAGTTCAAGACCAGCCTGACCAATATGGTAAAACCCCGTCTCTATGAAAAATACAAAAATTAGCTGGGCATGATGGTGGGCAGTAGTCCTAGCTACTTGGGAGGCTGAGAATTGCGTGAACCCAGAAGGTGGAGGTTGAAGTGAGCTGAGATGATGGTGCCACTGCACTCCAGTCCAGCCCAGATGACAGAGCGAGACTCTGTCAAAGAAAAACAAACGAAAAACCTATATAGTGCTTTGCAGAAGTAAGAAGGGGAGAAGTCCGATCAATTATCTCTGAAAAAGAACTTTCAGAAGAGCACAAATGCATTATTATTTGGAAAAAACAAAAACAAAAGAAATAAGTGAATTAAACCTGGAATAGGTTATCATAAATATAAGATGAATTTAGGATTTGGGTAGGCCAGGGAATTTTCAAAGTTACTGAGCAAGTTGTACTGTGGTTTGGCTGCTTTTTGGTTGTGGATGTCCATAAATGATGTTTTCATTCTCAGTATGCCTTATTAGTGCTTAGAGCAACAGCTCCTGAGAGGTTCATATTTTGGCTCTAGTTTTTGGGACCGGCATAGTTATACGTCACTTAGAGATTGGAATCCCTTCTGAGAAATGCATCATTAGGTGATGTCATCATTGTGCAAGTACCATAGAATGTAGTTACACAAACAGAGATGGTATAGCCTACTACACACCTGGCTATATGGTATAGCCTATGGCTCCTAGGCTACAAACCTGTACCGTATGTTATTGTACTGAATACTGTAGGCAATTATAACACAATGGTAAGTATTTTTGTTTTTAAACATATCTAAACATAAAAAGGTACAGTAAAAATATGGTGTAAAAGATAAAAAATGGTGCACCTACATAGGGTATTTACCATGAATAGAGTCTGCAGGATTGAAGGTTGCTCTGGATAAATCAGTGAGTGAATGGTGAGTGAATGTGAAGGCCCAGGACATTACAGTAAACTACTGTAGACTTTATAAACACTGTGCACTTAGGCTACACTAAATTTATCAAATCTTTCTTGAATAATAAATTAAGCTTAGCTTACTGTAACTTTTTTGCTTTATACACTTTTTAAAATTTTTGACTTCTTATAACACTTAGCTTAAAATAAAACACATTTTAAGCCATACAAAAGTATTTTCTTTCTTTATACCCTTTTTCTGTAAGTTTTTTCAATTTTAAAAAGTTTCCATTTTTTACTTTTCAAACTTTTTTTGCTGAAAATTAAGACACAAACACACACATTAGCCTAGGCCTACACAGGGTCAGGATCATCAAAATCACTGTCTCCTACCTCCACATCTTGTCCCAGGGGAAGGTCTTCAGAGGCAATAACATACATGGAGCTGTCACCTCCTATGACAACACTGCTTCCTTCTGGAATATCTCCTGAAGGGCCTGGCCTGAGGCTGTTTTACAGTTAACTTTGTTTATCATAAGTAGAAGGAGTAAACTCTAAAATAAGAATAAGATTTATAGTATAATAAATACATAAACCAGCAACACAGTTATTTACTATCATTTTCAAGTATTATATACTGTACATAATTATATGTCTGTCATATCTATATATGTGCAGTTTATCATGGACTGCAGCGTCGTTGTATGGTGCGTGACTGTATATTCATTCAGGAAATATATATTGAGCACTATTTAGGTCTTTTGAACTATGCTAATTGGAGTGGGTACAAAATTATATAAAACAGGATTTCTGCCTTTAAGGAAGTTATAGTTTAATGGGGAGACTCTCAAGTGAATCAATGAAGATGGTGGTAGGAAATAAATATTATGCTACGTATGATCTAGTATAGACAAGATTTCCTGGCAAAGGCAATTCTGAAAGTGAGTTTTGAAGTACAAGCAGGAGTTAGCTAAGCAGAAGAGGAGAAAAGGCATTGCTGGCAGAGGAAACAGAGCATGTAAAGACAAAAAATATAGAAAGCTTTTGTGGAATTCTAAGCAGTACTGTATAGCTGTGCATATCATTAATTTATTTAACAAATATTTGTTGAGTACTTACGTGCCTGGTAAATTTTAGGCTCTTAGATACGACCGTGTTTGAGATAGATACATTTCCTGCTGATATTCTAGTGTATGTAAAGGGGCATGTGATGAACAAATGTATGTTAGAGGTAACAGCTAGGATGACAAAAACAAGGCGGAGAAAGGGGAATAGAAAGAATCAGGGCATGGGGAAAGTGGGGTGAACTGCTATGTCATATGAAGTGGTCAGGAAGCCCTCTTCAATAAAGTAACATTATCTAAGAGTAGACACCTAAGAGAAGTAAGAAAGATAGCAGATATTTAGAGAAAGAGCCTCTCAGGCCCAGGGAAGAACAAGTGCAACGGCCCAGAGACAGAACTGTGCTTGGTGCATTTGATAAACATCAAGGAAGCCGGGGGTGTAGAGTTGAATGAGTGAGGAGGTGATGAAGGAGAAGCTGACTAAGAAAAGAATGGTAGAAAATGAGGCAAGAGGGAGACCAGGTGGGCCAGGCCATGTAGTGCCACACAATCAATTGTTGGGATTTTGGCTTTTACTCTGAGTGGTGTGTAAGTCCATCAGAAGGTTTCAAGCGAAAGAGCATCATGATATGAATTATGATCATTCTGGCAGCTAAGTTGAGAATAGCCCATAGGGACAGAGTAGAAACAGAAATCCTACAAGAAAACCTAGGCAATACCATTCAGGCCATAGACGTGGGCAAGGACTTCATGTCTAAAACACCAAAAGCAATGGCAACAAAAGCCAAAATTGACAAATGGGATCTCATTAAACTAAAGAGCTTCTGCACAGCAAAAGAAACTACCATCAGAGTGAACAGGCAACCTACAGAATGGGAGAAAATTTTTGCAACCTACTCATCTGACAAAGGGCTAATATCCAGAATCTACAATGAACTCAAACAAATTTACAAGAAAAAAACAAACAACCCCATCAAAAAGTGGGCAAAGGACATGAACAGACACTTCTCAAAAGAAGACATTTATGCAGCCAGAAAACACATGAAGAAATGCTCATCATCACTGGCCATCAGAGAAATGCAAATCAAAACCACAGTGAGATACCATCTCACACCAGTTAGAATGGCCATCATTAAAAAATCAGGAAACAACAGGTGCTGGAGAGGATGTGGAGAAATAGGAACCCTTTTACACTGTTGGTGGGACTGTAAACTAGTTCAACCATTGTGGAAGTCAGTGTGGCGATTCCTCAGGGATCTAGAACTAGAAATACCATTTGACCCAGCCATCCCACTACTGGGTATATACCCAAAGGAGTATAAATCATGCTGCTATAAAGACACATGCACACGTATGTTTATTGCGGCACTATTCACAATAGCAAAGACTTGGAACCAACCCAAATGTCCAACAACAATAGACTGGATTAAGAAAATGTGGCACATATACACCATGGAATACTATGCAGCCATAAAAAATGATGAGTTCGTGTCCTTTGTAGGGACATGGATGAAACTGGAAAACATCATTCTCAGTAAACTATCGCAAGGACAAAAAACCAAACACCGCATGTTCTCACTCATAGGTGGGAATTGAACAATGAGAACTCATGGACACAGGAAGGGGAACATCACATTCCGGGTACTGTTGTGGGGTGGGGGGTGGGGGGGGCGGGGACAGCATTAGGAGATATACCTAATGCTAAATGACGAGCTAATGGGTGCAGGAAATCAACATGGCACATGGATACATATGTAACAAACCTGCACATTGTGCACATGTACCCTAAAACCTAAAGTATAATAAAAAATAAATAAATAAATAAATAAATAAAAATAAAAAATAAAAAAATAAAACAGAAAAAAAAAAAAAAAAAAAAAAAAAAAAAAAAAAAAAAAAAGAAACAGAAGGTCCACGTAGTAAGCTTCTCGATAATCCGAGGGAGGGATGATGGTGTGCGTGGGATGAAGGGGTAAGCCTTGGTGATATTGAGAAGTGGTTGGATTCTGTGTATATTTTGAAGATAGAGCCAACCAGATCTTCTGATAGACTGGGTATGGAGCAAGAGAAGAAAATAAAAGTCAAGAGCAATCCCAGTATTTTGGCTTGAACAATTGGAGAAATAATGAAGCTGTTTACTAGAATGGGAAAGACAATAGGAGGAACAGATGTGAGCAGGAGGAGATGGTACAAAGAAATCAAGTAATTTGTTGGGAGATTCTATTTTTGAGATGACTATTAGGAATCCAAGTGGAAATTGAGTTACCACTGAATATTTCAGTCTGAAATTTAGGGAAGACAGGAGATTTGAATTTATAACTCATCAGCCTATAGATGGTATTTATGTCTGTAGGACACGGTCATATGAAAGGAAGTATGGTATTCCATGCTCTGGAGCCAGGTTTGTTCTGCACATTACCTGTGCAACCTTGGGCAATTAACTTATCTGTGTTTCATTTTCCTCATTTACAAAAGAAGAATGACAATAATCATAAGGTTATTGGGAAGTTTAAATTGTCACTTATAAAACACTTAAAAAGCATTGACTGACACAAAATAAGTCTTCAAAAATATTAGATGTATTTATAATAATGTAGGAGTTATGTCATGAGATGTGTATATTGGGGCAATATTTTTAAATTATCAGAATTATTTGTATATAATTCTTCTTAAATAATAGGACCTTGCACCTTCCCCATGCAATGTATTAAGAGCGTGATGCCTAAAACCATCATTGTTTAGCTAAGAGGTTTAGAACTGCTTTTCTTATGTTTCTTGTGACACTGTAGCCTTGTAAACTAAGTTTTGGTAAAAGAGAAAAGGGAATTCTACATTCCAAAAGCTTCCCTTTATAAATTAAAATAAAATTTCAGAAGGCCTGAAAATAGAATTATGCTATAAGCCATTTTCAAAGAAAAAATAGGATTAAATGGATTAAGTAGGAATAACTGCCTTACTTTAGCAGATCTACAGTGCCAGGCAGAGGTAAGGTGAACACCTAGTCAACAGGGAAGGTAGCGGACAGCTTTGGGAGCAGTCATCTGGCCTGGCCTATGCTAAGATCAAGGCTGATGATTTATACCAGCTGCAGACACTCTTGTGGATACTGGAGGAACAGACATTAACATCCAAATTCTAACTAAAATGGAGCAGCAAAGGAGACAGTTCCATGATCAAAAACACTTATCCCCCTTCCATGGTGGTAGATGTGCTCCCATCGTTCAAGCACTATATCAGGATAATGAATTATAAGTTATCTTAATACTTCCATGGAAGAGACTGATTTAAACTGAATTACACTAACTTACTAAATTTTAAGGTTTGTTTTTTAAATACTAGGAAGGGAAGTGCAAAAGCAGAACAACGACTTTATTGACAATAAGAACATTATATTTTTGTTATGTCATAATTGTACTGTGTATATATATTTATTATACTTTGCTAGACAAGGCAAGGAGAATAAGGGACATGTCTACAGAGATAATAATTTTAGACTATTTTCCGAGCCATTAAAATAAGCTATTTGAGGAAGATACATCAGATTGCAGTCTGGGGAAATATTAGAGAAAGAACTTGATGTTAGAGACAAGGAGGCAACCAGAAGTTACACTTGTATCAATTTTTTAAAACTCCTATGATGTTATAATCACTGCTATATGGCTGGTATAAGTTTATACATAAATAAATACTTAATTTTCCAGTCTCCTTTGAAGTTAGGGGGCTATGAATGATGATAGCAGAAGTAGCATGCTTGATTTATATTCTTAAAGGGAGGACCTGCTGTTTTTCCTCCTTTTTCCTTCCTGGAAAATAGATGATGGCTGGAGCTCTGACAACCATGTTGGGCTATAAGATGACTTTGGGGGAATGAAGCCATGCATTCCTGAGTTAAAAGATAGGATAAAACCTAGGTGCCTTACATTTTGGAGTGCTCTGACATCCCTTGAGGACTACTTCTAAACTTTTTGAATTTAAGACAGTGATTTCTATATTGTTTTACTCAGTCTTGAGTGTTTTTTTTTTCTGTTCCCTGCTGAGCATCCTAATAATAAAAATACTTATTGAACAACATTTAGCAAACACAAAGAAGCATATAAAATAAAATATAAAGTATGCATATTTCCACCATAAAGAATTATTTATTGTTAATATTTCGAAGTTTTCTGAAGACTTAATTTTAGTTTTTTTCCCTCAACTTTTATATATATAGAATATTTTAAACCATTGACATGGATGATTTGTTTTAACAGTGGTGGGATTGTCATTATGCTGCCCACCAAGTATTTCTAGCTCTCTGCCTCCTGAGCTCATGGTAGGGTTGTACTTACTCACATTCTGTGATTGGGTGGGACTATTGTCCAGTTCTGGCTGATGAACTGTCAGCCAAAGTGGCTTGTGCTGCTTTTTGTCTAAAATTGAATTGCCAGTTTTTGAGTCATTTTCAGAGCTCTCTTTGCTCTCTGCCACAGAGACCTACAAGGTAGTCCCAGAGTTACAGCTTTGGGAGTCTAGATCACAAAGTGATCAGGTTCAAGAAATAAAAATTTATACCTCGAATTCACTGAGATTTGGGGCTTTGTTTGTTATTCAGCATAAACTAGCATATCCTGACTGACAGAACAATTAGGATATATGATAGTCTATATGTGTGAGGTGTTAGGATAAATTCTAAGATCCTCATCTGTATTTCACACAACTCTCCTCATTCCTTGATGAATTCCAGTCTGTTGGTTCCTCACTTGCTCCATGCTTTTTCCTAAATCATTGCTCTCAAGCATACTATTGACTTGTTCAGTAACATACCAAGCGATCTTTGACATTTCCATTAAAATGTCATTTACTTACCAAATCTTTCCCTGACCCCTAGGCCTTTGATAGTCTCTTTTGATACTAACACTTCTTCTACTTAGAAATTGCCACTATACTAATTAAATTCTTAATTATGTAATTAAGAATTTAAATCTTTATCTTACACTAAAATGTAAACTTTATAAGGGTTAGGACAACACATTTTTGCCTACTTCTTTATACATAGTTTCTAAGGCAGATACAAATATTAGAGCATAAAACAAGATATTTTTCATCCTAAGCAATGTTTACAGAGCATTTCTCCTTTTGAGAAAGACTCTGTCTCTTCTTTTTCTTTCTTTCAAATTTCTAAATTTTAATATCCCTTTTATTTGAAGTAAAGTTGCCCTTTAGGACAAGCTGAACTTATTCAGTCTGGAAAAAATAAGCATGATATACTGGGGAAAGAGGATATTACAATTTATGTGAAGAAAAATGATGATAAACTGGTGCTAGTCCTGTTATATCATTTTTATGGGTAGATACTGAAAATGAGATATTGTTGCTTTTGGAAACCAAGGATGGTTTGCTTTTAAAAAGGAACCAATAAAGGTTTAGAGTAAATGAAAACCTGAATCACAAAAATAGTACTGAAATCTTAGATTAAAGAACACTTTATTATTTTATATGTTCTATAGATGCAATCTCCAAATCTTGTGAGAAGAGTTTCATTTTTAGAAGCCATAATCTGAATTTTAAAATATCACCAATACTACAAAATACAGATAATTTATCCTAGCTTTATAAATCTCTGTTGGATAATGGGTGGTTTCCAATGCTTTCAAAGTTTTAAAAAATATATTTCCAGTTTCAAGACAGATGACAGTATCGTAACAACTGGCATGCCTACCTAGTGACTTCTGTTTTAATTTCATTGGCCAAGTTGGTTAAATATGTATGCCTAACTCCAAGGATAGCATGGAGCTGAATATTTTTAGTTGCATACTTTGCCTTATAGAATAAAATTGAAATTGTTTGTAAGGAATGGGAGAATGGTTATTGGGCAAGCAATTATGTATGTTTTCTACAATACATTTTAATAATTATCAGTAAGAATAACAAACATTATCTGTTATAAATGACTTATTGTTTCTAAAACCATTCAATCTGTGCAACAGCCTAATGAAGGAGATACTATTGCTATTAACTCTTTTTATTGATGAGGAAGCAAGATGGACAGAACGATTAGGTAATTTGCCTTAGATCACATAGCTAGTCGGTGCTGCAGTCATGCCAGTGTTTGAACCTACCAATCTGACTCCTGACAGTGCTCTTAACCACTCTGTTAAGAAAGTTTAAAAGTGTATGATTACGTCTTAAAGCACAAGCATGTACATTTGTATACTTTAGTGCTAAAGATTAAGCTTCAATTAGTGTCAAGTTTTGAAGATATTGGGAAAAGCCATTATGTCTTTTTATTTGTAATAGTTTTTAACTATTTTAAACCATTTAAATAATTTAAAAAAACTTATTTTGAGTAAAAAATATTAATAAAATACAAGTGCACATGGTATAAAATTGAAAATATCATAGGTCATATACACAGAACATAATGAGTACAATGAAAAGTAGGTTTTTCTCTTATTCTAAACCCCGAGTCTCTGGTCTCCCTTGAGGAGAGTTAATCACTCACATGTCAAAGACTGTTATTGTCCCCCAGTATCCAAACTTTCTTTTTTCCTTTCAGTAACTGACCATGTAATTTTTATCTGGCTTACATGAATGCTTGTCTCAGCAGTACCCTTTCCAGCCTTCCTTGTAGCTAGGTGTAGACATCTGTGAAATCCCAGCCAATGAAATATTCGTGATGTGATGTGTGCAAATTCCAACTCATACTCTTTAAAAAGGAACACGACTTACATTCTGTTTTCTCTTTTTCTCTTTCTGTGGGCTATAAAGTGGCTGAAGTGGCTGGTGGTGGTCCACCCAAATTATTCAGGCAATGGCAGAGAAAAGGGAATTTTTCATGGAGTACAAAGAATTTGCCCATCTCCTCTCCACATCTTCACCCTGAACCATTTTTCAGCAGAGAAACTAATTTCTGCTGTTTGAATTAATGTATGGATTAAGTTGATGTAACAAAGAGTCACAAAAATAAACGTTAACGTTTCTTTTGTCTTCAATTTCCTAAAATTATTTCTCAGTTCATTTGGAAAACTACAATGATAATATGTAAATTATGTTTGGGCTTCATCAAAATCTTTGTATTTCCTAAGCTTTAAATTTCCACCAAGAAACCCTGTTAATCAATTTTCTCATGTGTCAATGCTCTGTCTAGAGATAAGGTTTATTTTAACTTGTTCTCCTCTCAAAAATCAAATGTGAAGAAGTCAAAATTAATGTTTCTTTTCTGGCTGAAAGTCTGCCTTTGTTTTTAGAGTGGATATAATGTGGACTCTGAATAAGGATTGGACTGTGCTTTTTAAATATCTTTGTACAAGGAATAATCAAAAGCTCTGATGTTATCTAAGCAAAGAGCAAATTGGCTTTGTGTGGCATGTGTGTATACGACTTCATAGATACTTCAGTGTAATATTAAGTGACCAAAACAATTTAAATGCCTCCCAAACTGAGAACTTGTTTCTTCGTATTCTCATCGGTTTTATTAATATGGCTATGAAGATTATTTTTTCAGTTTAAAGGAGTTTAAAAACAGCAAATTGAATTGGTTGTATCCATATTTGCAACTAAACTCACTTCCAAGCCAGTTGGTCCTGATTTCTATTTTCCTCCTGTCTATGCTCAGAGAATGCAGGCATGCACTCTTAATGATCTCTGAGATCCTGCAGCAACTCCATAGGGAAATGAGGAGGAAATAAAAAACGGGGATCAAAATATGTTCAATGTATTTTATACACTATTTTATTTTCTTTTTATCTCGATTTCTGTACAGTCTTTGTTATATGAGTTGGTGACTATTTTCATAGTGGTTGCAATTGTTTTTTTATATACATCCAAACATCTAGAAAAGAGAAAAGTGGTTCTAGGTCAGTGCAGGTGTATGAAGGCTAATTATTAGAGAAACTATAAGGAACACAAGAACCTAAAGGCACATAGCTATTTTATTTTGCTGCAAAGGATAAAAACCTTTTGGTTTCTCCTTAAGTATAGTGTTTCTTCTGTTTGTAATTTACTAAACTTTATTGGCAAAGTTGATACAAGGAAGTAGGTTTTAAACTCTTTTCATTTGTCTATGGGCCCATATTTATTAGAGAGGAAAATATGTATATTTGAGAGGAAACTGTGTGTATTTGATGGGCAAAACAACAAATATTTCATAGGTTCAGAATGTGCTGTACAGAGCTGAGTCATTTTTATATCCGCTGATACTATTGGTAGTTCAATATATAAAGCTGAAGAAGGGATACCAGTCATATTGAAACTTTTGAAGATGTCAGTCTCAAATTTTGAAGAGTTATTGTAAACATGTACTTAAAAAATGAAATATTGAAAGAGATTTCCGTTGTCTTTCTCCATATATTTTGACTGAAAGTATGTACATTTCTGGGTAAGCTTTTAGTTATTTTATGACTTTTCCCCCCTCCTGTTGCCATAGAGGAGCTGTGAACTCGTTACTTATAAATTTAGCCTCCACGTGGTTTCCACTAAAGTCAGAAGGCTAGCATCTTCACTCAGAGGCTTAATTGCACAGGGTAGGGAGAAGTTGACCTACTGCCTTCACCATCTCAATCTGCTTCCCTTTGCCTCCATCCCCCATGGCCACTGCCACCAATGCCTGCCACGTCTTCCAGCATCTCTTAGAGCTTTTAAGTGAGTTCAAGAGAGCCATCTGTCTGTGAACCAAAAGTTAGCAATAGTGCACATTAGTGAGTGATCATTTTGAAAACCACCAAATGACCTGTGGTTTTGGTGTTTTTAAATAATTCTGTCTGTGGTCTTTAGTAGTTATCTCTTAGCAATATTGATAAGCATTTACCTCTCTCTCTGTTTTGTTTTTCTTTCTATTCTTGCATACTGTTATGTTCTTCTCTTGTTTTGTAATTTTATCTGTCCTGTATTTGTAACTATAGTGCCTCCATTTATCGGTGTTTCTCAGTGGGGGTTCTGTTGGCAATTCAGCTAAGACAATGCTTTATAGTGCAGAATGTTGTTTGTTTTTTGACATTTAGCAACCCTGGTTCCCAACCACTAAAATGCTGTAGCACTTCCTAGCCACTGTGAAAGGCAAAAACATTTCTTTATAGTGCCAATACCTCCTAAGAAGGCAGTATCGGCCTTTGTTAAGAGCTGCAGGTAGTCTGAAGCTCCACAAGGACACTTGTGGGGGTATATGTTTATTTCTATTAATCAAGTATTAATGTTTGCTTTGTGACTAGCACTGTGCCAAATGAAAAAACATATCAAAGTTAAGACATGCATTCAAGACAATTAATGAACAACTTGGGCTCCAACATTATCCACACTGTAATTAATGAATAGATAGGGTTTTTTTATTGTCTGCAAGTGTAATCTATTGGGTAAAGAGAAAGAAATTCAGTCCTATCTTATGACCTCCTGGCAAACGAACAATGTCATTATCTTTTTATGCAACCCAAACTCTTCTTGGGTATCTCAGAAAAGGGACTCTGTCTTTCAAATCTGCTCCATTCCCAAGTAGTGTTGGGACAGATAGTAAAAGGGAGTCTTATTTTGTCATCATGGCAGAGGAGAAATCATACCATTCTTTAGATCCATTTTGCAGTTGTGGTCGGCTTTTGGGAGTGGTGCCTTCTGCACTGCAACTGGCTGTTTCTAGCTCTCTGGATAAAGCTGCACTCTTCTTTGTGGAGTCTAGGGATCTGGAATCATTGGTCTTTGAGCTTGAAATCTTCAGTGGAGATAGACTCTTTGCTTTAGATCCAGGGATTTTTCATAAAGCTTCCTATTATTTCCCCTAATTTGCAAAGACTTCTTGGTCTCTAACACATAGGCCATGGAAAGCCAGAAGGACAGCTTTAGCTTCACCTGTGTATGTATCTTGAAACACTACCATCTCAGCCATGAAGCCCAGGTGCTCAGTTGAATATGTCATTGTGCAAGCTTCTAAAGGCTTGCTTTCTCCTTGCTACTATGCCACTACCTAGATGTGCACCACCCCTCTACTTATCTAGCAGTTTCTAAAATTACTCATCTCCCACACCTGGTCCCGAAATCCCTGGGATTGCAAGGGGTGGGAATTTCCTTCTTCCCTCTTCCTGTCTGGACCACTCATATGAACTGTGAAGTGTATCAAAGTCTACTTCAATACTACCAAGTTTTCAGGCCCATTTTTTTCTGCAAAATCTTATTTTGAGTAAGGAAAGCTAAATATTAATTAGTCTATTTTTATCCCTCTTAATGATTTTAATAAGCCATTCATAGATGGCTATATTTGACTTTCAGTGTAAAAACTTGTATATAGGGAAATACATATATATGAAAGTGTATATAGGGAAATGTGCATAGAAAAGAATACACTGATTTTATTTTATTATTAGCACCATATAACAGCTATGTCTATACATAATTAAATGCACACGGTGAACAAGATCAGGTGACATTTGCTGGTGTTATCTGGGGATCTGGGGATGCTGTGGAGCATGTGAGATTGAATTAAATCTGACACATAGATATGGTATGAATATAAATAGAAACAGGAGAGGTAGCACAAATAGTGTATGTATATTGAGGAGTTCTGATAATATAGTTTTAAATAATCATTTATGTAAAGAGATATGAAGGCACAAAACTAAGCGTTACAGGGCCTCATCTTATTCTCTCTCCAAAATGTCATAAATAATCTTTACAAACATGTAAAAAATAAGAAAAACAAGATGTTAAATTGAGAAAGACTTTCTCTCTATGGTAGTGGTTTATTTTATTATTGTTTAAAAAAACTTATTTTCCAATTATTCAGTGATTGATTTTATTATCTGCTAGTGTTTAATAGAGGAAATATGGCAGCAAATGCCAAAAGGTTTTTTATTTTTTTTTAAGGGGGAAAAAGTTAAATTGGAAAAAAAATTTTCATTTTCCCCTTGCAAATTGGAAAAAAGATCATTTTTATTCAGTGTTAAAAGCAGAAAGCCTCTCTGGAGCTTGGGAAATACTACAGTTTCCGGAGAATAGATTGAAAGCCACCACACGCTGTAAAGTCTATTCTCAACAATTGCTTATTTTAAATCTAATAACATTGTTTATTTTTTCTTTTTCTTTCCACTTAATTTGGTTTGATTCTTGTAGAACAACATTTATCCTTTGATTTAAATGCAAATTGTGATCTAGGAAATACATTTTGCCCAAGAATTTTATATATACATTTGTATTTTTATTTATACTCTGAAAGTATTATATACTAAAAGTATTATGTATTAAAAGTATTATAGGCTCAAGACTCAATATTCAATATTTTTACTCATTAACTCATTAACGTTTAAGTGGATCATGTTAATGGATTTGTGTGGCAGGCAGTATAATATCTTCCCCAAAAGATCCATGTTCTACTCCCCAGAACCTGTGTATATGTTATGTTGCGCGGGCAGGAGAGGATTAAGGTTACTAATCAGCTGACATTAAAATGGAGAGTTTATCCTGAATTATGTGTGTGGTTCCAATGCAATCACGAAGGTTCTTAAAAGTCAAGGAAGGAGACAGAAGAGTCAGAATCAGAGTGCTGTTATGTGAGAAAGACATGACCAGCAATTGCTTGCTTTGAAATGGAAGACAGCCACAAGCCACGCAAGGTATGCAGCCTGCAGAACCCAGAAAGGCAAGAAAATAGATTCTCCCCTGAAGTCTGCTGAAAAGAATGTAGTTCTGCCAACACCTTGATTTTAGACAGATCTATCCCACATAGACCTCACTGGGAAGAACTGTAAAATGATAAATGTGTGTAATTTGAAGCCAAGAAATGTTTAATATTTGTTGTAGCAGCAATGGCAACTAATACAACCTTACTAAAGTGAAAACATTTGAGTTGGGTAGGTATCTAAAATTGAGTTTCAATTCTTCTTTTTAGTTAAGTAACTTTCAGCAAATTATTAAAGTTATTAAACATCCACAACAAAAAGAATGATTATTAACTTTCAGGATATAAAAGAAAATAATACACACTTTAAAAATCTGAACCATATGTTAAACACTATGTGCTAAAAATTCTATAAACATTTGAAACCAAAATTATTAAGAATAAAACAAAGTTCCGGTTTTTAAGGAATTTATATTCAAATTTAGAAGAAAGACATTTAAATGAACAAATTTAATTAGAAATTAAGTAGAAGATGATATTATTATAGAGAAAACAGCAAATTATTGGAGAGTGTTAAAAAATGTGCCAAAAAATATTTGGAGAGGTTATATCTAAGATGAATTTTGAAAGATGAATACATTTTGCCAGGTGAATGTTAATATAAACATACTTAGAATTTTATTCACTATTGAGGAGGGTTTTTGTTTTGACAGTTTTTTTTTAATAAAGTTAAGGAAATATTTATTTATTCCCATGTTTAAAATATTTTTTAAATCAGGAATGGTTTTGAATTTTATGAAACACGTTTTTGGTCTCTGTGGGAATAAAGATTGTTTCATCTTCTAGCATTTCAGTTCTGGGGTAAGTCAGTGGAATTTACAAGTTATATATTGCCAAATTCTGCTTGCAAATTTTTTTTTAAAGACAACATGATTGAGGTATATTTTACATTTGGTAAAATGTGTATTTTTTGTAATTTTGATTAATCTAGTGAGGAAAGAACCAGCTTTTTGTGTCATAATTTTTTTTATTGGTTTTCCATTTTTTATTTCATTAGTCTCAGTTCTGATCTTTTTACTCTTTCCCCACTTCTACTTATTAATGTTTAATTTGCTCTTCATTTTCTAGCTTCTTATGATAGACACTTAGATCTTATTTTAGATATTTTTTTCTTCTAATACACACATTTAAAGTCATAAGTAAGCCAGATGTGATTCCAGCTATGCAGGAGGCTGAAGTGGGAGGATATTTTCACTTCAGGAGTTAGAGGCTGCAGTGATCCATGATCATGCCAATGCACTGCAGCCTGGGAAAAAGAGGGAGACCCTGTCTCAATAAATAAATAAATAAATAAATAAATAAATAAATAAATAAATAAATACATAAATGTTCTTCTAAATACTGCTTTAGCTGCATCTCACAGATTTTGATGTCTTACATTTTATCATTCAATTGAAAATATTTCTAAATTTCACTTATGATTTCTTTGTTAACCCAATGGTTATTGTCAAGTGTGTTATTTAATTTAGAAACACTGAGAATTTCTCAAGTAATTTTTTGATGTTTATTTATTAAAAAAATTGCACCTAGTAAAATTTACTCTTTTTGGTGTACAGTTCTATGAGTTTTTCCAAATGCTAGGAACCATGTAGCTACTACTATCAAACTATAAAACAGTTCTATTACCTTCCTAAAATTTATATTTGTGTGTGCTTTGTAGTCAGTATCTCCCTGCACTCTTGTTCTCTGTCTATGTAGATTTTGCTTTTTGAGACTTCAAAATGAATTATGTGTTTGTTCTCTATTAGGTACTGTCTTTTTACTTTCTCTTAAGACTGTTGTTACCAAGATGAACAAATACCTTTCCTGAAGCTGCAGTTTCAGTATCAGGTTAATATTCTGATATTAATATTGTTAATATTCTGGTATTATTAATTTTATCCTTGTTTTACCCCTTTGCCTAAGAGCTAAGCTCCAAGTTAATTCTTTTCCAATATTTTAGCCAATATTTCAAATTATTTTATAGAGAGAGTCTTTGGGATATCTGCCCTGATATATATCTAAAGGCAGAAATCCAGGTCAAATTTTTTTCTCCAAACTTAGGTTAATATATACATCTGCAGATAATACGCCAAACAGTTGTCATACAAATGAGCTTTGTCCCAAAGTTTCTTACTCAACGCTGGTTTTGAGATCAATTCATTGTGTGTGTATGTGTAGTTTCTGTTTATTTAAAAAATAATTTATGATATTCAATCATACAGATATATCTTATTTTCCTTCTTTCTCTCTAGGGCAAACCTCTCTCTAACTGTGTTTTCCTCTGCTCTCACACAACACAATCATCATTACAGAAGGAGAATTCTATGGTCAAATATGTGGGGATTTTTCCTCACATACCTAGCAGCAGACACCAGTTGGGTGCCCTCCAATTCAATTCAGATACTTTACCTAGAGATACTGTCAGATCCCACAGGTTTAAGGCTCAGTCCCCAGGACGGACCCATTACCCCAGACACCAGTCACAAGTCTGGGCCCCTGAAACTTCTGATTGACCAACTTCAGTTTGTGGTTCCCATGACCTTCTCTTTGGGTTTGATTAATTTGCTGGAGCAGCTCACAGAACTCAGGGAAAAACTTATTTTTGCCAGTTTATTAGAAAGGATAGTACAAAGACTACAGATAAAGAGATGCATAAGGTAAGGTATGGGGGAAGGTGCAGGTAGCTTCCATGCCCTCCCTGGGTATGCTATCCTCTAGGAATCTGGAGGAATCACACGGTCAGCTTTCTGGAATCGCCGAACTCTGTCCTTTGGGTCTTTATGGAGACTTAATTGGTTCACTGAAACATGGACAATTGTGTCAAAATGTAATTGGATGAAAAGGGTATGATCTAAACCCAGCAAGTCCTATCTGTTAGGTCCTTCTTAGTCTCTGTGCAACATTCCTTCCTCCAGAGTATGGGGCAGGACCCTATCTGTAATGAGGGTCCTATGACCCACAATTAGATAAAAGTCCTGACTTGGGCAGGTAAAAGAAGGACAGGAGAGGGTCAGAGAGAGAGAGATTTTGTTTCCTGAGGTCGCTTCTAAGGCCCAAATTGCCCCAACATTATAACAAAATACTGTAACAACGGTTATGAGAGTTATGAGCTATGAACTGTGAATGAAAAAATATATATATTCATATATATGCCTATATATATTAATATCATACTTTATTGAGGATAATTTAGACTATTTCCTTATAAAATATCACAATTTTTAATAAATGTATTTATTAGAATTTATGTAAGTATATAGGGAAAATAGTAGGGGAAATACTATATTACATGGTATATGCCTTTTGGTTGTTCCAAACTGTCCTCCTGAGCCACTGAACCAAACTGCATTATCACTGGCAGTTTATGAGAGTAACTGATTTGTCACACCATCAAGAACATTGATAGTGTCAGTGGGATAGATTCTACTCTTCAAAGATGGCTGCAACATATCTCTGACTCCACATGCTTTTCTTACAATGTACTTTAACCGTCCACCATTAAGAGCTGTGCTTGGCTGGGCATGTTGGCTCATGCCTGTAATCCCAGCACTTTGAAAGGCCAAGGCAGGCAGATCACCTGAGGTCAGGAGATCGAGACCAGCCTGGCCAACATGATATATAGCTCAGGCTATCACCTTATAGATAGCATATTTCTTAGATAGTGCCTAAACTCTCAGTACTTCTCCAGACAGTTCACAAAAAAGAACCCTACCCTGCGGGAATCCATAGAAAAGAAAGGAGGGAGAGCTATCAACACCACACTTCTGAGTTATATCAGCCAGCTTCTAAATAATCTCCCAGAAATCCAGGCACCCAACCCTAGGTGGGCTGTTTTTCTCCAAGTCTGAAAGTGAAAGGTGGCCCAACATAGGTGGGCATCAAATGATAAAGAAGAAAGCAGTCCCGCTACAGAAAATTTTTGTCTCAATACTTTAGTATTATTTGTTAGTTTCTTCTTTCTTTTACAAACTTTAAGCAAATTGCATGAGATTTGTCTATCTTATTAATCATTTCAAAGAATAATTTTATGGACCGAATGTGTCTCACTAAAATTCATATGTTGAGATCTAATCTCTAGTGCAGTGGTATTAGGAGGTGGGGCCTTCAAGACGTAATTAGGAGTAGATGAGGTCATAAAAGTGGAGTCCTCATGAACAAAATTAATGCCCATAAGAGTCACATGACAGTGCTTTCATTCTCTGCCCTACTCTCCACCATGTGATGACACAATGAGACACTGGCAGTCTGCAACTTAGAAGAAGGCCCTCACAAGAAGCTAACCATGCTGCCAAACTAATGTTGAATTTCCACCCTTCAGAACTGTGAGAAATACATTTCTGCTGTTCATAAGCTACCCAATTTGTGGTATTTTGTTATAGCAGCCCAAGCCAACTAAGACAGGTTTCATTAAAACTTTAACAATTTCTATCATTTCTTTGTTTTTTATTATATTTTTCTTTTCTTATTCTTATTTATCTCTATGATTCTTTTCCTGGTTTTGTGAGTTGAATATATAACCGATGTATTTTAAAAATCATGTTGCTATTGAAGAAATTTAGATCATAAATGTTCATATAATTACAGGTAAACCTCTAGATATTGTGGGTTTGGTTTCAAACTATAATGATGAAGTAAATATCAAAATAAAGCAAGTCACACAAATTTTTGGTTTCCCAGTACATATAAAAGTTTTGTTTATACTTATGTAGTCTATCAAATGTGAAAAAATAATGTACCTATCTTAATTAAAATGTTGTATTGCTAAAAATGCTAACAATCATCTAAGGCTTCAGCCTGTCATAAACTTTTGCTGGTGGAGGGTTGCCTCCATATTCATCGCTGCTGAGTGATCAGGGTGATGCTTGCTGAAGGTTGGGGTGGCTCTGGGAATTTCTTAAAATAACAGTGAAATTTGCCCCATTGATTGACTTCTTCTTTCCTGAAAGATTTCTCTGCAGTATGTGATGCTATTGGATAGCATCTTACCCAAAGTAGAACTTCTTTCAAAAGTAAAGACAATCCACTCAAATGCTGTCACTGCCTTATCTACTGAGTTTATGTAATATTCTAAACCTGTTGTTGTAATCTTAACAATGTTCAAAGCATCTTTACAAGCAGTAAATTTCATCTCAAGAAAGCACTTTTTTTTTTGCTTATTCATAAGAAGCAACTCTTCGTCTGTTCAAGTTTATCATGAGATTGCAGCAATTCAGTCACATCTTCAGTTCTAGTTCTCTTACTGTTTTCACCACATCTGCAGTTACTTTCTCCATCAAAATCTTGAACCTCTCAAAGACATCCATGAGGATTGAAATCAGCTTCTTCAACTCTCCCGTTAATGTTGATATTTTGACCTCCTCCCATGAATCATGAATGTTCTTAATGACATCAAGATGGTGAATACTTTCTGGAAGGTTTTTAATTTACGGTGCCCGGATCCATCATGGGAATAACAATCTATGGCAGCTGTAGCCTTACAAAAAAATTTCTTAAATAATAATACTTAAAAATATAAATTTCTCCTTGATCCATGGGCTTCTGAATGGATGCTGTGTTGATAAGCATAACAACATTTATCTCCTTGTACATCTCCATCAGAGATCTTAGGTGACCATTACCATTAACGAGCAGTAATGTTTTGATGGAAATCTTTTTTTTTTCTTTTCCTGAGGAGTAGGTCTCAACAATAAAGAGAACTGAGTAAAATATTCAGTAAACCATGCTATAAGCAGACATGTTGTCATCCAGGCTTTATTGTTCCGTTTATAGAGCACAGGCAGAGTAAATACAGCATAATGCTTAAGGGCTCTAGGGTTTTCAGAATGGTAAATTAACATTGGCTCCAACTTAAAGTCACCAGTGGCATTAGTCCCTAACAAGAGAGTCAGCCTGTTCTTTGAAGCTTTGAAGCCAGACATTGACTTCTCCTCTCTTGCTAGAAAGCCCTAGATAACATCTTCTTCCAATGGAAAGCTGTTATGTCAACACTGAAAATTTGTTGTTTTGTGTAGCCACTTTCATCGATTGTCTTAACTAGATCTAAACAATTTGCTGCAGCTTCTACATCAGCACTTGTTGCTTCACCTTGCACTTTTTTGTTATGGAGATGACTTCTTTCCTTAAGTCCCATGAAGCAACCTCTGTTAGTTTCAAACTTATTCTGTAGCTTCTTCACTTCTTTTAGCCTTTACAAAATTGAAGAGAGTTAGGGCCCTACTCTGGATTAGGTTTGGGTTTAAGGAAATGTAGTTGGCTTGGTCTTCTATCCAGACCCATCAACTTTATATATCATCAGTAAGCCTGTTTCACTTTTTTATCGTTCATGCATTCACTAGAGTGCATGGTCTCTTTCAAGAACTTCTGGTCTCTTTCAAGAACTTTTCTTTAGTACTCACAATTTGGCTGTTTGGCACAAGAGGTCTCTCTTTTGGCCTATCTCAGCTTTTGAGGTGTCTTCCACAATAAGGCATGATTGTCTACCTTTTAATTTAAAGTTAAAGATGTGCGACACTTCCTTTCACTTGAACACTTGGAGGTCTTTGTAGGGTTATTAACTGGCCTAATTTAAACATTATTATGTCTTAGGGAGTAGGGAGGCCTGACGAGAGGGAGATAGGGGAACAGCCAGTAAATAGAGTTCTTAGAACGCAGGAAACATTAATCAACTAAGTTCACTGTCTTATGTAGGTGTATTTGTGAAGTCTCAATAGTAACATCAAAGATCAAAGATCATTGGTCACAGATCATTATAACAGACGTAATAATAATAAAAGAGTTTGAAATATTGGGAGAATAACCAACATGTGATACAAAGACACAAATTGAGCACATGCTGTTAGAAAAATGGCACCAAAAGAATTACTCAAGGCAGGGTTGCCACAAACCTTCATTTTGTAAAAACGGCAATATTGCAAAGCAAATACAGTGAAATACAATAAAATTGTATGCCTATACCATTTTTTGTTTTGATAGTTATTACTTTTATTATCATTAGTTATAAATGTTTTTAGCTTTCCATTTTTAGCAACTCATGAACATGATTCAATGCTTTAGTCATGAATTATTTTGACATGCATCACTTTATTTTCAAACTTTTATTACTAACATTTATACTATTTGTTTCTAACTTAGTGGCATTGAGAATCCTGGTTTCAGATTACAATGCAATTAAATAAGAAACTAATTTTAAATAAATTCAATTTGAAAGAACTCATTATTGTTCAAATATCTCATTTATAATATATTTTCTTATTTATGTGTTCTTTTCGCTATCCTTATTTTTGCTTATTGTTTCTTTTTACTTTTCTCTTGCATTCAGTTAGATAGATAAATTTTTCAATTTAATTCTTTTATTTTGTTCATATGGAAGTGGATTTTTTTCTCATTGTCTTAGTAGTTTTCCTTAGACACTTAACATAATGTTTACATACAAATATTTCTTCAAATGTCTAAAGGCATTCAGCATCTCAAAGTGTAAACAACTATGTTTTCCACTTCAAATAACTATTTGAAGAAACTTATTTTCATAATATTTCTTAAACAAGTTCCTCTTCCAGCTACTAGTCATTTTTCTGCCTCCATTTGCAGTACTTTCTCCTGGAAAGTGGTATCTATTTCCATTCTCTTTCAAATTTACACGCATTAGGCTTTTATTTCAACCATTGTAAGGTCAATAGTTCTCAAAGTTAGCAATGACCTTCTTATTGCTAAATGTATTAGTCTTTTATTTGTACTCATCTTATTAATCGAATGCATTTGGTCAGTGATACAGTCTGAATGTTTGTCTCTTCCAAATCTCATGTTGAAATGTGATTCCCATTTTTGGATGTGGGGTGTAATGGGAGGTGTTTGGCCATGAGGGTTAACTTCTCATAAATGGCTTGGTGCTGTCTCTAGGGTAATGAGTGAGTTCTCACTCTTAGTTCATGTGAGAGCTGGTTGTTTAAAGGAGCTTGGCACTTCTCCCTTGCTCTCTCTTGCTCCTACTCTCATCATCTGATACACATCCTCCACCTTCGCTTTCTGCCATGATTGTGAGCTTCTTGAGGCCCCAACCAGAAGCAGATGCTTCCATTATGCTTTCTGTACCCATTGCAGAACTTTGAGTGAATTAAACCTCTTTTAAAATGAATTACCCAGCCTCAGGTATTACTTTTTAGTAACACAAGGATGGACTAATACAATCAATTACTTTCCCTTGGTACTCATTCTTTACTTGGCTCCTATCACATTCCTTTACTTTCTTTCTAGCTCACTGGTGTCAAAGAAAACTTACAGCAGGCCAGTTAAACAGAGAAGCAAGAAGATCACTCAATAGGTCTCAAGGCTTTTGCAATAAGGGAGAGAGATTGAACTGAATCAATCTCTGACTGAGCTGAAACAAAGGGCAGGAGGATTTTCAAGAGCTGGGTATGCTATTGGAGAAGTAGTGGAGGATCAACTTTAGTGGCGAGGTTTGGTCAATGTGATTAGGTCATTTGTGTTTGCTGCTTAGCACTTATCAAAATTAGCCTCTTACTTTTCCAGACAGACTGGGAGATTGGGGTGCTTTCTTCCTTCATGATTACATTTCAAAGAGATGGCTCTAAGGTCCCTGAGAAAGACATTCTTGGTTGGAAAAACTGGAAAGAAGACAGGAAAAAGCATTTGGCAAAATTCAACACTCTTTCATGATAAAACACTAACAAAACTAGTAATAGAAGGAAATTACCTTAACATAACAAAGGTTGTATATGAAGAGCCCATAGTAAACATCATACTCGATGATGAAAAACTGAAAGCTTTTCCTTTAAGATAAAGGACAGTACAAGGTAGCTGTTACCCCTTCTATTCAAAATAATATGGGTTGGATATCCCTTATCTGAAACGCTTTATTCCAGAAGTGTTTTGGATTTTAGACTTTGTAATAGTTTTGCATCTGCATAATGAGATATTGTGGGGATGGGACCCAAGTCCTGAACAATAACTTTATTTCTGTTTTATAGACACCTTATACACATACCTAAAGATAATTTTATATATTTGTAATAATTTTGTTCATGAAGCAAAGTTTGTGCATGTGAAATTAGGTGTGGAATTTTCCATTTGTGGCACCATATTGGTGCCCAAAATGTTTTTTGTTTTGTAACATTCCAGAGTTTGAATTTTTGGATTAGGAATGATCAGCCTGTACTAGGAGATATGGCCAGATAAACTAGGCAAGAAAAATAAGCAAAAAGCTTCCAAATAAGAAAGGAACAGAAAATATCCTACTAGGATGGCCATTATAAACAAAACCAAATAGACAGACAGAAAATAACAAGTGCTGATAGGGATGTGAAGAAATAGGAGCTTTTCTTGCACTGTTTTTGGGAATGTAAAATGATGCAGCTGCTGTGAAAAACAGTATGGAAGTTCCTCAAAAAAATAAAAATAAAACTACTATATGTGATTATTTGTCTATGTGAAAATTATCTACATTTATAGATGATATGATCTTATATGTAGAACACTCTAAAGATTCCACAAAAACTGTTAGAACTAATAAATGAATCCAGTAAAATAGCAAGATATAAAATTAACATGTAAAAGTCAGCTGTATTTTTATATACTAACAGCAAACAATCTGAGAACAAAGTAATAGCATATACAATAATATACAAATAGTATAACAGAATACTTAGAAATAAACTTAACTAAAAGGGCAAAAAACTTGTATGCTGAAAACTACAAACTTTTATTGATGGAATAATTTAAAGAAACACAAATAAATAGAAAGACATACCATGCTCTTGCATTGGAAGATTTAATATTTTTAAAATGTATGTGGTACCCCAAACAGCAGATTCAATACAATTCCTATAAAAATTCCCAAGTCATTTTTTTCAGAGATAGGAAAAAAAATCCTAAAGTTCACATGGAACTACAAAAAATCCCACATAAAAACAATAATAAGAAATAAGAACAAAGCTGGAGTTCTCAAACTTCTTGCCTTCAAAACACGTTACAAATCTTTAGTAATCAAAACCATATGATACTGGCAAAAAGGCAGACATATAAACCAATGGAACATAATAGAGAACCCAAAAATAAACCCACGCATATATAGTTAATTGGTGTTCAACAAGAATGCCAAGACTACACAATGAGGACAGAATAGTGTTTTCTACAAATGATATTGGGAAAACTGGATATCCACAGTCCGGAAGAGAATGAAATTGGACCTTTATCATACATGATATACAAAAGTAAACTCAAAATATATTAAAGACAATGTAAGAACTGAAAATATAAAACTCGTAGACAATAATACAGGGGAAAACTTCATAACATTGGTCTTGCCAATGATGTCTTGGATATGATACCAAATGCACAGACAACAAAAGCAGAAATCGACAACGGGATTGTATCAAGTCAAAAAGCTGCATGGCAAAGGGAAAAATCAACAGTAAAAAAATGAAAAGGCAACTTATGATATGGGAGAAAATATTTGCAATGCATGTATCTGGTGAGGAGTTAATATCAATAGTATATACAAAATTTCTAAAACTTGACCAAAAATTCCCAAATAATCCCGCTAAAAATCAGGCAAAGAAGTTGAGTAGACATTTCTCCAAAGATGACATACAAATGCCAACAAATATATGAAAAAATACTCAGCATCACTAATCACCAGGGAAATCAAATCAAAACTACAGTGAGATAGCATCTCACTCCTATTAGGATAGTCATTATAAACAAAACAAAACAGACAAACAAAATAACAAGTGTTGACAAGGATGTAAAAAAATAAGAACCCTTTTTGCAGTGTTGGTGGGAATGTAAAATGATGCAGCTGCTATGAAAAACAGTATGGAAGTTCCTCAAAAAAAATAAAAATAAAACTACCATATGTGATCCGGTAATCTCACTTCTGAGTATTTAATACAGAAGAATTGAAAACAGGATTTAGAAGAGATATTTGCACTCCCATATTTATTACAGCATTATTATTATTATTATTTATTTATTTATTTATTTATTGAGACAGAGTCTTGCTCTGTCGCCCAGGCTGGAGTGCAGTGGTGTGATCTCGGCTCACTGCAAGCTCCGCCTCCCCGGTTCACGCCATTCTCCTGCCTCAGCCTCTGGAGTAGCTGGGACTACAGGCACCCTCCACCATGCCCGGCTAATTTTTTGTATTTTTAGTAGAGACGGGGTTTCACCATGTTAGCCAGAATGGTCTCGATCTTCTGACCTCGTCATCCGCCCGCCTTGGCCTCCCAAAGTGCTGGGATTACAGGCGTGAGCCACCGCGCCCGGCCTATTACAGCATTATTTACAATAGTCAAGAGGTGAAAACAATCTAAATGTTTATTGATATGTGGATAAAGTAAATGTGGCATATATATACACACATACATATATATATAACTATATAATATATATGTGTATATATAATAAAATATTATTCAGCCTTAAAAAACGAAGGAAATGCTGTCATATGCTACAATATTGATGAACAATGAGGACGTTATTCTAAGTGAAATAAGCCAGCCACAGAAGATATCCCATTTACATGAGATATCTAGGTAATCAGACTCCTAGTAACAGAAAGTAGAATTGTGGTTGCCAGAGTCTGAGGAAAGGAAGAAATGGGGCTGTTTGGTGGGCATTTTCAGTCATTTCAGTAATTTTAATGAAAAAGTTATAGAGACCTGCTGTACAACAACATGCATCCGGTTAACAATACTGCCCTGTACAGTTAAAAATGTGTTAAGAAGGAATCTCAGGTTATGTGGTTTTTTTACCCCCTACAACCTCTCTCTCTGTGTCTGTCTCTCTCTATAATATATATAACATATACATAATATAAATAATATACAGGATATATTATATATAATATAAATGGGGCAAAATGGAAGTAAGTAGACCAGTTATTATATATTATATATAACATATATTATTTATATAATAGATCAGTTATTATATATTATATTTAATATAAATAGGGGCAAAGATGGAAGTAAGTAGACCAGTTAGAAAGCTAAAAAATTATCCAAGTGACATATAATGGAGGCTCAAACTAGGATAGTAAAAGTGATATATATTATATATATATAATTTTAAGTAATATATATTATATATTCTGTATGTTATATATTTATATATAAATTAAAATTATATATATATATGCAGAGTTTCCTATTTCATATCCCAAGAGTTTCCTATTTCATTTCCTATATTTCATATCCCAAGTCTACTCAAACTCTGCATGAAGTAGCTTCCCATTATACACACAATAAAAGAGAAAGTTTTTACCAAGTCCAGCACAAGTCAGTTTCCAAGTACTGCTTGAATTTATCTTTCCTTTTTCTCATCATCTGGCTCATTTTGTTCTAGCTTTCTGGCCTCTTTGAGAGTCATTGAATGCTTCACGCATTCTCAACTCAGGAGCTTAACACTGACTGCTCCCTTTTTCTGGTGTGCTCGTTCTTTTTTTCTGTATAGATGGCATCCATATCTGCTTTAAGTCTTTGATCAAATCACCTCTTCTCAATGAGACCTACATTGAAAACTCTCTTGCAGCCAATCTCCCCAAACCTACTATTCCCATTATTTTTTGATCCTCTTAACTCCGTATATTTTTGTTTTTCCATGACACTTACTATGTTTATCATACTATATAAAAGGAATCAATGGGAATTAGAAAAAGACAGACTTGAAATATATTTTGAAAGTAAAAATGGAATATTTAAAATTTAAATTCACTCATTCATATTCAGATATTTGTTTATTCCAAAATTAACCCATCATTATTCCATTTCTTTTTTCATTCCTTTATTATATGGCTCTATGCTACTAGAACATAAGCTTCACAGGGTTGGCTTTTATTTATTTTTTTCACTAACGTATCCCTAAATCAAGACTGACACATAAATGTATTTTGAGTGAATAAAGGATGGGTAAAGCTTTTTAAATCATTATTGGAAATAAAACCTGTGTCTCTGGGGCTCCTCGTTCTTCTTTTTTCTAGTTTGTATTTTAGATTCAGGTGTACATTTGTAGGTTTGCTAGATGGGTAAATTGCATGCATGAGTGTATGGTATACAGATTATTTTGTCAACTAGGTAATAAGCATAGTATCTGATAGGTAGATTTTCGATCTTCATCCTCTCCCACCTTCCACCCTCAAGTAGGCCCCAAAGTCTATTATTCCCTTCTTTGTGTTCATGTTTACTCAATGTTTAACTCCCATTTATAAGACAAAACGTGCAGTTCTTGGTTTTTCCATTCCTGCATTGGTTTGCTCAGGATAATAGCCTCTAGTGGCGAAGGACATGATTTCATTCTTTTTTATGGCTGCTTAGAATTCTATGGTGTGTATGTATCACATTTTTGTTATCCAGTCTACCATTGATGAGCATTTAGGTTGATTCCTTGTCTTTGATATTTTGAATGGTGCTGCAGTGAACATATGCATGCATGTGTGTGTATGATAAAATAATTTATATTTCTTTGGGTAGACACCCAGTAATGGGATTGCTAGGTCAAATGTTACTTTTGTTTTAAGTTCTTGGAGAAATCTCCAAACTGCTTTCCACAGTGGCTACCTTAGTTTACATCCTCATCAGTGGTAATAAGTGTTCTCTTTTTCTCTGCAACTTCATAAGAATCTGTTATTTTTTGACTTTCTAGTAATAGCCATGCTGACTGGTGTGAGATAGTATCTTATTATGATTTGATGTGCATATTTTTATTTCTAATGATTAGTGATAGTGAGCATTTTTAATATGCTTGTTGGCTATGTGTATGTCTTCTTTTAAGAAGTGTGTGTGCATTCTTTTGCCCATTTTTAATAAGTTTTTTTGTAAATTTGTTTAAGTTCTTTATAGAAGCTGAATATTAGACCTTTGTTTGATGCATAGTTTGCAAATATTTTCTCCCATTCTGTGGGTTGCCTGTTTACGCTGCTGATATTTTCTTTTGCTGTTCAAAAGCTCTTTAGTTTAATTAGGTCCCACATATCAATTTTTGTTTTTGCTGAAATTGCTTTTGGAGTGTTTGTCATGTCGTTTTCTTCCAGGGTTTTTATAGCTTTTGTTTTACATTTAAGTCTTTAATCCATCTTGAGTTGATTTTTGTGTATGGTAAAAGGAATGGGCCCAACTTCAATTCTCTGCATATGGATAGCCAGTTATTCCTACATCATTTATTAAATAGAGAGTCCTTTTCTCATTGTTTCTTATTGTCAATTTTGTCAAAGATCAGATAGTTGTAGGTGTGCAGCATCGTTTCTGCACTCTCTATTCTGTACTATTAGTCTAGGTGTCTGTTTTTTATGCCAGTACAATGCTGTTTTGGGTACTGTACCCAGTAGTTTGAAACTGAATAGTGTGCTGCCTCCAGCTTTGTGCATTTTGCTTAGGATTGCTTTGGCTGTTTGGGATCTTTTTTGGTTCCATATGAATTTTGGAATAGATTTTTTTTTCTAATTCTGTGAAAAAGGTTGTTGGTAGTTTGATAGGAATAGCATTGAATCTGTAAATTGACTTGGACAGAATGGCCATCTTAACAATATTGATTTTTCCTATCCAAGGGCATGGAATGTTTTTCCATTTCTTTGTGTCATCTCTGATTTCTTCCAGCAGTGTTTTGTAATTCTCACTGTGGCGCTCCTTCACTTCTCTGGTTAGCTATCTTCTTAAGTATTCAATTCTTTTTGTGACTATTATTAATGGGAGTGTGTTCTTGATTTGGCTCTAATCTTGGATGCTACTAGTGTATAGAAATGGTACTGATTTTTGTACATTGATTTTGTATCCAGAAACTTGATGTTGTTTCTTGATCCAGAAACTTCTGTTGTCTCCAGAAACATGAAGATGTTTATCAGATCTAGGAGCCTTTGGGCAGAGACTACAGGTTTTTCTAGGTATAGAATCATATTGCTTGCTAATATTGATTGGCTGAGTCCCCACCCAAATCTCATCTTGAATTCCTGCATGTTGTGGGAGGGACCGGATGGGAGATAATTGAATGATGGGGGCAGGTCTTTCCTGTGCTTTTCTCATGATAGTGAATAAGTCTTACCAGATCTGATGGTTTTTAAGGTGGAGATTCCCTGCAGAATCTCTCTCTCTTGTCTGCCACCATGTGAGATCTACCATTCACCTTCTGCTGTGATTGTGAGGCCTCCCCAGCCACGTGGAACTGTAAGTCCATTAAACCTCTTCATTTTGTAAATTTCCTAGTCTTGGCTATGTCTTTATCAGCAGCATGAAAACAGGCTGATACAGTAAATTGGTACTGGGAGGAGGTTAATGCTGAAAAGATACCCTAAAATGTGGAAGAGACTTTGGAACTGGGTAACAGGCAGAGATTGGAACAGTTTGGAGCGTTTAGAAGAAGACAGGAAAATGTGGGAAAGTTTGGAACTCCCTAGAGACTTGTTGAATAGCTTTGACCAAAATGCTGACAATGATACAGACAATGAAATTCAAGCTGAGGTGGTCTCAGATGGAGATGAGGAACTTGTTAGAAACTGGAGCAAAGGTGACTCTTGTTATGTTTTAGCAAAGAGACTGGTGGCATTTTGCCCCTGCCCTGGAGATTTGCGGAACTTTGAACTTGAGAGAGATGATTTAGGGTGTCTGGCAGAAGAAACTTCTAAGCAGCAAAGCATTCAAGAGTTAACTTGGGTGTTATTAAAGGCATTCAGTTTTCTAAGGAAATGGAGCATAAAAATTCAGAAAATTTGCAGCCTGACAATGCAATAGAAAAAAAAAATCCCATTTTCTGAGGAGGAATTCAAGCCAGCCGCAGAAACTTGCATAAGTAAGGAGGAGCTGAATGTTACTCCCCAAGACAATGGGGGAAATGTCTCTAGGGCATGTCAGAGGTCTTCATGGCAGCCCCTCCCATCACAGGCCTGCAGGCCTAGGAGGAAAAAGTGGTTTTGTGATTTTGTAGGCTGGGTCTTGGGTCCCTGTGCTGTGTGCAGCCTAGGAACTATGTGCCCTGTGTCCCAGCTGCTGCAGCTGTGGCTGAAAGGGGCCAATATGGAGCTCAGGCCATGGCTTCAGAGGGTCCAAACCCTAAGCCTTGGCAGCTTCCACATGATGTTGAGCCTGTGAGTGCACAGAAGTCAAAAACTGGAGTTTGGAAGCCTCTGCCTAGATTTCAGAAGATGTATAGAAATGCCTGGATACCCAGGTAGAAGCTTGCTGTAGGGGTGGAGTCCTCCTGGAGAACCTCTGCTAGGGCAGTGCAGAAGGGGAATGTGGGGTGGGAGCCCCCACACAGAGTCCCTACTGGGGTACCACCTAGTGGACCTGTAAGAAGAGGGCCACCATCCTCTAGACCCCAGAATGATAGATCCACCAAGAGCTTGCACCACGCACCAGGAAAAGCCACAGACACTCAATCCCAGCCCATGAAAACACCTGGGAGGGAGGCTGTATCCTGCAAAACCACAGGGGCTGAGCTGTCCAAGACCATGGGAACCCACCTCTTGTATCAGTGTAACCTGGATGTGAGACATGGAGTCAAAGGAGATCATTGTGGAGCTTTAAGATTTAACTGCCTGCTGGATTTTGGACTTGCATGGAGCCTGTAGCCCCTTTATTTTGGCCAATTTCTCCCATTTGGAATGGCTGTATTTACCCAGTGCCTGTGCCCGCATAGTATTTGGGAAGTAACTAGCTTGCTTTTGATTTTACAGGCTCATAGGCAGAAGGGACTTGCTTGTCGCAGAGGAGATGTTGGACTGTGGACTTTTGAGTTAATGCTGAAATGAGTTAAGACATCGGGGGATTGTTGGGAAGGCATGATTGGTTTTGAAATGTGAGGACATGAGATTTGGGAGGGGCCAAGTGTGGAATGATATGGTTTGGCTGTGTTCCCATCCAAACCTCATCTTGAATTCCCATGTGTTGTGGGAGGAATTCAGTGGGAGGTAATTGAATCATGGGGACAGGTCTTTCCTGTGCTGTTCTCAAGATGGTGAATAAGTCTCACAAGATCTGATAGTTTTTATGGGGGAAGAAGAAGAGCTAACTATGCTAAATATATATGCACCCAATGCAGGAGCACCCAGATTCATGTAACAAGTTCTTAGTGACATACAAAGAGACTTAGACTCCCACACAATAACAGTGAGAGACTTTAACAACCCACCATCAATATTAGACAGATCATCAGGACAGAAAATTAACAAAGATATTCAGGAATTGAATTCAGCTCTGGATCAAGTGGACCTGATCGATATCTACAGAACTCTCAACAACAAAACAACAGAATATACATTCTTCTTGGTGCCATATGGCACTTAATCTAAAATTTATTACATAATTGGAAGCAAATCACTCCTCAGTAAATTCAAAAGATCTGAAATAATAACAAACAGTCTTTCAGACCACAACACAATTAAATTAACTCACGTGATTAAGAAACTCACTGAAAAACCACACAACTACATGGAAATTGAACAACCTGCTCCTCAGTGACTCCTGGATAAGTAATGAAATTGAGGCAGAAATCAAGGAGTTATTTGAAACCAATGGGAACAAAGACACAATGTTCTGGAATCTCAGGGATGCAGCTAAAGCAGTGTTAAGAGGGAAACTTATAATGCTAAATGCCCCCATCAAAAAGCTAGAAAGATCTCAAATTGACACTTTAATATAACAACTAAAAGAACTACAGAACCAAGGGCAAACAAACTGCAAAGCTAGCAGAACACAAGAAATAACCAATCTCAGAGTGGAACTGAAGGAGACAGAGACACAAAAAAAACCTTCAAAAAATCAATGCATCCAGGAGCTGGTTTTTTGAAAAAGAAAATAGGCCACTATCTAGACTAATAAAGAAGAAAAAAAGAGAATAAAAGAGACAATGAAAAATGATAAAGGGGATATCACCACTGACCCCACAAAAATACAAACAACCATCAGAGAATACTATAAATAGCTCTATGCAAATAAACTAGAAAATTGAGAAGAAATGGATAATTTCCTAGACACACATGCCCTTCCCAAGACTGAACCAGAAATAATTTGAATCCCTGAATAGACCAATAACAAGTTTGAAATTTGAGGCAGTAATAGTCTACCAACCAAAAAAAAAAGCCCAGGACCAGATAGATTTATAGTTGACTACTCCCAGAAGTAGAAAGAGCAGCTGATACACTTTCTTCTGAAACTCCTTCAAATTATTGAAGAGGAAGGACTCCTCCTTAACTCATTCTATGAGCCCAGCATCATCCTGATACCAAAACCCTGGTAGAGATACAACAAAAAAGGGAAACTTCAGGCCAACAACCCTGACGTACATCAATGCAAAATTCTTAATAAAATATGGGCAAACCAAATCCAGCAGCACATCAAAAAGCTTATCCTTAATGAAAAAGTTGGCTTCAACCCCTAGATGCAAGGCTGGTTCAACATATGCAAATCAATAAATGTAATTCATCACATAAACAGATCTAAAAACAAAAACTACATAATTATCTCAATAGATGCAGAAAAGTACTTAGATAAAATTCAACATCCCTTTATGTTAAAAACTCTCAATAAATTGGCTATTGAAGGGACATACCTCAAAATAATAAGAGCCATTTCTGACAAACCCTTAGCCAATATCATACTGAATGGGCAAAACCTAGAAGCATTCCCCCTTGAAAACTGGCACAAGACAAGGATGCTGTCTCTTACCACTCCTATTCAATGTAGTATTGGAATTGCACCAGAGCAACCAGGCAGGAGAAGGAAATAAAGTGCATTCAAATAGGAAGAGAGGAAGTCAAATTGTTTGCAGATGACCTGATCCTGTATCTAGAAAACCCCATCATCTCAACCTAAAAGCTTCTTAAGCTGATAAACAACTTCAGTAAAATCTCAGGATACAAAATTAATGTGCAAAGGTCACAGCATTTCTATACACCAACAACAAGCAAACAGAGATCCAAGTCATGAGAGAACTCCCACTTGCAATGCTACAAAGAGAATGAAATACCTGGGAATATAGCTAACAAGGGAAGTGAAGGACTTCTTCAGGGAGAACTACAATCCACTGCTCAGGGAAGTCAGAGATGATACAAGCAGATAGAAAACATTCTATGCTCACGGATAGGAAGGATCAATACAGTGAAAATGGCCATATTGCTCAAAGTAATGTATAGATTCAATGCCATTCCCATTAGACTACCATTGACATTCTTCACAGAATTAGAAGAAACTATTTAAAAATTCATATGGAACCAAAATAGAGCTCATATAGCCAAGACAATCCTAAGCAGAAAGAACAAAGCTGGAGGCATCAAACTAGACTACAAGGCTACAGTAGAAACAAACACAAACAAAAACAGCATGGTACTTCTACAAAAACAGACACATAGACCAATGAAACTGAATAGAGAACTCAGAAATACGACCACACATCTATGACTATCTGATCTTTGACAGACCTGACAAAAACAAGCAATGGGGAAAGGATTCTCTATTTAATAAATGGTGCTGGGATAACTGGCTAGCCATATGCAGAAGGTTGAAACAGGACCCATTCCTTACACCTTATGCAAAAATTAACTCAAGATGGATTAAAGACTTAAATGTAAAACATGAAACTATAAAAACTCTAGAAGAAAATCTAGGCAATATCTTTTAGGACCTAGGCATAGGCAAATATTTCATGATGAAATCACCAAAAGCAATTGCAACAAAAGCAAAAATTGACAAATGGGACCTAATTAAACTAAAGAGCTTCTGTACAACAAAAGAAGCTATAGTCAGAGCAAACAGGCAATCTACAGAGTGGGAGAAAATCTTTGCAATCTATCTGACAAAGGTCTAATATCCAGAATCTACAAGAAACTTATTATTAAACAAATTTACAAGAAAAAAAAACAAACCACCCCATTATAAAAGGGGCAAAGGACATGAACAGATACTTCTCAAAAGAAGACATTCATGCAGCCAAGAAACTTATGAAAAAAAGCTGAGGCTGGGTGCAGTGGTTCATGACTGTAATCCCAGCACTTTGGGAGGCTAAGGCGTGTGGATCATGAGGTCAGGAGTTCAAGACCAGCCCGGCCAACAAGGTGAAACCCCATATCTATGAAAAAATACAAAAATCAGACAGGTGTGGTGGCATACGTGTGTAGTCCCAACTACGCAGGAGGCTGAGGCAAGAGAATTGCTTCAACCCAGGAGGCAGAGGTTGCAGTGAGCCAAGATCGCACCACTGCACTCCAACCTGGTTGACAGGGCAAGACTCTATCTTAAAAAAAAAAAAAAAAAAGAGAGAAAAAACGGAAACATCACTGATTATTAGAGAAATGCAAATCAAAACCAAAATGAGACACCATCTCATACCAGTCAGAATGGCAATTAAAAAGTCAAAAAACAACAGATCCTGGTAAGGTTGCACAGAAATAGGAATGCTTTTACACTGTTGGTGGGAATATAAATCATTTCAACCATTGTGGAATATACTGTGGCAATTGCTCAAAGATCTAGAACCAGAATACCATTTGACCCAACAATCCCATAACTGGGTATATACCCAAAGGTATACAAATCATTCTATTACAAAGATACAGACACATGTATGTTCATTGCAGCACTCTTCACAATAGCACAGACATGGAATTAAACACAAATGCCCATCAATGATAAACTGGATAAAGAAAATATAGCACATTTTCATCATGGAATACTATGTAGTCATAAAAAGGAATTAGATCATGTCCTTTGCAGAGACATGGATGGAGCTGGAAGCCATTTTCCTCAGCAAACTAACACAGGAACAGAAACCAAGCACCACATGTTCTCATTTATAAGTGGGAGCTGATCAATGAGAACACATGGACACAAGGAGGGAAACAACACACACTGGAGCCTGTTCGGGGATGGTGTTGGGGAAGGGAGGACATTAGGAAAAATAACTAATGCATGCTGGGCTTAATACCTAGGTGATGGGTTGATAGGTGCAGCAAACCACCATGGCACACATTTACCTACATAACAAACCTGTACATTCTGCACATGTGCCCTGGAACTTAAAATAAAAATAAATGATAATAGTCTCTGATGGTTTTTTTTTTTGTATTTCTGTGGGGTTAGTGGTAATACCCCTTTGTCGTTCTAATTGTGTTTACTTGGATCTTCTCTCTTTTTTCTTTACTAGTCTAGCTTGTGGTCTATCAATCTTGTTTATTCTTTCAAAAAAACCAATGTTTTCTGATGTTTTGTATGGTTTTCATATCTCATTTTCATTCAGTTTAGCATTGATATTGGTAATATCTTTTCTTCTGCTAGCTTTGTGGTTTGTTTGCTCTTGTTTTTCTAGCTCCTCTAGGTTTGATGTTAGATCGTAAATTGGAAATCTTTAACGTTTTGATGTGGGCATTTATCATTTTCAGCTTTCCTCTTAAAATTGCTTTAGCTGTGTTCCAGAGATTCTGGTATGTTTTGTCTTTCTTTTCATGAATTTCAAAGAATTTCTTCATTTCTGCCTTAATTTTATTATTTACTCAAAAGTCATTCAGGAACAGATTGTTGAATTTCCATGTAATTGTATGGTTTGGAGAGATCTTCTTTGTATTGATTTCTATTTTGATTGCCCAGTAGTCCCAGAGTGTGGTTGCTGTCAGGATTTTTGAATTTGTTGAGAATTACTTTATGGCTGAGCATGGGATCAATTTTAGAGCATACGCCATGTGCAGATGAGAAGAGGGCATATTCTATTGTTGTTCAGCAGAGTGATCTGTAGATTTCTATTAGGTCTGTTTGGACAAATGTCAAGTTTGGGTCCCAAATGTCTTTGTTAGTTTTCTGCCTAGGCGAGCTGTCTAACACTGTCAGTAGGGTGTTGAAGTCTCCTACTACTATTATATGTTTATTTAAATCTCTTTGGCCGGGCATGGTGCCTCACGCCTGTAATCACAGCTCTTAGGGAGGCCGAGGCAGGTGGATCACGAGATCAGGAGATCGAGACCATTCCGGCTAACATGGTGAAACCCTGTTTCTACTAAAAAATACAGAAAAATTAGCTGGGCGAGGTGGCGGGTGCCTGTAGTCCCAGCTACTCGAGAGGCTGAGGCAGGAGAATGGCATGAACCTGGGAGGTGGAGCAGTGAGCTAAGATCGTGCCACTGCACTCCAGCCTGGGCGACTGAGCAAGACTCTGTCTCAAAAAATAAAAAAAATAAAAAAAATAATAAATCTCTTCAGAGGTCTCTCAGAACTAGTTTTATAAATTTAGATGTTCTAGTTTTAGGTGCATATATATTTAGCATATTCAAATTTTCTTGTTGAATTGAACTTTTTATCATTATGTAATGCCCTTCTTTGGTTTTGGGTTTTTTTTTTTGGACCATTGTTTGTTTAAAGCGCTTTTTTTTTTTTTTGAAATAGGAATTGCAACCCCTGTTCTTATTTGTTTTCTGTTTGCTTGATAGATTTTTTTCCATACCTTTACTTGGAATCTTTGCATGTGAGATGGTTATCCTGAAGACAGCATACAGTTGAGTCTTGCTTCTTTATCCAACTTGCCATTCTGTTTTTTTAAGTAGGGAATTTAGCCTATTTATGTTCAAGGTTAATATTTATATGTGCAGTTTTTATCTGTCATCATGTTGTTAACTAGTTGTTATGTAGACTTGATTATGTAGTTGCTTTATAATGTCAATGGTTTATGTAGTTAAGTGTGTTTTTGTAGTGGCCAGTAATAGTCTTAAGGACATCTTGTAAGGCAGGTATGGTGATAATAAATTTCATTAGCATTTGTTGTTTAAACAGAATTTTATTTCTTCTTTGCTTATGAAGCTTAGTTTGGCTGGATATAAAATTCTCGGTTGAAATTTATTTTCTTTAAAGATGCTGAATATAGGTCCCCAATCTCTTCTGGCTTGTAAGATTCCTGCTGAAAGTACTGCTGTGGCTTTATTCAATTCCCTTTGTGTGTGATCTGCCCCTTTCCTTTAGCTGCTTTTAATTTTTTTTTTTTCGTGTTGACTTTGGAGAATCTGATGATTATGTGTCTTGGGGATCATCATCCTGCATAGTATCTTACAGGGGTTTTGTACATTTCCTGAATTTGATTGTTGACTTATCTAGCAAGGTTGGGAAAATTTTCATGGACAGTATCCTTAAATATGACTTCCAACTGGCTCGCTTTCTCTTCCTCTTTTTCAGAGACACCAATGAGTTACAGATTTGTTCCATTTACATAATCCTATATTTCTCAGAGGTTTTGTTCAGTCTTTTTTATTCCTTTTTTCCTTTATTTTTGTCTGACTGAGTTGATCCAAGGAACCAATCTTCAAGCAGTGAGATCTTTCCTCGGCTTGGTCTATTCTACTGTTAATACTTCTGATTGTATGAAAAAGTTGTAGTAGTGAGTTTTTCAGCTCTATCAGATCAGTTTGGTTCTTTCTTAAAATGGCTATTTTGTCTTTCAGCTCTTCTATTATTTTACTGGATTCCTTTGATTCCTTGAATTGGGTTTCAAATTGCTCCTGAATCTCGATAAATTTGTTGCCTTCCATGTTCTTAATTCTTTGTCTATCATTCCAGCACTTCTGTCTTTTTAAAAACCATTGCTGGGGAGCTGGTGGGGTCATGTGAAGGTAAGAAAACACTCTGGCTTTTTGAGTTGCCAGCGTTCTTGCACTGGTTCTTCTCGTCTGTGTGGGCTGATGTTCTTTTAATCTTAGAAGTTGCTATTCTTTGGATGGAGCTTTTTGCGTATATATTATTTGATGTCCTTGAGGGTTTGACTATGAGATAAGTTTGAGTACAGTTGGCTTGCTTCATTTCTGGATGATTTCAGTGGGGCAAGGCTCAGCTCAGCACTCCTGAGTGGCATGCTCTAACCAGGCCCACAGCTTTGTTCTCTGACCCCTCAAGGTTGAGCACCTGGTGAACTGAAGAAGTTGAGGTATTCCCAGATCCTGGAAACAACACTCTGATGGGGGAGGGAGCTGTGCCAGCAACAACACTCTAATTGGGTGTGCCAGCAAATGCACTTTGTCAGTGTGGTGGCAGTGTTGTATATGCTTATGTATGCATGCCAGTGGTGGCAGGGCCTGCACATGTGCATATGCCAATGAGCTCCATGTACACACATGTGTGCTGGTGGCAGCAGTGTGGTGAGTTCCACACATGTGTGCATGAGCAAAACAATGGGGGAGACTGCGAGTGAGTGTGTGCACTCATTAAATGGTGGGGAAAGGCTGAGGGCAGGTGCACACCAGTGAGGGACCATCTGCAGAAGCTCTGATGGTTAGTAAGGGTCTGCCAGCAAAGGAGTTATGGTGTTGGCTGTTGGGTGGTGCCTTGGTTGTGTATCTGAAGCTGTGCTTCAAGTGGATGTGGCCAGACAGGAACCTTGGGAGAGATCAGCAGACGGGGGGATGCTCAGATCAGACTGGTACCACCTCACAGGCAGGATAGCTTTGTTCTACCTGGGTACAACTGCCAACAAAGGCCAAAGCCACCTAGAAGAGTGTTGTGAGCCTTAGGGGTTGGGCATCCCTGACCATATTCCCCTTCAGCTGCTTCATGCTAAACCCTCTGGGGTTCGCATAGGCTGGAGTCTTGTCCCTTCCAACTCTCCAAGCAGCTCTCCCTGACAGCTCAAATGTCCATGGTTGTCATGGGGTCTTCGGCAGCTAGGATTCTTGAAGTCTGTGGTGACAGTGGGCCACTCAATGCCTATTTAATTCACTCCTTCCCTAGGAGGCACTCAGGGTCAGGAACGAGTCCTGGTGCTCAGCAACCTTGTGCAGGGTTTCCAGCTTCCTCCTTCTTCAGCCCAGCATCTGTTTTCTCCTTCCATCCACTCTCAATGCTTTCCTTCCAAAGATCTGCTTGGAATGTGCCAGTCTTCTTGATGGTCTGGTATCTTGGTGGGATCAGCTATTCCTGGCTGTGTTTAGTTGGCCGTCCTGGCTCTTCTCCAGATAAAGGCTTTGATGGGTAAAAAATGTATTTGTCTGCCCTAAATCTAAAGATTAAAGAGCAGTGCTGAATAGGCAAGAAAGCAAAGCTGGTTTAGAGTGCAAAGAGAAAACTAGGAGGATAGGGTTCATATAGGAAACGAATGACAAGTGAACCTAGAAAAGATGAACTAGACTTCCTGTGTTGGGTCTTATATATTATGGTTTAGAATACCAGCTCTGGTTTAAATTAGTGGAGTTTGAATGCCTTTTCTGCCACTTTTTAGCTATGTAATTTGACCAGATATTACACTCTATTTCTTGTTTGAAACATTAAACAAGTTAATAAATCTAGTGTTACTTAAATTGTGCCAAGTAAGTTATATGTTTTAGCTATTATTATTATCTAGGTCACCAAATATTTAAAAGCCATAATTTCTTTTGAAGTTGGGACTAAAATAATCCATATACTCATTTATAAATATTTATTTGTCAGAGTTTTGCAGGATGGATAGAAGCCAGGACAGTATGGAAGCAGAGATGCCAATTTGAGAGGGTTTGTAGTGACTGAAGTTAGAGCTAATGTGGATAAATTTTGACAGTGTCAGTGGGACTGGTACCAGGCAGTAGATGTTGGTACAGGGCTAGGCAGAACTTGGATCTGGAGGGTGATAACAAATATGCAGGCAAAGATGGTGGAGGTTTTGTGCCTGGGTTACAGAGAGAATGTGTTTTTAACAGAAATAGATTAATCAGAGAGATGGTCTCTCTGGAATGATGCTGGGTTCATTTTGGAACAAGCTTATGTCTGAATATGAATCAGTACATTTTATTTTAAAATATTCCCTTTCACTCTTCAAATACATATCTCATTTCTTGCATTTCTCTCTTTTTACTAACTCCACCTGATTTTAAGCACCTTGTTTCACATTCAATTTCTGTAGTAGCCTCCTAAATGTCCTTACCTTTTTGAAAGATAATTGTCTTACTCTTTTGTTTCTACCTGTCTCTAATCAATTCTCTTCACACTAGAGTGAGGTACTTCTAAAATGTTGATCAGATCATGCCACTCTATTGTTTATCCCTCTTTCCCTGCTTCTTCTTTAACTTGGAATAAAATCTAAACTTTATTATGGCCTCTAACTACATGGTCTAGCCCAGTGCATCTCTGCCAGGTATACTGCCACTAACCTTAGAATCTGCCACTGATACATACTGTGATCAAACGGCTCCATCCATATTGCTCCCAGGAAAAGGAAGGGCTTTTTCTCAACTTTCAGGTCACAGAGCAAATTTAATTTCCTCTGAGAGACCTTTTCTGACTACACTATGTCAAGTAGACTCTGAACTCCAACTTCTATCATTATTCCCTAGGTAGCCAAGAGGAAATGGGAAAAAGAATAAAAATGTAAGGATTGTTATTTTACCAGAGAAGTGTCATTTATTCCATAGTTACAAAATGAAAGGAAAATAAGAGCACGGATCTAAGGACACGAAAAGATTTGGTGGTGGGAAGATTCCCTTTTAACTGCCTCAGGGGAGCTGGGATTGTTTCGTTGTCCCAACTCAAATCCTAAAATAGGGCTCCTTACATTTTTGGGAAAAGTGTTCAGGGACAAAATTCTGGATTTGAAACTGCCTGAAAACTCTAGATTCAACCTTTTTTTCCTTCACCTTGTTCCTGGAAAATAGACTAGGTATGGATAAAACCGTCCCGTTAAAAGTTAGTAGGCAACAGGGATTCAGTATATAGAGGTAATACTAATTTAAAAAATGTAAAAAAGGATAAAAAGATAAATGCTTATTAAAAATTCCATATTTCACTCAAGAAACAAAAGTACTTCATGTAAAGAGTTTTCCTTAAAAAATTAAGACATGGACTCATTTTATTTCATTTTTATGATTGTTGCTATTGGTTTTTAAAATGTACATACAGGAAACAGCTTTTTTTGATATACATTTCTGAGTTTAATACATGTATTGATTCATGTACCCGTCACTACAATTAGTCTGTAGAAGAGTTCCATCAGATTCTTTGTAGTCAAACCTACTGTCACCCTTAACCCTTGGAACCTGTGGTTCTGTTCTTCATTCCCATAGTTTTGCCCCATCTAAAACATTATATACTTGGAATCATAAATTATATAACTTTTGAGACTGTGTTAATTCAGCATGATGCCTTTAAGATGTATCCATAGTGTTGCATTAATTAACAGTTCATTCTTTTTATTGCTGAATATTATTCCATTATATAGATGGACCTTAGTTTGTTTATTCACTCACCTTTTGAAGAACATTTAGGTTGTTTTTAGTTTTTGATATTAATAATTAGGAGTACTGCTGCCAAGAACCTTTATGAACACATTTTCGTGTGAATCTAAGTTTTGTTTTGTTTTTCTCTGTTAGAAATGTGATTCCTGTGTCATTGGGTAAGTGACTTTATAAGAAAAAGACAAACCTTATAAGAAAAAGACAAACTCATTTGTGGTAGAGTTTTATCTTTTTGCATTCTTATTAGCAATCTATAAGATTTCCCATTGCTCCATATGTTTTCCAGCATTTGGTATTGTCAGCTCTTCTTTTTTAATGGATAGTGATGTTGAGCACATATTCATGTGCTTATTTGTTAACCATATAATTTCTTTGATGAAGTGATTGTTCAAATCTTTCTCCTCATTTTAAAAAAGTGTTTTTTTTTTCAATTGAGTTTTGAGAGTTCATTATATATTCTAGAGATGTCATTTTCATTCTCTTGTCAATGTCTTTTGCAATACAAAAATTTTGGAGTTGATTTGATCAGTTTACATTTCATCAGAAGACATTTAGTCTTTCGTTTTCCTCTATATGTTTTATAGTTTTACATTTTATAAATAACTCTATGATCCATTTCAAGTTAATCTTTATATAAGATGTGAGGTTTAGATGAAAGATTATTGCAGCTTTTTTTCTTCTTTTTTTTTGGTACAAGAATGCTCACTTTCCCCAACATTTGTTGAAAATGCAACCAATATTCCATTTAATTGCTTTTGCCCATTTGTCAGAAATCAATTTGACTTATTTGTTGGGGCCTGTTAATAGATTCTTTATTCTACTTATTGTATTAGGTTGGTGCAAAAGTAATCACGATTTTTGCCATTACTTTCAATTACAAAAACCACAATTACTTTTGCATCAACCTAATATCTTTCAACCCAAGAGAATGATATGCCCTTTTATCTATTTAGGTGTTTTTAGATTTGTGTTATCATAAAATTTTTAGCATATCAAGCATGCACATATTTTATAATATTTATTTCAGTGTCCAAATTGTTCATTTCTAATAATAACATAAATTTTTTATGTTGATCTTGTGTCTTGTGACTGTTAAACGGTTTTATTAGTTTCGGGAAATTTTCTTATAAATTCTTTGCAATTTTCTAGGTAGATGATTATAACATCTGAGAATATACATTTATACTTATTTTTTCAGTTTGTAAAAATTTTATTTTAAAATTTACATTTGTTATTATTATTAGTATTTTGCTTTACTGCACTAGTTAGGATTTTTATGGTATTAAATAGGCATGGTATAAATGAACATCTGTCCCTTTGTCCCATCCTCATGTGAAAACATTCAGTCTTTCACTACTAAGTATGATGGTAGCTGTCGTGTCTTTACAGATTCCCTTCCTCGGATTTAGAAAGTTTTTCTGAATTCTTAATTTGCTGAGAACTGCTTTTTGTTTTTAAAATCATGAATAGATGTTGAATATTGTGAAATTCTTTTTCTTTTGTCAGTTGATATGATCATGTGTGTTTTATTCCTTATTCTGTTAATATATGGATTATATTGCTGGTTTTCAACTATTGAACCAGCTTTGCATTTTAGATAATTCCCATTTGATTGAGGCTTATTATTTTTTATGCTAAGATTTTACTGAGGAATTTTGCCTCTGTGTTCATGAGCAATATTGGTCTGTAATGTTCTTTTCTTTCATTTTTTAAAAAATTATTCTCTTTGACTGGTTTATATATCAGAGTATGTCTCATAAAATGGTCTCATAAAATAAGCTGGGAAATATTCCTTTCTTGTTTATTTTCTGGAAGCAAGTATATATAATTAGTGTATTTCTTCTTTAAAATTTTATAGAATTTCCCAGTAAAAGCATCTGGGTTTGGGGTATTTTTTTCCCTTTGGATGCATTTAACTAAGATTTTGATATCTTTGGTAGATGTAAGACAATTCAGATTATCTATTTCTTCTTTGATGAGGCTTGGTAGTTTGTAGCTTTCAAATAATTGGTTCATTTCATCTAAGATGTTAATGTTATATTATATGAGATTGATTACAATAACATCTTGTTATATTTCCATGTCTGTGGGCTTTGTAGTGCTAATACCTCTTTTATTTCTAATATTAGTAATTTGAACCTTCTCTCTATTTTTTTCCCCTTATGGCTAGAGGATTATTAATGTTATTGATATTTTCCTTAAAAATCTTTTGATTTCATTGATTCTTCCTATTACTTTGCTATTTTAAATTTCATCACGTTCTGCTCTTTATCATTTCTTTCCTTCTACTTGATTTTTACTCTTTTTAAAAAAATTCTCAAAATCATTTCTTATGTAATTTAATCTGGATCTTCATTCTTTTCTAATATAAACATTTACTGCTCTAAGTTTTTCTATGAGCACTGATTTAAGTTGCATCCCTAAAATTTTGATATGTTTTATTTTCAATTTTATTTAGTTAAAATAGTTTCTAGTTTTCCTTGTAGTGTCCTCTTTAACTTATGCGTAATTTAGAAGTATGTGAATTTCCAAGAATTTTGGTATTCCCAGTTTTATTACTGATTTCTAGTTTAATTTTATTATGCTCAAGAAATATATTTTTAAATATTTTAATTTAAAAAATATATTGAGACATTATGACCCAGGATATTTTGTCTGTGTAGTGAATTTTTTTTTCTTTTTCTTTTTTTTGAGATGGAGTCTCGCTTTGTCTCCCAGGCTGGAGTAGAGTGGCGCCATCTTGGCTCACCGCAGCCTCCTCCTCCCAAGGTGCAAGAGATTCTCCTGCCTCAGCCTCACAAGTAGCTGGGACTACAGGCGCATGCCACTACACCTGGATAATATTTACACTTTTAGGGGAGACGGAGTTTCACCATGTTGGCCAGGCTGGTCTCAAACTCCTGACCTCAGGTGATTCATCTGCCAAAGTGCTGAGATTACAGACATGAGCTACCGCGCCTGGCTGTTGAGTGAATGTTTCTTGTGCTTTTGAAAATAATTTGTATTCTGCTATTACTGGCTAGAGTATTGCTTAAATGTCCATTAGACAGAGTTGGTCACTGATGTTTTTCAATTCCTCTATATCCTTTTTATTTGTTATATTGATTTCTGAGAGGCAAATGATGATACCTCTAATTAAAGAATTTCCCCCTTCTCCTTTGAATCTTTTAGTTTTTGCTTCATGTATTTTGGAGCTCTGTTTTTAGGTATATACACATTTGGGATTTTTTTTTTCCTCATCCTTATTTTTCATCATTTGATTCTAATGTTCCTGGTGTGAATTTCTTTGAGTTTATCTTATTTGATGTTTATTGAGTTGATTGAATCTATAAGTTTATGACTTTAGCCAAATTTGAGAAGTCTTAACACATGATTTTTTAAATTTCCTTGCACCCTGTTCATGAATGTTAGACCTATTAATATTTTCCCACAAATTCAGAAATCTGTTTTTTTTCCTTTTTTTGTTCATAGTGGTTAATTTTTATTGATCTGTCTTCAAGTTCATTGATGTTTTGGTTGTCATCTCCAGTCTTCTGTTGAGCTGAGTGATATTTATTTTTGGTTATCTGATGTTTCAGTTCTAAATATTTTTTGGTTCTGTACTATATTATTTTATTTCTATGATGGGATTTCTATCTTTCCATTCATTTCCACAGTGATTATCCTTTGTACTGGAGCATCTTTATGATAGCTGCTTTGCAATTATTGCCTATACTACCAACATCTGTGTCCTCTCAGTGTTGGTATGTGATGATTTTCTTTTCCTTTGAGAGACATTGAAATTTTTTTATTCTTTGTATACTGAATAATTTTCTACTGTATTTGGTACACTTTGAAATTTGTCATGTGAATCTAGGTCTTATTTAAATTATATGGAGAATACATTTTTTTTTGTTTTTTCTTTAGCAGGCAGTTGACCTGGTTAAGTTCAGGTTGCACATTCTTACCCTTCTTCTGTAAACTGTGGGTACAATGTCGCTTTAGTTTTCCAAAATCTTTTCAGTGGTATTTGGATCTATCCCAAATATGTAGTATTTGGTGGCTAGTCTTGGATTTTGGAAGTGCTTTATCTTACAGTTAAGTTTCCAGGAACCTTTGGTGTGCTACTCAGGTTCAGATCCACCCTTTCACAGCTCAAGGCTGGACCCAGGAATTGATATATAAATTTAAAATGTCAATTTCTTGAGGTTCTATTCTGCCCAAAATCACGAAAATCTTCTGATTATCAGATACTCCTTTTCCTGGACTTCTGGCTGAAAAGTCAGGGCCTTGGTTTACCTACTTTGTCACATAATTCTTGAGGTTGAGTCTTTACCTAGGGCTATGAGGAAAAAATACAGGGAAAAAAAATGGTGAATTTTTTTTTTTACATGCTCTTGGGACTACAGTTCAACTGGTCTAAGAGATGAATTTCCTGTCTTTGTAGTTTTTTGTGTCTATCCAGAAACCACTATTATTACTGCCACCGCTAACTCGGGGCAGGGAGAGAAAGAAAGAAACAAACACAAAAATCCAGGTTTCTTCCACTTTTTTTGACTCTTCAATTTTTTTTTTTCACATCTTTGGACAATAAATATGGGGCTTCTCTTGGAGCTTTTTGTTTTCACCTGGTGGGTATTTCCAGCTTTTGTGTTGCCTTTGAGTTCAGGTTGGGAGATAATAGAGGAAAACAAAACAAAACAAATCCTTCTCTTCTAGTTTAGTGGTCCTTTGAATTCTGGTTTTCTTTCCCAGTCTACTTGGTACCATTTACTTTTCAGAATCTTAACATAAGTGTTCTATGAATGGTCTCCTTGGTTTTAGTTGCATTTGTAATCAGTGAGATGGTGAAGAGTACTTACAATAATTAAAAATACATTAAGTAATTATGTAAAGAAATGAAAACCATTATCGGGAGATATTAGTCTCTTTATAAATATGTTAAATCTGGCATTTTTCAGTAACTAAGGTTAAAAGGACTGATGGAAGGGTTAAAGAACATTGAAGAACTTGACAGTCATTATGCAATAGGTGTAGCTTGTATGCCAGTTTGAACTCTCGTTTTTGGTGGGAAGGAACACTGTAGGGAAAATTGGAGTTTTTGTGTGGGCAAGAACTTGTGAAATCAGGTTTTCTTTTTTTTTTTTTTTTTTGAGACGGAGTCTCGCTCTGTCGCCCAGGCTGGAGTGCAGTGGCGCAATCTCGGCTCACTGCAAGCTCCGCCTCCCGGGTTCACGCCATTCTCCTGCCTCAGCCTCTCTGAGTAGCTGGGACTACAGGCGCCCGCCACCACGCCCGGCTAATTTTTTTTTGTATTTTTAGTAGAGACGGGGTTTCACCGTGGTCTCGATCTCCTGACCTCGTGATCCGCCCGCCTCGGCCTCCCAAAGTGCTGGGATTACAAGCGTGAGCCACCGCGCCCGGCCCAGGTTTTCTTTTATTGAAGTAATTCCATCTTTATTCATCGTCTGGGGAAATCTATGTAAAAGTTGTCAAAGAAAGGACATTTCTAATGTAATTTTGGAGACAGTCTTATTCTATTAATATTAATAAATTATAGAGAGATGATAAAAGTAGACTTAAAATTTAGAAATTAATACAGAATTTGGGCTGCTGAATAAATGATTTATAATACTGGAGAATGTTGTATGAGAAGGTAGAGTAAGAAATAGCAAATTGTTTTAATTCAAATTAGTAAAAGTCTTAAAGATATTTGGTTCATTATGTACCAAGAAAGTTGATATATATGTTAAAAAAGAAATAACACACAATAAATAATCTATGGCTTCATTAGTTTTGGCCGTTATTTTTTAATCTTAGGCATAAGAGAGTATTCACAATCATGCTGGAAGGCTGAGACTAAGCACAACAAAGAGATTTTTTTCTCTTTAATATTACCCAAATTAGAATGTAATCTATCAGTTATTAATTGTAGACAAAGTGAATTCTGTTTTGAATAATAATTATGTTTCTGTTCCTGGTACTTTAATATTATTCCTAGGAGTTTATTTCTTACTTTTTTTAGACTTTTAAATTTGGACTTTCTTTTTCTGTGTTTTATTTAACTTTTATTCATGTCTATTGAACTGATTTAAGGCCACATGGTTTTAAACAGTCTTCCACTTTCCAAATAGTTATTTCTTCAAACCTATTTCTTGTGTTTTTTCAGTCCTGATTCTTACTGGAATCAAGCTTATATTACTTTCTCTTTTTCTTCCTTTGTCTTTTCTGATAAACTATCTTCTGTTTCCTCGGGATAAAATAAATTTTGAGATCATAACAACTGTCACAAATTTACCTCTAAATAAATAACGTAATAACACTTTAAGACTCTCAGATTCGTCAAATGCTTAATGCAAAATCATCTAGCAACTGAATGAAATTCCTCACTCTCATGGCATATGTTTTTACCCATTAATTATTGGGTTTGATCATGTTTTTCTTACATCTATGCATTATATTCATACATCAGTAAAAACCAAGATGGAAACGCGAATCATCATTCGATAGAGAAGTAGAATGGCATAATAATAAAAACAAAACAGGAATAAATTGAATTGGATGTCCAAATGCTTGCTTCCATCAGAATCAATAACCATTTATTAAAATTAATTTCTTTCTAATTGTTTGTGCTAACATATTAGTTTAGCATTGTTTTGGTCTTCCACACACAGATTAGAAATGATCAACCATCACAATTTCAATAAACTTCAATTTCAGTGTTCTCTACTGATGGGAATTGAAGAATGATCTAGAATGAGTTACCATTCAATTGGAGACAGATGTGGATTTTTTTTGTGTGGCTCTGGTATTTCATTTAATGCAAAAATAATGCTAACACTGAATACACACACACATACAATGCTACCTTTCTTTTTTTCAGGTTGCCAACTTAATTTTAGAGCCTTGTAGTAAATATTTAAAGTTGAACTATGACCCAACACACCTAGTTATAAGTACAGATACATTGATTTTCCCCAAACCAAAAAGTACATAGAGCTTAGGAACCCTTACTAAGGCTAAGTCTGCCTTGGTTTTAATTCCAACTCTGCCATCAATTACTCTAGTGTGTGACTTCAGTCAAGTAAATTGCTTAATCTTTCTTGGCCTTATTTTTTACATATTCAAAATAAATTTGCATTGGATAATTTCTAAGGTTCTTTACATCTGCAACATTTTATGATTCTGTAAAACATTATCAAATGAGAAAATGTTGTGAAATCTCTTTTTTGTTGAGAAAAGTGTTTACTTCAGTTTTCATTTTATACTTCAGTTTAATTTAACTATTTACATTGATAAAGTTATTTTACACTCAGGAAAATATGTCTACTGGCCAACAGCCGGAACACAGTGATCCTGGGGCTAAACACAATGAAGGCATGCAACAACACTGTTTTTTTAAATGAATTTGAGGTGGATACAGTTTAGAAAACTATTTCAATATTCCAGGTGAAAGTAATACAAAGCCTGTAGGGAAGTAGCTATTGGCACTAGTGGAAAGGAACGGATGTGAAAAATTGTGAAGACCCATTAAGTTTCTTATTTTTTTAAGTCATGAATATATATACCTTAAATAAATTTGATATTTAAGAAGAAATACATTTCCTATTTTAAATCAATAATATATCTTATGACATGTTGAACACAATCAGTATGCCATTTAAACCCTGTAGCACTTTAAGTCAAACATAAGTGTTTCACAGTTTGACAGAATACATATACTCTGGCAGTAAAACACATAACAGTATTTTAAAAGCATATTTCCCATTGATTTATGTATCACTTTTAAATACTTCCTTTTTATTTAATCTTTTTAACAACTATCTAGTACATATTTTACACAAATGAGGAAACTAAGATTAAAGGAACTTAAGTAGCATTGCAAAGTTGTTAAGTAGTAGAGCTATGATTCAAACTGATAAGAATTTAATTCTATACTACATATTCTTCCAATTCTCCATGTTCTCAACAATTCTGAGGAACATCCATTGTAATTGCATTCCTAAAATTAATGCCCATGAATACAAAACATGAAAATATATCCTGCCCCATATTTCCAAATGGACAGTTTCTACCAGAATTTTGAAGCAACTTAAACTATGAATGCCTATGCAAAAGAATTTAACCAGCTCTGAAGATATAAAGGCTGTGGAGGATACGGGGAACACTTAAGATACCAGGAAGAGGCAATAAAAACTGAATATGAACAGATATAGGATATAAGCATCTTCAGTGAAGGAGTAGTCATTTATACGACATAATTGCTGGGTTTTTTGTGCCATTGAAGATAGCACTTGTATCTAGTTTGACTTGTTTTTCAGTTTAATACTATGATGGGCAGAATAATGGCTGCACAAAGATGTCCACATCCTAATCCCCAGAACCTATGAATATATTACCCTATAAGGGAAAAGGTACTTTGTAGATGTAACTAAGGTTTAGTAACTTGAGATAAGGATATTATCCTGGGTTAGCTGGGTGGGCCCACTCTAATCACATGAATGCTCAAAAGCAGAGAATGTATCCTAGCTCTGGTTTGACTGAGATATGACTACCTCTGAATTCAGAGAAATACAATGTGAGAGGAGAATTCAAGCCACTATCATAAGCTTTAAAGAGAGAGGAAAGGGATCATGAACCAAGGTAGGTGTGTAATATTTAAAATCTAGAAAAAGCAAGAAAATTGAATGTCCTCTAGAGTCTGCAGAAAAAAAAAATGCAGCCTTGCCAATACTTTGATCTCAATCCAGTGAGACCTGTATCTGACTTCAGATATCTAGAATAGTGAGATAATGAATTTGTGTTGGTTAAAGCTGCTAAACTTTTGGCAATTTGTTATAGCAGCCATTGAATACTAACATGTATTCCACGTGTATTTAGCCTCCTAAAGTTATTTTTAGCAAATATTTTTATCAAATAAAGAGACATGTGGCATGGTGTGTTAGAAATAGTTTTTGCCTCCTCCAATTTAGTAAACCTAGGACTTAGAAAACTGACATGGTTTGAAAGCTGAACTTGGAAATGGTAATATATAATATGCTCACCATTTAATTTTACTGAGGACAATTTATCTTCATCTCCATAATAAATGATCATTTGTAATGCACCATGATGGCTGATTCTAATTCTTCCTTTTCTACTTCCCATGGGTGTTTATCTTTGATTACAGTTCAACCACAGAGTTTCCTTACCACCACCCTCTGCATCTCAGCACATTTTTTTCCCCTCGCAATGAGAGTATGACCATCGACCCTTCGTTTTAGCTAATCACGAAGAAACAGACTGAACCAGAGACAGAATGAGTAATCCAGCTTGTTGTCCTTATATTTTCTAAAATAAATTCTACTATATTTATTCTCATGTGTAATATACATTAGCTCAAAGGAAAACATTCTCTAACATATAAGGATTATCAATCATTTTAATGCAACTTATAGTTTGAAGAACATGAGCAAAGTTTAAGGGGGAAAATTGAGGGAATAAAGCAGATTGAGGGGAAGACAATGCACATTTATCAGAATGATTTGTAATCAGAAGTATTAGTCTATCAGTCAAAACCATTCAATAAGTGTTAGACCAAACGTAAGATATGGGAATAAGGTAACCATGATAGTAATGTATTTATGAAAATTGGAACATTTTGAGAGATAAATTGGGCACTGTTAATAATAGTTTTGCTAGCATAGAAGGCAAATAAGGCTATACAGTTACATTAGCAATGTAAATTCCCACCTTATAAATAAGTATTATATAGTAATTTACTTATTTATAAAAGTCGGACATCTATGTCAAACTGCAATAGTTTAAATTTATTTGACAAAAACAAACAAACAAACAAACAAAAAACACTTGCCACATACCTCCAAACTGATTTCAGTGCATCAGTACTGAGGATGAGGATTGAGGCTTCTGAAGTTTGGTTCAGGAGTCAGGAGGCTTGAGTTCTACCTCCCTGCTTTGTTATCTTTGGCTGCAGTGGTCCAAATTAAATTTTTCTCCTATATAAAAAGAGAGATTTGTTCATATTTAAGTTCTATTTGAGTATTGATATGTTTCTGTAGAAATCGATATCAGGAGATCTCTTGTGATTCTTATACATATTGCCTGGGCTCTGGTTTTCTATAAGGGTGGTTCCCCTCTCTTGAGATATCTGATATCTATTAGGGTGATATTCATTGTTCTGATAATTGGAGGTGGCATTACTGGCAGTGGGTGACACTAGGAGTGCCAGATGGCTTTAATGCTTGAGTCATAAACAACAAATTGTGTTCCCTTTCCTCACAACTCTGAATGTTTCACAGGACATCAATGTACATGAAATATCTGTTTATAATTTTTGAACTAAGAAGCAAACTCCTTTTTATTTTATAAATGCAAAATAATTTCACACAGTTCAAACATAAGTGAATTTTCCAGGAGTGCTACTATTGTGAAAATTGTATTGAAAATACACTTTATTTCATTTTTACCTGGGGCTATTCATCATTTTCCAAATGCACATCATTCTCCACAATGCTGCTCATGATATGACAACACACCTGAGTCAGCCTGCACCTGTAGCCATTTATTTACACTGATTCTGCACATACATGCAGGCATTCTTCCAATCTGGTGTAGTTTTGCCCAAACATTGATATTGAAAAACAACATATTTTAAAATATATTACTTTGTTATACTTATATTGCTCTTTACAGTTATGTATGTAGGTAGGTTGCATTATCCATGAATTTCATTTTAACAGAGTAAAAGAGATAAGATGTATCTTATATAAAAGGGTATTGAGTTGGATAGGATAGAGAACCACAGCCTTGGGGTACAGAAAAAGCTCATAGCATTTCAACAGTGAGAGGAACTTTTGGATTCAGCCTACCATAGTGGATACAGGACTGGCCTAAGGCTTGAAATCTTGAGTTTTAATTTCAGTTCTGCCATGAGTCAAATTACTTGTGCAAATTGTAGTTTCTTCATATGTAAGTTTAAAAAGCCAGCCAAGTTACAGTGCAGGCCATATAATTTTTCTGAATTTTTCTGTTCTTTTATGTCAAAATAAGTGGCTAGAAAATACAGGGAAATGGAACATGAATTCGCATATGGAGAAATTCTCAAATAATTAGAGCTGTGCCAAAATGGAACTGGTGTACACTGAAAGTATTTAAGCTGTGTCTGGTTATTTGCTGTGGCTGGCGTGTTGGGAGGGGACTGGATTCTGTAAAAGGCACTCAACTTGAGGTCATCAGTGGAGTATAAATCAGGAACAAGGTGGTATATAGATGTTTCTATGGTTTCATATTGTCTCTGGTGTCCATTCCAGATTAAAAACAAAGGGATGATCTCTCATGTTTTCTCCAGTTAAAAAACCATTATCTACCACTGTATAGAGAGTTGGCTATAAACTTAGAGATATTGTTTTACAGACTTACTAGAAATAAATAACTCACAAAGTAGTATTTAACTCATATATCTCATGTAATTGTCAGGCCTAGCGTTTATCCCCAGGTATTCTCTAATTATCTCAGAAAGCATCCTGATATTTAAATTTATTTTAAAATTATATGCCATAGTATTCTTTAAGAAAAAATTCTGTATATGGAAACTCAGTAGATATAGGATATTTTTCTAGTCTGAATTAAAAATCAGGACTCACCGATATGAACAAGAATTCAAAAGAGTTTCTATTGCTTATGGAGTTCATTCTTCAGCCTTGCTCTTCAATTTTACCACTTTTTTTCTAAGATGGTCATTCTGGTAATTGTAGGCACTCCTGATCAGCTCAGTTCCCAATGCTGCCCACTGTCTATAGTTCCATGACACTGATTCTCCAGGGCTATTGACTACTCTTTATTAAGCATGTCCACATTTATATATATATACGTGTGTGTGTATATATATATATATGTGTGTGTGTATATATATATATGTGTGTGTATATATATATACGTGTGTGTATATATATACGTGTGTGTATATATACATGTGTGTATATATATACGTGTATATATATACATGTGTGTATATATATACGTGTATATATATATATATACGTGTGTATATATGTATACGTGTGTATATACATATATACGTGTGTATATATGTATACGTGTATATATATACACGTATATACACATATATACGTATATATACGTATATATATACACACACATATATACACACACATATATGTACATACACCTATATACATATATATGAGTGTGTGTATATATATGTATGTGTATATATACACAGACACACACATTTTAAAAGAACTACAGCTGCTCAAGGATTTCTAGTGTGTGAGTGACTGCAAGGTTACATTAACCGTAATACTTGAATCTTATTTGTTATTAGCCCCTGTTTGTGTGATAATAGGAGTTCAGTCCCCATTTCAGAGTGTTGTGTTCTTTTAAGTGATTTGGGGAATCCCTAGGGCATGACACACATTCTGCCAAGTGAGTGTGAGCCACTGCTCACCCCTGACCTGCTTCTCCCTCAACCTCTAATCCCTGTTGCTCAGTTTGGCTCATTGCGCGCCTGATAGTTCCCTCACACAGGGAAAATGATTGGGGGTTGGATGGAGGAGGAATTCTTCAATCTCCTCTGGCAATTTAGTTTCCTTGGGTGTCCATCCCTTCTGTCAGACATTGCTGTGATATTGCAGTCCAGCTACGGATGTGACTGCATTATTTATCCAGGAGATTCCTCAGCCTTCCTGTAAGTCCTGTTGTAAATGTGGCTTGAGCAGTGCTGCTTAATATCACTCAGCAGATACATCCATGTCTCATATCTTCCCTGAGCCAAGACCATCCTTGCACCCTTCCCCTGGTCCTACCATATGACTTACCATGGCGAAGCATGGGAAAAATGAGCTAAGAGTTAAACCAATTTAATTTTAGACCAGACTTTGTGGCTAATTGTGTAACCTTAAATAAATATTTTTATCTGTGTGAACTTAGTCTCTTCATCTACAAACTATCAGAGGTGTGGGGTAGATTATCTGTAAGTATCTTTCTACATGTAAGAGAGCATCATTTTAGGAATAAACTTATCAACAAGCAGGAAATTTATTCCTCTTTCTCGTTGTCCTCACCCCAAACTAGTAGGGTGTTTTGTATATTTTAGGATATTTCATGGTAGGGTGGCCAAAGCTCTTAACTCTGAGTCTAAAGGCTTCAGTTTGGGTTCCGGTCCTTCTCACACTGAGTTTTCTAACTTCAAATAAATCACTCACTTGCTTAATTTGTTTACATATGAGAGAATGCCCTTGAAGATGCTTTACAACTGTATTATTTAAATGCCAAGATGAGAAGATATCTCTTAGATATTTTTTCTTTTGTTTAGCCTCTTACCTTGTCAAGGAATATCTCCAAAGGAGATTTGCTCAGGTGTCAAATCTCCACTATTTATTGTCAGCATGAAATCTTCTTCCAATGAGTGGGAGAAGATAAATTTTGAATTCTGAGTGTGAATTATGCTTGCTTAGCAAGGCCTTACTTATCTTTTTTTGGTTGTTTTCCTCATGTCTCTCTATGGTGCACTAGGGGGTTTGCATTAAGCTTATGATGCCCGGCATGATTGATTGTATTTCCAGTAGCTGGACACTTTGCTGGGAGCTGTGGTTATGTCTTGGAAAATCACACTAATCGAATTTGAAGACACTGATGTGCATTCTCAAGTGAGAGTCTGGCTCTTGGGGATTTCATCTAGGTCAGGCTTTATAAATTAAGTGATGGATTTTTTTTTCCTTAAGTCAGTAAATAAAATTCATCAGTGGCCTTACATTGCCTTCACACTTCTGCAGTTCAGCCAACCTATGAGTCAAGTAGCATTTTATCCACTTTAAAGCTAATGTTTTGTGGTAGTTGGCAATCTATTTATTAAAGGCAGAAGACGGAAACACAGGGTAATTTGAGAAAAACTTCTGAGATCACTGAAAAGTTAGAGAAAAATGATCATTAAATGTATTTCTCAGAAATTGTTGAAGACCATATGTTTACTATCATTCCTTTCTGTATAGGAAACAATGCAGAATTTTTCGAAGGTCTCAGATCAAAGGCAGTTTCAAAATAGCAAATCAATGGTACCGTTTTTATTTTACTTCATTTATTTATTCATCTACTTATTTTAAAATGTTTACTAAACACTTATTCTGAGCCAGAAAGCATGCAGGGAATGGAAGCAGGCACACCTTTAAAATCTCAGGGTCTTTTTTTTTTTTCTTCTTAAGGCAATGAGGGTTTGAGAAAACAAAGCAACAGATATTGAGAATCAATCTGTAAGAAGGATAATAATATTAGGGTAAAAAGTTGATGTCTTTATGTATGTTTGCTACACAATATTACTGGGAAGATTGTAAGAACTATGATAATTAAAATGCGTGGTGCCTGGTTTATAACAGATGCTTAGATACGTTAGTCTCTTTTCACTAGTGGGAAATGACACTAAAAAATGTATAGTCCTTTCAGATTAGAGTATTTTTAATGCTATCGGATAGTGTCTGTATTATTAATTGCTGTATCCTAGAACAGGGCTTAATTTGTTTGTAATGAGTGACAATGAATACATAAGCAAGGGAGGGTCATTGAAGGTATTTTTAAAAATCTGCTGAAGATGCTGTAGACAGAGATCTTCCATTAGAAGTGTTATTGCTCTAGGTGATGTTTATGGAAAAAAAAAAATTACAAAGCTAGAGAATAGGGACAGACACCACCAAAATGTGAAGCATGATTTATCGAGGAATACAAAAGCAAAACTCAGCAGGACCCCCACGTTTCCATTATCCTATGGAGAGATGTGTTTGGCTGGAGCACAAATAAATACCAAGTGGAAAGTGCCACAGAAGACAGACCCTATTACATCCTGAGTTACACTCCTATGGAGAATCTAGGGGAGGACCGAAGAGAATCTGGCCTATACTGTAATAAAAGGAGTTTTCTGCTCAGAAAAAAAAGCCAGCTTTGAGCTTTGAGAACTCACACAACAGTGACCTAGGTTAGATTTTACAGAGCTAGAGTGCTTCTAGAGTACATAAGGGAGAGAGAAAGCCACAGGGGTTACCCAGCAAATAGAGGGATTGTCTCCTCAATGTCATCCTTTCTTCTTTGAAACTGTTACGGAGTTCTTGATGCTGCTGGGACTCAGAACTCGGTATTAAAAAGTAGCCTTAGGTTTGTTTCTCCTTAGTCACTTTGTTAATGAGTGTGTAAAAAACATTAACTACTGTGAGAAACTGCTATTTATAGGAAATTTCTTGATGTAATCTGAGTTTTAACAAAAGAAATAGGAAGGAGTTCTTAGGAAGTCGCTTTGTGAGGAAGGAGAAGGCAAAACGGGTGTTGAGAAGAAATCTACAGGAAAGATGACTATGTTAAAGGTTCATATTTTTAAAAAAAGTTGATGTCCATGTTAAGAGAGAAATTCAGAACAGACAGATGTTGGATGGATGAACAGACATTAAGGATGGATTTACCTAGGTCTGGAGTACTTACAAATGTAAGGGATATATAGATAGTAGTAATCTGGAGGAGAGAGGATTAGGCTTATATATACGCTTTCTGATTCTGCCTCTTAGGTTTACCTTTCTTAAATGAGACCATTCTGTCATTAGCTGCTGCACTAATTTTGGGAAAAATATATAAAATGTGGATTGGATACTAATGGATTCCCGCTGCAGGTAGAATTTGTCTTAAATTTTGGGAGTTATGATGCCAGTGGAAACCCAAAGAAATTAGTGATATTTCCACATTTTGACATAATAGATTCAGGATAATCTTGGACATAATTTGTTTTTCTTGGCTAGCTAAAGCTAAGCAAAACCCAAATTTCTACTGTCAGACACACTTTCTCTTAATTATAAGTGCTTTTATGGAAAGTTAATTTGTGTGGGTATAATTTATTTACATATATTTACATTTGACTCATTAAAATGTTCTTTCCAAGAGTTGTTTGCAAGTGTTTGAGCATTTTAAGTCTTGTTGAAAAATGAAAATATGTCTTTTGCCAATTGAGAATAAATTTAGAAGCCCCAAAGTTTAGGTTGTAGCTTACTACCTTCTACTATGGAAAAATATTTTATGCTGACTAGTACACAGCCACCAAATAAAAACAGCATTCCAAAGGAAACAATCAATCCCTTCTCTCATAGCTGCACCCACATCAAACCTTAAGGAAATTGGTAGATTCAAGGTGTAAATACCAACATCACACAACAACGTGTAAAACAAACAAACAAACAAAAAGCAAAATGGGCATTGCATTTCATTTATATTTGTGAAGGTTCAGCCACTCAAGAAGCATTTATCAAATACCTACTTTGTACCAGACATAGTAGTTGCTCTAAAGCAACCAACATTTTATAAACCATTATCTTTGCTCTCAACTTATTATCAACTAAAAACCTATTAGACTCTGATACAAATCTATCCCCCCTAACACTCCTGTGTTATTTTTATAATTCCTGTCATGAGCTGATAGTAGTTGTCAATTGTTCCACCACTACTTATCACTAGGCACACAACTAAATGATATTATATGCATCTATATGGTTTTATACGTATAATTTTATTCAAAGTTACATGGCCATTATTTGTAATAGATATTATTATACCCATTTAACAGACCTAAGAAGGAGCCTTTGAAAAATTCATTAACTTTCCCAAGATCTGTTTCACTTGAAGGCTTAACTCCTTATTACTATCTTCTTTTTTTTTTTTTTTTTTGAGATGGAGTCTCGCTCCGACACCCAGGCTGGAGTGCAGTGGCGCAATCTCCACTCACTGCAACCTCTGCGTCCCAGGTTCCAGCAATTCTCCTGTCTCAGCCTTTGGAGTAGCTAGTGTTTAAATGAATTAACATATCTTTAGGAGCACTGGTAATTAAAGTTTTGCCCATAGGGATATGCATTGTTTCCATTCACAGGTCATCTGTGAAAACTCATCATCCTTCTCTCCCTCCCCCTACGCACTACTAAGGAAACTAGACGTTAGAGGATTATAAACAACAGTTTTTAGTATCATCTAGAAAACCCTTTTTCTTATAAGAAAAAAAAGATAGGAGAGTTCTAGTAAAAGATACAAAAACAATTCCTCAGTTATAGAAGAGAAGCTATAGGGTGCATGAAACCAAGCATTTAGAGGAAAAGATAAAGTTTAATTTCTTTGTTTGGAGTATCTTCATAGACAGTTTTATGTCACTGGGTGATCTTAGCCTATATCCAAAAAGATTTAGCTGACTGAATTAAGTTAATCCTTTTTATTCTGGCCACTTGATAATGGTCAAGTAAGAAATCCAAATAATTAAAAGGGCTTTGTTTTTACCTAAACCTGCATATAAACCACCTCACTGGCTCAATGAAAAGTGAATATTATGACCTGGGAATAACAAAATCAATCCTGATAAATTCATTATCTACATTTTTGACTGAAACTGGATTGAGCAGAAAAACTGATTGTTTTCACCCCCACTCTTGACTTCTGAATCAAGGATGATTTAGGCTTTAGGAGTTAGATCTACAAACACAGAATTTGAAATGGGCCCTAGGGAATGAGAAGAAGCTGTCACTTTCCACTAGCGTAAAAGAAATAGTGTTAGGCAACATTGTTCTTAAGAGACTCAAATAATTTTGGCTGCCCCAAAGGGTTTCAGTTCTTTGTAGTTTCATCTACTTATTTCTCAGTGATGATATTTATTGAAATAAATTCATGATCCTAAGTCAAAAGAATATCTGCAGTCTGTGGCTATGTTGATCTTTCTTTGTTTTCGCTAGACTTTCATTATGTTTTAAATCTTGATGTGTAATAATGTAGAAGAAAACCAGATTACATATCACTCTAGGCCTATGACTGTTCCAAATGGAACTACTCTAACGTTGTTGACTTACTGGAAAGAAAGTGTTTTTAATAACAAAGCAAACAGATACCCGTCTGGTTAACATTTACCAGTGGCGCTGAGTCATTTTATCACTTGATTATTTTATTTTGTTTTTTAAAGAAAGGAATGGTCAATAAAAAAGTACAAATTTTAAGCAGGGTGCGGTGGCTCACGCCTGTAATCCCAGCACTTTGGGAGGCCGAGGTGGGCAGATCACCTGAGGTCGGGAGTTTGAGACCAGCCTGACCAATATGGAGAAACCCTGTCTCTACTAAAAATACAAAATTAGCCAGACATGGTGGCAGGCATTTGTAATTCCCAGCTACTCAGGAGACTGAAGCAGGAAAATCGCTTGCACCTTGGAGGTGGAGGTTGCAGTGAGCCAACATCCTGCCATTGCTTGCCAGCCTGGGCAACAAGAGCGAAACTCTGTCTCGAAAAAAAAAAAAAGTACAAATTTTAGTAAAAGTGAAAATAAAGGTATCTCTTAAGAAATTAAGCCTCCTATTAACCTTGACTTAGCCAATCATGCTATCTATAAGCAGTAAGAAAACATAAATAAAGGCCGGGCATGGTGGCTCATGCCTGTAATTCTAGCACTTTGAGGGGCCGTGGTGGATGGAATGCCTGAGCTCAGGAGTTCGAGACAGGCCTGGGCAAAATGGCGAAACCCCATCTCTACTAAAATACAAAAACAAAAAAAAATTAGCCGGTCGTGGTGGTGTGCACCTGTAGTCCCAGCTACTCGGGAAGCTGAGGCAGGAGAATTGCTTAAACCCAGGAGGCGGAGGTTGCAGTGAGCCGAGATCATGCCACTGAACTCCAGCCTGGTGAAAGAGTGAGACTACGTCTCCAAAAAAAAAAAAAAAAAAGAAAAGAAAAAGAAGAAAATATGAATAAAACAATGTAATTTTGTCATAATTACAGAAGAACACATTGCTTGCTGCAACAAATACTGATATGGAAATGTTCCTTCATATAACAGTCAGAATACACATATTAATGTTGTGGTAACAAACAGCCTCTAATTTTAGTGGCTTAAATAACATGGGCTAACTTTTTGTTCACCTTGGCTTCCTACTATGGGTAAGTGGGGAACTCTGTAATTGTAACAACTCAGTGACCTAGACTGGTAGAGTAGTGATGTACTTGAAAATTGCTGGTCTCCAGGCCAGAAAGGAAAAAGATAGTCTTGCACTGGTAATTAAATTTTTGCTCTATAGTGATATGCATTGTTTCCATTCGCAAGTTGTTCGTGAAAACTCATCGTCCTTCTCTCCCTACCCCTACACACTACTAAGGAAACTAGAGGGGAAGTCACACAAATGATCTTCAAGAGACAGAAGTTTGTGGATGTAGAAAATGTAGACATTGAACTGACGACTAACACAAACCTAACGTACAACTTACCTAATATACAATTGAGGAATGATAATAAGTACTTTAATTGAGAAAGGGAAATATTGAGAGGCACACAGAGATTTTACTTTTCTGCTGAATATAAAGCCCAACTGATTAAAAATTTTAAGATCTCTTATCCTGGGGATGAAGGATGCTGCTTACTTTGTTTTTAAATCAATCCCAAGTTCAATATTCTTTATGACTCTCAGCTCCATGCTCTGGGAGTTTCCTTTTTCTCTGTTATTCTCCTTGGCCATATTCACAAGAGTGATGGAGAATCAACTTTTGTTTGGTGACTGAGCAGTGTTCTCAGCCTGATTCCTGCCAGTAGAAGTGTACAAGCCCATAAAGAATGACATTCTTTTATCTGCAACCATATGGATAGAACTGGAGGTCATTATACTAAGTGAAATAAGACAGGCACAGAAAGTCATTTCAGATTTTAAGCAGTTGCAGTCTCTTGTAATCCAAACTGATGGTCCTTTTAACCAGAATAACCACAAGAGCATGGTCTTAGAGAACTAGGGGAATGGGTACTATTTGTGGTCTGCTTGTGAGCTAGAGTCAGGAACTAAGCAGAGATTTAGAACTTGAGCTAAGTTCAGTAGGATTCCACTGTCAGCAAGGCCTTTGAGCCAAGTAATCTTAGCCACAATAGGAACCAAGCTTAGCGTGAAAAGACCTGCAGTCCCCTCTGCCTGGTGTTTTTAAGGATACATAAGAGGTAGCTGCCTACGTCATAACTGGGTTAAAGGACACATAGGGCTGAGTCTGTAAGTTTAAGCAAGAAATTGAAGAATTCAAGAAGGCAGTGACTGACAGTGCTTTGTCCCAGATTATATGAAGAGTTGGTGAGAACAAAGGAGATCTCTTGATTTTGTGACTATAATTTAGCTTGGGCAAATTCTCCACCATGCTCTTCAAAGATGTTTAAAAAAGAGAAAACAAATGCAAAGAAAGCAAAATAGAAAATTTTAATTTGCTTAACTCTTTCATAATGTTTTCAAGTCACCCTAAATATGAGGGAATGGTGTCTCTATGGGTTCCAGTGTTTTGCCCAGGCAGGTCACATCACAAGAAGACGATATTCCTGACTCCTCTGCCTGCCAAGATAGCACATTCACCCACTGTGCTGCCTATCCCAATTTTAATTAAATGCACATATGTTCTTGTTTTGCTTTTGTTCTTTCTGTCTAAACTCATCATTCCCAAGTTTTGATCCTACTTATTACTCCAAAATGTCCTCAGAATGGCATAACTCTAAAATATTATATTATGGGTTTTGAACTCAAAATTATGTATGTTTGAATTCAAATCTACTTAGGCAAAATATTCACGATTTCGCATGCATTTTTCTCAAATAGAGATAATACTACTGATAGGTAATAAGAGTACCACAGAGGGGAAGGGGCTCTACTGTTTAGGGGAGAATGGTATCAGGGCAATAGTCTGCTTTCTTTTTTCACATCTTACTCCATTAATGGAGAAGCAAGAGTGGGTACGTTTTCTCTCTCTTTTGATTGGAGAAAGAAGATTTAATTTTCGAAATTAGCTTCTTCTGCTTTTTTTTTCCTTCGTTTGATTCGACCTGCTCCTTACATGCAGATTTTCATCTCTTTACCAGGCAAGTCAAAAGAAACTCTAGTCTATATTCCTGCAGTGAAGAGATGGGGTAGAAAAAAATGGGGAAACTGCAGTTGATCAGTTATTGTGATCTGGTGGGTAATATGTGTCCAGAGAAAAGAAGAAAAAGGCCATATTGTTATTGGGCCCAGACTGGATGCTAAGACCTTCCCCTGCCCTCCTTTGCAAATTTGATATTTTGATGATTATTTGCTTCTTAAATCTTAAAAGATACAGAATATAAGAGACAGAGGGCTGTCAAATACCAAAACACACCAATCCCAAGGGTTTACTTTTAAGAAAAGACAAACTTTTTGCAAAATATGTAACATAAAACTTGCTACAAAGTTAGCGTTCAATAATTATATACTATTTTATTATACATATATATTTGACATTTGTGTATAACTTATATGTGTATATGTGTATAACATATGCATATAATATAGGTATGTATAATTTGTGGATAACTTTTCCACTAATGTTTTTTTTTTTTAATTTTTTTTTTTATTATACTTTAGGTTTTAGGGTACATGTGCACATTGTGCAGGTTTGTTACATATGTATCCATGTGCCATGTTGATTTCCTGCACCCATTAGCTCGTCATTTAGCATTAGGTATATCTCCTAATGCTGTCCCCGCCCCCCCCACCCCCCACCCCACAACAGTACCCGGAATGTGATGTTCCCCTTCCTGTGTCCATGAGTTCTCATTGTTCAATTCCCACCTATGAGTGAGAACATGCGGTGTTTGGTTTTTTGTCCTTGCGATAGTTTACTGAGAATGATGTTTTCCAGTTTCATCCATGTCCCTACAAAGGACACGAACTCATCATTTTTTATGGCTGCATAGTATTCCATGGTGTATATGTGCCACATTTTCTTAATCCAGTCTATTGTTGTTGGACATTTGGGTTGGTTCCAAGTCTTTGCTATTGTGAATAGTGCTGCAATAAACATACGTGTGCATGTGTCTTTATAGCAGCATGATTTATACTCCTTTGGGTATATACCCAGTAATGGGATGGCTGGGTCAAATGGTATTTCTAGTTCTAGATCCCTGAGGAATCGCCACACTGACTTCCACAATGGTTGAACTAGTTTACAGTCCCACCAACAGTGTAAAAGTGTTCCTATTTCTCCACATCCTCTCCAGCACCTGTTGTTTCCTGATTTTTTAATGATGGCCATTCTAACTGGTGTGAGATGGTATCTCACTGTGGTTTTGATTTGCATTTCTCTGATGGCCAGGGATGATGAGCATTTCTTCATGTGTTTTCTGGCTGCATAAATGTCTTCTTTTGAGAAGTGTCTGTTCATGTCCTTTGCCCACTTTTTGATGGGGTTGTTTGTTTTTTTCTTGTAAATTTGTTTGAGTTCATTGTAGATTCTGGATATTAGCCCTTTGTCAGATGAGTAGGTTGCAAAAATTTTCTCCCATTCTGTAGGTTGCCTGTTCACTCTGATGGTAGTTTCCCTTGCTGTGCAGAAGCTCTTTAGTTTAATGAGATCCCATTTGTCAATTTTGGCTTTTGTTGTCATTGCTTTTGGTGTTTTAGACATGAAGTCCTTGCCCACGCCTATGTCCTGAATGGTATTGCCTAGGTTTTCTTGTAGGATTTTAATGGTTTGAGGTCTAACATTTAAGTCTTTAATCCATCTTGAATTAATTTTTGTATAAGGTGTAAGGAAGGGATCCAGTTTCAGCTTTCTACATATGGCTAGCCAGTTTTCCCAGCACCATTTATTAAATAGGGAATCCTTTCCCCATTTCTTGTTTTTGTCAGGTTTGTCAAAGATCAAATAGTTGTAGATATGCGGCATCATTTCTGAGGGCTCTGTTCTGTTCCATTGATCTATATCTCTGTTGTGGTACCAGTACCATGCTGTTTTGGTTACTGTAGCCTTGTAGTATAGTTTAAAGTCAGGTAGCGTGATGCCTCCAGCTTTGTTCTTTTGGCTTAGGATTGACTTGGCAATGCGGGCTCTTTTTTGGTTCCATATGAACTTTAAAGTAGTTTTTTCCAATTCTGTGAAGAAAGTCATTGGTAGCTTGATGGGGATGGCATTGAATCTATAAATTACCTTGGGCAGTATGGCCATTTTCACGATATTGATTCTTCCAACCCATGAGCATGGAATGTTCTTCCATTTGTTTGTATCCTCTTTTATTTCATTGAGCAGTGGTTTGTAGTTCTCCTTGAAGAGGTCCTTCACATCCCTTGTAAGTTGGATTCCTAGGTATTTTATTCTCTTTGAAGCAATTGTGAATGGGAGTTCACTCATGATTTGGCTCTCTGTTTGTCTGTGATTGGTGTACAAGAATGCTTGTGATTTTTGTACATTGATTTTGTATCCTGAGACTTTGCTGAAGTTGCTAATCAGCTTAAGGAGATTTTGGGCTGAGACAATGGGATTTTCTAGATATACAATCATGTCATCTGCAAACAGGGACAATTTGACTTCCTCTTTTCCTAATTGAATACCCTTTATTTCCTTCTCCTGCCTGATTGCTCTGGCCAGAACTTCCAGCACTATGTTGAATAGGAGCGGTGAGAGAGGGCATCCCTGTCTTGTGCCAGTTTTCAGAGGGAATGCTTCCAGTTTTTGCCCATTCAGTATGATATTGGCTGTGGGTTTGTCATATATAGCTCTTATTATTTTGAGATATGTCCCATCGATACCTAATTTATTGAGAGTTTTTAGCATGAAGGGTTGTTGAATTTTGTCAAAAGCCTTTCCTGCATCTATTGAGATAATCATGTGGTTTTTGTCTTTGGTTCTGTTTATATGCTGGATTACATTTATTGATTTGCGTATGTTGAACCAGCCTTGCATCCCAGGGATGAAGCCCACTTGATCATGGTGTATAAGCTTTTTGATGTGCTGCTGGATTCGGTTTGCCAGTATTTTATTGAGGATTTTTGCATCAATGTTCATCAAGGATATTGGTCTAAAATTCTCTTTTTTGGTTGTGTCTCTGCCTGGCTTTGGTATCAGGATGATGCTGGCTTCATAAAATGTGTTAGGGAGGATTCCCTCTTTTTCTATCAATTGGAATAGTTTCAGAAGGAATGGTACCAGTTCCTCCTTGTACCTCTGGTAGAATTCAGCTGTGAATCCATCAGGTCCTGGACTCTTTTTTGTTGGTAAGCTATTGATTATTGCCACAATTTCAGAACCTGTTATTGGTCTATTCAGAGATTCGACTTCTTCCTGATTTAGTCTTGGGAGGGTGTATTTGTCGAGGAATTTATCCATTTCTTCTAGATTTTCTAGTTTATTTGCATAGAGGTGTTTGTAGTATTCTCTGATGGTAGATTGTATTTCTGTGGGATCGATGGTGATATCCCCTTTTTCATTTTTTATTGCATCTATTTGATTCTTCTCTCTTTTCTTCTTTATTAGTCTTGCTAGCGGTCTATCAATTTTGTTGATCTTCTCAAAAAACCAGCTCCTGGATTCATTAATTTTTTGAAGGGTTTTTTGTGTCTCTATTTCCTTCAGTTCTGCTCTGATTTTAGTTATTTCTAGCCTTCTGCTAGCTTTTGAATGTGTTTGCTCTTGCTTTTCTAGTTCTTTTAATTGTGATGTTAGGGTGTCAATTTTGGATCTTTCCTGTTTTCTCTTGTGGGCATTTAGTGCTATAAATTTCCCTCTACACACTGCTTTGAATGTGTCCCAGAGATTCTGGTAGGTTGTGTCTTTGTTCTCGTTGGTTTCAAAGAACATCTTTATTTCTGCCTTCATTTCATTATGTACCCAATAGTCATTCAGGAGCAGGTTGTTCAGTTTCCATGTAGTTGAGCGGTTTTGAGTGAGTTTCTTAATCCTGAGTTCTAGTTTGATTGCACTGTGGTCTGAGAGACAGTTTGTTATAATTTCTGTTCTTTTACATTTGCTGAGGAGAGCTTTACTTCCGACTATGTGGTCAATTTTGGAATAGGTGTGGTGTGGTGCTGAAAAAGATGTATATTCTGTTGATTTGGGGTGGAGAGTTCTGTAGATGTCTATTAGGTCCACTTTATGTAGAGCTGAGTTCAATTCCTGGATATCCTTGTTAACTTTCTGTCTCGTTGATCTGTCTAATGTCGACAGTGGGGTGTTAAAATCTCCCATTATTATTGTGTGGGAGTTTAAGTCCCTTTGTAGGTCACTCAGGACTTGCTTTATGAATCTGGGTGCTCCTGTGTTGGGTGCATATATATTTAGGATAGTTAGCTCTTCTTGTTGAATTGATCCCTTTACCATTATGTAATGGCCTTCTTTGTCTCTTTTGATCTTTGTTGGTTTAAAGTCTATTTTGTCAGAGACTAGGATTGCAACCCCTGCCTTTTTTTGTTTTCCATTTGCTTGATAGATCTTCCTCCATCCCTTTATTTTGAGTCTATGTGTGTCTCTGCACGTGAGATGGGTTTCCTGAATACAGCACACTGATGGGTCCTGACTCCTTATCCAGTTTGCCAGTCTGTGTCTTTTAATTGGAGCATTTAGCCCATTTACATTTAACGTTAATATTGTTATGTGTGAATCTGATCCTGTCATTATGATGTTAGTTGGTTATTTTGCTCATTAGTTGATGCAGTTTCTTCCTAGCCTCGATGGTCTTTACAATTTGGCATGTTTTTGCAGTGGCTGGTACCAGTTGTTCCTTTCCATGTTTAGTGCTTCCTTCAGGAGCTCTTTTAGGGCAGGCCTGGTGGTGACAAAATCACTCAGTGTTTGCTTGTCTGTAAAGTATTTTATTTCTCCTTCACTTATGAAGCTTAGTTTGGCGGGATAGGAAATTCTGGGTTGAAAATTCTTTTCTTTAAGAATGTTGAATATCGGCCCCCACTCTCTTCTGGCTTGTAGAGTTTCTGCCGAGAGATCAGCTGTTAGCCTGATGGGCTTCCCTTTGTGGGTAACCCGACCTTTCTCTCTGGCTGCCCTTAACATTTTTTCCTTCATTTCAACTTTGGTGAATCTGACAATTATGTGTCTTGGAGTTTCTCTTCTCGAGGAGTATCTTTGTGGCGTTCTCTGTATTTCCTGAATCTGAATGTTGGCCTACCTTGCTAGATTGGGGAAGTTCTCCTGGATAATATCTTGCAGAGTGTTTTCCAACTTGGTTCCATTCTCCCCGTCATTTTCAGGTACACCAATCAGACATAGGTTTGGTCTTTTCACATAGTCCCAAATTTCTTGGAGGCTTTGTTCATTTCTTTTTATTCTTTTTTCTCTAGACTTCCCTTCTCGCTTCATTTCATTCATTTCATCTTCCATCTGCGATACCCTTTCTTCCAGTTGATCGCATCTGCTACTGAGGCTTCTGCAATCTTCACGTAGTTCTCGAAACTTGGCTTTCAGCTCCTCCATCTCCTTTAAGCCCTTCTCTCCATTGGTTATTCTAGTTATCCATTCTTCTAATTTTTTTTCAAAGTTTTTAACTTCTTTGCTATTGTTTTGAATTTCCTCCCGTAGCTCAGAGTAGTTTGATCGTCTGAAGCCTTCTTCTCTCAACTCGTCAAAGTCATCCTCCATCCAGCTTTGTTCCGTTGCTGGTGAGGAACTGCGTTCCTTTGGAGGAGGAGAGGTGCTCTGCTTTTTAGAGTTTCCAGTTTTTCTGCTCTGTTTTTTCCCCATCTTTGCGGTTTTATCTACTTTTGGGTTTTGATGATGGTGATGTACAGATGGGTTTTTGGTGTGGATGTCCTTTCTGTTTGTTAGTTTTCCTTCTACCAGACAGGACCCTCAGCTGCAGGTCTGTTGGAGTTTACTAGAGGTCCACTCCAGACCCTGTTTGGCTGGGTGTCAGCAGCAGTGGCTGCAGAACAGCGGATTTTCGTGAGACCACAAATTCAGCTGTCTGATAGTTCCTCTGGAAGTTTTGTCTCAGAGGAGTACCTGGCCCAGTGAGGTGTCAGTCTTTCCCTTCTGGGGGGGTGCCTCCCAGTTAGGCTGCTCAGGGGTGAGGGACCCACTTTAGGAGGCAGTCTGTCCGTTCTCAGATCTCCAGCTGCGTGCTGGGAGAACCACTACTCTCTTCAAAGCTGTCAGTCAGACAGGGACGTTTAAGTCTCTGGAGATTCCTGCTGACTTTTTGTTTGTCTGTGCCCTGCCCCCAGAGGTGGAGCCTACAGAGGCAGACAGGCCTCCTTGAGCTGTGGTGGGCTCCACCCAGTTCAAGCTTCCTGGCTGCTTTGTTTACCTAAGCAAGCCTGGGTAATGGCGGGTGCCCCTCCCCCAGCCTCGCTGCCGCCTTGCAGCTTGATCTCAGACTGCTGTGCTAGCAATCAGCGAGACTCCGTGGGCATAGGACCCTCCGAGCCAGGTGCGGGATACAATCTCCTAGTGTGCCGTTTTCCAGGCCCGTTGGGAAAGCGCAGTATGAGGGTGGGACTGACCCGATTTTCCAGGTGCCGTCTGTTACCCCTTTCTTTGACTAGGAAAGGGAACTCCCTGACCCCTTGCGCTTCCCAAGTGAGGCAGTGCCTCGCCCTGCTTCGGCTCGCGCACAGTGTGCTTCACCGACTGTCCTGCACCCAGTGTTTGGCACTCCCTAGTGAGATGAAACCGGTACCTCAAGCAGAAATGCAGAAATCACCAGTCTTCTGTGTCGCTCGGGCTGGGAGCTGGAGACCGGAGCTGTTCCTATTCGGCCATCTTGGCTCCCCTCACTTTTCCACTAATGTTAATGCTATTTGCTTTTTGTAAGAAATTGCAGGGAGAAGGCAGAAATAGCATATAAAACCTTGTTAGTTTATTACCTGTGATGCAAATTTCTCTTTAGACATTGTTTCTAAAACTTTTACATTTTCTTCTGTAAGGTAAGTAGGGCTGGTCATGACTGCCTCAGAGTTAGTGTAAGTTAAAACTAGTCGATAAGCCAGAGCATTATTGATTCAGGCATTCTATAAATGATTCCTTGTTATGATTCTTAAATCTACAATTGTATTAATTAAGAATATGGGTTGCAAATTAAAGAAACTAACTCAAGCTAGCTACCAAAAAAAAAATTTTTTTATAAGAAGCCTCCGGATTATCTCATTAAATTCAAGGAAACACTGGAAAACCACGCCTCAGGATGGTGGTTACCCTGGGAACAACTGAAGAAATAAACTTTTATTTCAAGCTCTGCCATAGTGTAACCCACTATCCCCAACTAGTCAGACTAGCAGGTCAAATTCTCTTTTTTGAATCTTATTGTCATAACTTGAATTATGTATCAGGCATGAGTCAGCCAGACCCTGTGGCTTATAGGTTAGGCAGACACTTTGCAAGTTGTTTTCCATAAGTCTTCAAAAAGAAATTATTTGAAAATACTATAAGAAGATAATTATGGAGAATATTATTAATGGATTCCTTATGTTGCTCAATTTGCCTTGCATGAAGATCACAGTGTCAAATTCCTCTTAATGCTTAGGTTGAAGAAAAACCTTATTTCTTCTGAATAAATGTACTGCTTTTCAAGTAGGAAATGTGACCTACATATCAGATCTTATCTCTCTTTGCCTTTGTTTCTCCAAAGCTCATAACGAAATCTTATTCTCTCATTTTCTTCTATCCCTCTTCAATCAGAATTTTTGAAAATTCCATACCACTTTTATTTCTTCTTATTTCTAATAATAAATGATCTTACTATACTACCTCCATGTTTAAGGTGTCTCAAATGTGTTTTGGAGTGGATGTCATTTAAACAAAGATCATTCAAATAACAAAATTTTGAGAAACTAATAGTATACTTTAGATTTATAGATATGCTGAGTTAATGAGTTATATTTATTTACCATTATTTCTTTGTAACCTACACAAAGTCAACTAAATTTGAACATTAATCCTACCTTCATAGCATATTGGTAATAAAGAACTCATGTTCTTATAGGCCCAAATATCAGTGTATTTCCTCTATTTGCTAGTCTTCACTCTAGTCCCTTATATTCTTTTTGATTAAGATAATTGATCTAGCTATTGAATCTCAGTGTTATTCTCTGTTTGGTATTGGGGATTGAAATTTAGTATATTGGTCAAGAGAATGGACTATACAGTTTGCCTGATTTAAATTCAACTTCCGGTTACTAGCTATGTCACCTTGGGAGAGTTATCTAAATTTCACTTTATGTATCTGTAAATATGGGATGCTAATACCCACTCAATCAGGTTGTCATACAGATTAAAATAAAATGTCTCATAAAAGCTCATAGCAGAGCATAAAGCAGGAGCTAAGTAATTGGCAGTGATCATTATTATTACTATGGAAGTGATTTAACTACCTTTTCTGCAGGTTATTGAATTTCCAGTTATTTTAGTGATTTCTAAGGCGTTATTGCTCTTGCCATCGATCCTTATTGGTTCATTTAACTTCTCCATGTTTTGTTGTACTGCTGTTTACTGTTTCATTTTTCATTGCTTAGAATCCTATGCTGTATGTTCTCATACTTTTCATTTTATTATAACGTACAAATATTTATCACCTATGTTTAGAATATGTGCCACACGTGTTTTTCTCAGACAAATGTAAGCTCCACAAGGAAAGAGACCACATCAGTTGTTTTCTCTGTATCATCACCCATGCATAGCATAGTGCCTGCAGCACAGTAGGGATTCAACAAATTTTTATTGATGTCAGTCATATTTCTGTCATTTTTTTTTTCTACTCTGCTCTTTGCACATCCCTTGCCTTGCCTTCTTGTGGATGGTTTTTATAGCCATGCTTCTTTAAGCCTACTGTTTTTCTACACTCTCTCTCTCTTTTATTTTTATTTTTTTGAGACAGCGTTTCGATCTTGTCGTCCAGGCTGGAGTGCAATGGCGTGATCTTGGCTCACTGCAACCTCTGCCTCCCGAGTTCAAGCGATTCTCCAGCCTCAGCCTCCCGAGTAGCTGGGATTATAGGCATGTGCCACCATACCCGGATAATTTTGTATTTTTAGTAGAGATGGGGTTTCTCCATGTTGGTCAGGCTGGTCTCAAGCTCCCGACCTCAAGTGAACCATCTGCCTTGGCCTCTCAAAGTGCTGGGATTGCAAGCGGCAGCCAGTGCACCTGGCCTGTTTTTCTACTCTCTTTGTGTGCTGTAATTGCATTCCTTTGTTCGGAAATTCTTGGTTATTATTATAAATTCTTGCAGAAGCGGTCCCACAGGAAACTCTGTCATTTGGGTGGGAAAATACTAAATTTCTACCGTGCCATTAGGATAGGAGTCATCCCCAAAAAACAAACCAACAAATAAACCCATTTATCTTGGATGCCCCCTCTCCTGTCCCTTTAAAAATTTTTCCAAGCAGCAGCCCCAAAGAAAGAACATTCAAGACTATAGGCTGAGTCAGAACTGCTGTTTCAGCTCTTTCATTTATAACCCTTTGCTGCCCACTGTATGAATTTACAGTGGCACATTATCATCTTAACTGCCTTTTAATGGTAACGATGATGTCCTGCAAATTGAGAAAAAAGACGTTGACTGTTAATTCCTAGGAGATTATAGGTTCAGTAACTACTGTTATTAGTTCCAGGATGATTGCCAATAATGCAGCATCACTTAGGCTCCATTATTTGCAATCTTAAGGGCTTTAAGAATCATCTAAATTCCCTAAACCATTATCTTTAACTTAGACCAGGACTACAATGCTGATCAGCACAACTGGGGTTCAGTCATTAGATATCTAAATTGAGAAATTATTGTCTTTTTAGTAAAATCCCCTTTTAGAAAATAAGTTAGAAAGGGTTTCTCAGGGTTAATAAGTGGTAGGAAAATAAATGCTACTCCTTTCTTCCCTCCCCCAGCTGGTTCGTAAGCCATTTCTATAGAAGCAAGACTGAAGGAGCTTCAGCATGCTGTCTACTAATGACCTTAACATTAAACTTCGGAAGCCACATGGACACTCTTACATACAGAGTGGAGAGATTTCTGTCCACTCTAGGGATTGTTTCAAGCTTAGTTCATATAAAGCATCAGTGTGAACACAACCAGCATCTTTTGGTTATTCTAATGGGAGACTTTGTAGTTCTGTTTTGGCTAGAGGACACCAACCCATATATGTTTGAAATGAAGCCATTAACTATTCAGAGGGGGAAATATCTGAAAATTAAAAATTCAGGTTTTCTATAATAGCTTCTAGGATTTTTTGATGTATAAAACTGGTACTGGGGCATACTGGAAAGAATATGGTTTTGAAATTAGATACATCTGTTTAGACATTTCTAGATGCAAGGCCTTAGGCACATCAACCTCTCTAAGGATAATATTTGTCTTCCCACATTGTTAGGAGTAAATAAGGTAATTTATGCAAAGATTTTCAGAGCTTGGAAATGTAGAACAAGAAACAAAAATCAAGAGAAAAAAGGAAAAGGCATATGTAGGTGAGGGCTTGGAGGTAGGCTTTGCAGAGACTTTGGGCGTTCTAATGCATAGGAGCAATATTAGTATGAAAAAATTAATTGGAGACAAAAAAGACATTTTAAAGAAGCATCACTGTGGGTTGCAAGCTCCCTTCATTGTACTTTGAAAAATGCAACTAAAGATCTTAAATTGTTTGTAATTTCTTTTATTTCTAAACTGTGTTCCTTGAGTGAGATGTTGCCTTGAGGCTGGAGCATTGAGATCAATATAAATTCTTACATCAGCATAACTGCTTCTCTCTCCCCTGCCCCACATATTGGTTGGTTTCACCAGATTCCAAAGTAGAGGAGACAGCCACAGTAGAAAGACACTGGTTTGATTTCATAAGACCTCAGTTTAAAGTGCTTAATCTCACTTTCTCACTTAACAGTTAAAAATATTATTTAATCTCCTGATTTTTATTGTCTATTCTATAAGTTAAGAATAAGAATACCTCACTCAGTTGTTATAGTGATTAGGTGAACTCATGCATAAAAACATACAGCATGGAAACAAGTTTTATATTATTTGATGATATTGGTGTTGTTAAATTCAATCAAGAAATAAGGCACCAGAGGAATAGACTAAGAGCAGCCCTTTCAACTCTTCCTTGTTGTTGTTGGGGGTGGGGTGGGGGGTTGGGTTGCTACTCCAGAGAATAATTTGAAAGGGACTCTCTTTTCCCATCTTGTGTTTCTATTGTATTATTTGTCTCTTTTGCTTTATACAACTTATTTTTTTTAAGTATCTATTCTTATTCCCCTCCTCCTTAGGGACATGAGGCGTAAAGAATGTACTAAAAATGAAAGTAAGGGCCGGACGCGGTGGCTCATGCCTATAATCCCAACACTTTGGGAGGCCAAGGCGGGTGGATGACCTGAGATAAGGAGTCCGAGACCAGCCTGGCCAACATAATGAAACCCCATCTCTACTAAAAATAAAAAAATTAGCCAGGTGTGGTTGGGGGGTGACTGTAATCCCATCTACTTGGGAAGCTGAGGCAGGAGAATTGCTTGAACCCAGGAGGTGGAGGCTGCAGTGAGCTGAGATCATGCCATTGCACTCCAGCCTGGATGACAAGAGTGAGACTCCATCTCAAAAAAAGAAAGAGAGAGAGAGAGAGAAAGAAAGAAAGAAAGAAAGAAAGAAAGAAAGAAAGAAAGAAAGAAAAGAAAGACAGCCACACTTTGACAATTTTGTTCAGATCCAGAACAATATATTCTCCTTTCATCAATCTCCATCTATTTTATATGTATCCACAATTATGTGATATGTGCTACAAAATCGGAGCTGTTTTTTCCATTGGTTCTCTTTATAACAGCATAGCCTGTTTAATGTTCTATGAAAATAAAGACATTTATTAAAAATGCTCAGTAATTGTAAGTTAGTTGCCATATTAATATAATATAAAACATGTCTGAGGGTTGCTAAAGATAAATGTTTTCCAAGGGAAGAAATTCAGTTGTAAGAATCTGCTGACCCCAGTACTCTACTCTGAACTGAGAATTGTAAAGCCAGCTCTACAAACTACCCAATTATCTATCGTTGGGCCTATCTTCAGGCAGAGTGATTATTTTACTTGAGCCTACATTTCCTTATCTATTGACTAAATGGTATCACAGTCTACTCTAGATGTCACTAATTGAGAGGACAAACTCATAATTGCCATGTTTAGGGAAAGCAGAGGAAGCAAATAGAGAAGAACCAAGATTTTAAATCTGAAACCAGCACTAAAAATGTAACAAACTAAGAATAACATTAGCAGGGGTCCAGAGATGATTGAGATGCATTTATGGTGTTGTGATCATGTGGTATATAGTCTTGGGAAAAGTTAAGAGGGACAAGGTTTTGACAGCAGCTTGGACTATCTGAAGGTTTGACTTGCTTAAATTTATGAGTGCCCCTTTCACCACAAATACGAGTCTGATTTTCACCCGAGTCTGATAAATTAATTTTTGTGCTTTTTTTTTTTAAATTTACAAGTGCAGTGAGTCTGAAAAAAAAAAGATAAACTAATTGATATTTCTAATCTGGAAGATAGTTTGATGACAACATACAGTGAATCTGAGTGAAAGATATCAGCAACAGTTAAATGATTGCCAAAAATAAATGTTCTGGAGGTCAAAGAGTTGTTGCTTTAGTTGTTTCTTGACTCTGAAAGAAAAATTTAACTAGAAGTAGCCTCCAAGAGTGAGTGATTATCAATTTGGCTACACCAATTTAAATGTAAATCTCGTTCAAAAATATCCTTACAAAAACAAATAGAATGGTCCAGCCAAGGTGACACATAAATCAAACACTGGTTGGAAGGTATGTCAAACAATCTCATATGTCTGTATTATATATGCAATATGTAGTATAATATAATCTATAATGTACAATATATCACATTACAATGCATCAATCTCAGTTTTATCTCTTTCTGTCCATATCTATCTATCTACTTACATATTGTCAGTCAACCAATCTCAAAAAATATAACAACTAATCAGGTGCCAATCAAAATCTTGAGACACAGTCTTGAAGAACATAAACCCTAAATGCTGAAATCTTGAAAGATCAAGTCTAAATGTCTGAAATCTTAAAAGATCAAGTTTAAGTCTAAAATCCTGAGAATAACAATTTCCAAAGATTAAAATTCCAAGTGTTGAAATCCTGAAAGCCAAACACTGGAGAAGGGATTAGTGCATTTTTAGTTGGATGCAAGATAGTTGCATCATATTAGTTGTATCATGCCAGTCAGAACTATTTCCTTGCTACTGTCTTATATTTGGAAATTAATTATGTTTTAATGAGATGCATATGGGTGCCAAGTTGACAAAGGGTGAACTTGTGGCCTTAATTTTAGATGTCAATTTGACTGGGTTAAGGAATATGTAGAGACCTGGTAAAGCATTATTTTGGATATATCTATGAGAGTGTTTCCAGAGATTAGTGTGTGTGTCCGAGTAGTCTAGGTGGGGAATGTCTGCCCTCAATGCTGGCAGGCACCATCCAATTAGCCAGGTGCCTGGAGAAAACAAATACAGAAGATGAGCTGATCTCTCTGAGAACTGACAGAGACTTGACTTCTGCTGCCTTGGATATCAGAACTCTAGGTTCACCGGCCTTTGGACTCCAGAACTTAACACTAGTGGCCCTCTGGTTCCAGAGGTATTTAGTCTTAGACTAAGAGTTACACCTTTCACTTCCCTGGCTCTTAAGAGTTTGGGCTTGGACTGAGCTGTGCTACCAGCTCCATCCCACGTTCTCTACCTTGCAGGTGGCCTGTCATGGGACTTCTTAGCCTCCATAATCACATGAGCCAATTCCCCTAATAAATTGCCTCATATATCATTATACGTATCCTATTGTTTCCATTTCTCTGAAGAACGCTGACTTATACAGGTTTGATATTGAGGAAGCCAAATATAATTTCTTTTTCTGTATTCCCTACAATAGGGAATCTATTCCTACAGTGGAAACTGTTCCCTCAAAAAAAAAAAAAAAAAAAGGCTGTGATGTTTAGTTTATGAGGCTACTTAGATAAATGTTTAAAAGCTAATTATTATTGGTGCTGCAAAAGCAGGAAATTGCTTAATTGCAATGGCCAAGCAAAAACCAGACTTACGATTGGACAGCATATACTTGCAAAATTTGGAGACCACAACCACTCTTCAATTACAAATGCAGTGAGTGATTCAAAGATCACAGAAGTGAAAATGTAGGTGAAAAATCCAAAAACTACCCCTCCCCTGCCGAACTGTTCAATTACACAAACTTCTGCCCCTTTACACGTCGCACCAATTTGCTATGTATTACATCTTCATATTAGTTCCAATCCGGGAGGTATGAATTATGTAAAGACTTTGAGAGTTCTTACTTGTTTTATGCATTTTTTGCAAATTTGGTTGCACAAAAGTGCATTTTCATGATACTGACTTTGTGGCTAAGCATTGTGTGTGTACATATAAATGTTGAAACTTCCTCAGTAAATTAAGAGGTGTCCTTTTTGTACATCTTCATTTGTGAAATATAAAACTTCTTGAGATCTCAGCTCCTTGGGTGACTTCACATGTGGTGGTGACCCATTGTGGTTTTTGATTGATCCTGTCAAAAAAATTGGATTGTCTTTCACAGTGTTTCAGATGACCAAAAATATAAAGCTGAGTGCATACAATTACCAACCACAGTGATATGCATTTACACATATTACTTTTTGGCCTATTTCTCTATGAGTATAGTTTGTCTCCTCACAGCTGTTATAATCATGTGACTGTTGTTAGTATACCTGAGTGCTTATGCTTGCCAAAAATAATATTACCACCGATTTTATTGTGTAAAGTGGCCTATGACATATTCTGTCATGTTTTTATCTGTTTCCCAAATAAATTCCTTTTAGAAATGTAATTAAATATATTTCTTTACATATATGATCCATTTTATTTCATTGTTTTCTTATTGTTTAATCAGTACATAAAATTGTACATATTTTTGGGGTGCATGTGATAGTTCGATATACGTATACAATGTGTAGTGATCAAATCAGGATATATAGGGTATCCATTGCTTCAAATATTTATCATTTCTTTGAGAGCATTTCAAATCTTATCTTCTTATTTTGAAATCTTATCTTCTTATTTTGAAATCTTATCTTCTTATTTTGAAATCTTATCTTCTTATTTTGAAATATAAAATAAATTATTGTTAACTATAGTCACCTTATCTTGCTGTTGAACACTGAAACTTTTTCCTTCTACCTATATGTTGTACCCTTTAACCAACCTCTCTTCATCTTCCACCCCCACTTTTTCTAGCCCTTGGTAACCATCATTCTACACTCTACCAGCAAGTGATCAACTTTTTAATCATCCGCATATGAGTGAAAACGTGATATTTGACTTTCTCTGTCAGGCTTTACATATATGTCTTTTAAAAATGTTTTAAAATTAATTTTTCCAGAATCATATTTTTGGGACTTTTATCTTTCAGGATTGTGATTTTGAGGATTGTAGACTTTAGGGATGTTGATCTTTTGGAATTTCAACATTTGGGATTATGGCATTCGAGACTGTCTTTTAGGATTATGACCCAAACCTATACACAAACACATCTCACGTATACATATATAATCAAATATTAAATGTTTATTTGTGTGTAAAGAATAATGTATAGTGTGATTTTGTATTTTTTTTATTTCTTTGACTAGTAATTGGTGAAATCTGTAACCAAGTGTTATGGATCTCATTAAATTCTGGTTTTGTGTTGTTTTGGGAGGAGGCAATCCTGTAATTTTTTTTCAATACCTCCGCGCTCCACATTGAAATGATTTCCCCCCCTTTATATCAAGGTTTAAATTCAGACATTATACCATAACGGGCTGTGGACTTAAATCTGTTTGCAAAGCCTGGCTTTAACCAGTGCTGTCCTGAAGCTGGTTTGCCCTGGCTTGGATGAGGAGAGTGTGTGCATCTTTCCCTGTGTTCAGAGACATCATCCTTGTTGGTGAAACTGGCCTTCATGGGGTTACTTACAATACAGAAACTGGCAAATGCTACAAAGCAGGGTTTTGTTTCTGGTTTTGGTTATTGTTGTTGTTGCTGTTGTTTGTTTTTTCCCTCAAAGGAGCCAGCTCTTAAGCATTTACTAGAATACCACTGGCCTTAATGTTTTTAAATGATGTAATCTTGGGCATGTAACCATTCTATTACCTGTTTTTTTGCATTGGAAATGAGGAAAATTATAATTCTTTCTTCTTCCTTCTCCTTCTTCTTGTCCTTCTTCTTCTCTTTTTCTAGTAAGAGAACATATATTGCAGTGACTTGTATTAAAAGTGCTTAATAAATGCTTTTTTCCATTAATTGCAGAGAATTCTCAGTTTATGTATTTAGTTATTTAAAGCTAACACTAAGACTTCATCACTCTATGTGCCTTTCGTTTCTATTGTCTGCCTCTAATTTCCTGCCTCCTAGACTCATGCAATGCTGGAACTTAAAGATCTTCTGTTTCTATCAATAGAATCTTTCTACATTACAAAAATACAAGTATTAAAATTCAGATGTTAATTAACATTTATTTATTACTATCATTTGATTTCCCATTTAATTTTTACCTCTTCTCTTAATAATATCATTTATAACAAAAATACACACGTTTAGTTTTTATTACACTTTACTTCCTTTAAATCTGGAGTACTTTCTCAAACTTTCCTTAATTTTTATGATCCTGTTGATTTTGAAGATTATAGGCCATCTGTATTATAGAATATGCCACAATTTGGATTCATGATGTATCCTCATAAACTATATTTAAATTTTTTTTGACAAGAATATCAAATAAGTAGTGCCATATTCTTCTCATGCCATCAAGTGGAACATATTTTTGATGTATCTCATTATGAATAGTATTCATTTTGATTACCAGATTAAGGTGGGATATGACAGATTTTTCCACTGTAAATTTACTTGTTTGCCTTTTGTAATTATTATTTTTTTAACTTTCATTTAAACCTCAGGGGTACATGTGTAGGTATGTTATAATATACAGGTAAACTCATGTCATGGGAGTTTGTTGTACAGATTATTTTGTCAGATTATTTTGTATTGAGTCTTGTACTCAGTAGTTATTTTCCCTTATCCTCTCCCTCATCCTACCCTCTACCCTCAGGTAGATTCCAGTGTCTGTTGTTCCCCTCTATGCATCCACGTGTTCTCATCATTGAGCTCCCACTTATGTGAGAACATGTGGTACTTGCTTTTTTGTTCCTGCATTAGTTTGCTCAGGATAATGGCTTCCAGTTTCATCCATGTTCCTGCAAAGGACATGATCTCATTCTTTTTTATGGCTGCATAGTATTCCACGGCATATACATACATATATATATATGTATATATATATACCACATTTTCTTTAACCACTCTACCACTGATGGGCATTTAGGTTAATTCCATGTCTTTGCTTTTGTGAATAGTGCTGCAGTGAACATATGTGTGCATGTGTTTTTATGACAGAATGATTCGTATTCCCTTGGGTATATGCCCAGTAACAGGATTGCTGGGTTGACTGGTAGTTCTGTTTTTAGCTCTTTGAGGAACTGCCACACTTCTTTTCACAATACATGAATTAATTTATACCATTTACATTTTTATATCACTATGGTCTCATGGGATACAAGTTTATTCAATGGTTATCATCTGTAACTATTAATGTTTATACTCAAATTGTTCCAGATTTGTTTTGTAGCAGCGTCTTCAGTCTCAGTTGTGTGTCCTTTTGCCCCGCCCTCATCACTCTTCAAGTATTTCCTCACAATCTAATATTTGTCTGCTCCCACTGTGGAATCACCTATTTTTCCAGGAATCCATGCTTTCTTATTGTGGAGAATAGCTTTAGCAATCAAGATCTGGGAAGCAGGTATGCTTATGGTTTTGTAGGTGTTGCTGATTGACCCTCTCAGTAGATAGGCCTGGGAAATATTTCATCTTTACATGTAGATATTTACATATCTAACTATAAACATATTTATTTTTCTATATATATCTTTACATAGTTCTATCTCTGCATGTTTTAAACCATGAGTTGACTCCAGTATCTGCAATTTAAATCCAACACCACGGGATTAATTCTCATTTTCTCCCTTTTTTGACAATGAGAAACTTGATTCCCATTATCCTTAATATTGTTATTTACTTGATCCAGTTTTCATTTTGATTACATATTCAAGTAATTATTGTAACTGCCATTGCCACTGCTTCATCCATGCCACCTTACACCTAAACCCTCCCTCACCTTGCTTAAGCACTGGCACGCTGCGCCAAAGCCTTACATCACCTCTCCACTTGAGTGAACACTCCCCCTACCTCATTCATGCTCTGAACATCAGGCTGCTTGCACTATTGCCCTTCTACTGGGAATGCTCACCACTTGCTTGGGCTCTGACAACCCACCTTAGGGTGCCCTTCTGTATGGATACCCTCTCACTTTTCTCTTCAGAGCTCTGTACCACAGATGTCACAGCCATCCCTCTTGGGTTCCAGCATACCTGGCTAGGCTACTGTGACCTCCCTAGTATGTGGGTGCCTACCTTGCTTGGATCTACTGAATGGCCTTTGGACTGTAACGGAGGGGAGAGAAGAGAAGAGAATGAAAGGGAAGGGGGAAGAAGAAGAGGAGGAGATGTACAAATTCTTAAGAAAATCTGTATCAGAATTAGAATGAAAATATGGCGATACTCCCTGATTTCTGATTATTTAGCATTTTATTTTTGTCTTGGTGTGCATAGAGCTAGTTGAGGGATTTGGGACTGTGGGTAAAGTAAATCTGGCAGCCAAAATTAAGGCCTGTTAACGAAATGCTTATGGATATAGGTGGCACTCTAACCCCATGCTAAAAGATGTCAAAATTAAGAATTTATTGGATAAAGTCTTTTCTGAAAACAATTTTGTTGGTCACTATAATTGGTAAAATGTCAACCAGTCAATAGTCTGGGAACCAAGTTAGATGTACAGATTAATCTCTATACAGATAGAGTGAGGCAAGGTTCCAGCTCTCTTGGAACTGGGTTATGGGGGCCTTGGCTAACATGAAATCTGTGGTGCTCTTTTAGCTACAGCCTGTGGTAGAAACTAGGTCAAATATTCAGCCCAGCTCAAATTTCCCTGTTAGTCCTAGGAAGGACAACATTAGTACTAAATGACTTAGACTCCCTGACTACAGCTAATCCAGCAGGAGTTTACCCTTTGGCTTGAAAGTGCCCAATTAGATTCTTTTCCCAGGAATTTGGATCTGAGGTGCAGTTACTCTGGTCATTCTTTTTGGAACACTTAAGCAAGCTGTGGCTGACATAGCCAGTGGTTCCTCATAAGAAAATAGATCAGAAAAAGCTGTTATGTAGAAAGAAAGACAATAAAGTAGAAACATTTAGAGAAAAGCAGAAAAATAAGACCCTTTAGCTCCTGAGAGTTGCTACTTTAGTTCCAGCTGATTTTAAATTCCTAGTTTGCTCTGCTTTTCTGGGGTTCATTGAGATTTTCCTGCAATTTTCCAACAACTCCTTCTTTCCCTGCCATTTAACTTTGTTGGTATAACTTTATTTCTCTTCCATGCAACCAGATAATTCCCAGCTAAGAAAATCTTCTCAGGCATGGGTAAGACCTGAGCCATGCTTGAAAGGAGACCACATTCATGATGGTCAAACAGCACTATTACTTATAGCAGTTCCATTCTGTTTCTTTTATGCATGGAGAATTATTTCAAGAGAAGCATGAGAAAGCTAGAAGCCTGCTGGTGCTGGAAGGAGCAATCCCTCCTCCCTCTCCTACCGTGCTTGAAGCTCTAATATTTTAGCTGTTCTTCTAAAGATAAATGTCCTAGAAATGAAGCATGCCTTTCAAATTTTATTATTTTAGGTATTTTTGTAAATATTCTTCAGTTTCTCTTCCATTTCCCTTGTTTCAATTACAAAGCTTTAATGAAAAAGTCTTACTAAAATTCTTATGAAACAATGGTTTAATAAGTTAATCATTTATAGAATTCTTTTAGGGTGCACTTGAATTTGCATATAATAAATGCTTATTAACAGTAAAAATATATGAGAATAAAAGCAAGGGTAAAATAGTGTATTTTCAGCTCCCATGTCTTTTCTGTGTTTAATATGCAGGATTGCTACAACATTTCAAGCTTGATCTCCATTATTGAGTGTTTTCTTAATTTCACAAACATGTTTGCTCTGAAACAAATGAAACTGTAATTCCTTGTCAGATGTAGCATTTTAACAGTTTCATAGATATTTGTAATTATGTATATTTCAATAATACTGGAAGTGGGATCTTTGTTTAGTCATATATATTATTTCAGCTACTTAGGTAATTATGGTAAAGTACTAGACTGTGAGTGAAATAAGACAAGAGTAATATGAACAGCAGCACAAAAATCTGTTATGCTGTGGTGTGTAAGGTATTTCGTTTTCATTTTAATAAGTCATAACTTTGGCAACTTGGTGAATTTGTTCTTAAGGGAAAGATTAAGCCAGGTTTTAAAAATAATTTCCAGATACCACTTAATGGGAAGGATGTGCTATGGAGGCGCTGATATTTAGGTGTTTGGGGATTTAAAGATAGAAATGCTAGAGTTCCCAACATAGAGTTTGCAGGGCAGGGTTAGTCCAGTAGAACTCGTGCGTTTTCCTCTATCTTTTCTCTTAAGATGGGTTAAATAAGCGGAAAAAGAATCTCATTTTCGAAGGAGAAGAGTTGGGACAGGACAATATTGTGAAGAAATAATACTTTTCCCTTGTACTTTCCTCGGGTCTTCAGGAAAAAGATGGATCTAGGTTTATCTTTTATTAAAATGTGGAGTTATATCCAAGATAAGGAGCCCTGTATGCCATTCCTTGACTGGAGTTTTTTGACGGAGAGGAGATGCAGATCCATTTCAATATACAACACCAAGGAGGAAAAATGCCAGAGAGATGATGTACGGGCATAGCATATAGGAATAGAAGAAGAAAACTTTTTTTCTCTCTCCTTTTTTCTCCCTCATTCCCTGTCATTTCTCTTTGACAAGAAAAAGGGTATCACCAATCCTTATATATCTCCAAATGGGGCTTTGGATAGTAGATGGGGCTTCATAGTCTTATCAAAGTCCACCTTAGTAAAGAGCAAATAGACATTTTCATTGGAAGAATGCAGACATAGGGCTAGGAGTTGGAGTGGGAAGCTACCAGATGAAAGTGGCACTGTATTTTTCATTAGAAGAATGCAGAAAAGGGCTCCCAGTTGGAAGTGGCACTGTATCTTCTCACATTGATGCCTGAAATTCTTGTGCCCCATGGGACTGTGTCTGATGTATTTAGACCTATTGGTTTTTTACCTGCCCATACTGATTCCATAGACAAGACTATGAGTTGGACTAGCATCACAAGCTAACAGAAAAGCAAACAGAGTATACTCTCCCTACCAAGAATGTGTGTCAAATATCACACTTTACTCTCCCTTTCCTTATCAATACTAGTAAATCCAAAAAAAAAAAAAAAAAAAAACAGTAAGAAGGATTAGATGTTTCCCTTCCTTAGTGATCTCAAAAGTCATTCACTGCAGATGTTTGCAATTTCTTCCTGGTAGAAACTCAAAAATGACTACGAGAAATAGCGAAGTTATTACTAACTGCAAGCTTAAAAATGCATGTGTTATGAAGGTTTGGAGGATCTCAGCAAAAAAGTAACATTATATATTAAGAGAAATAAAACCAGTACATGTTTGTGCATGGCCAAGTTGATACTTTTGATTTTACCTGTGAAATTAGTTTTGAGTCAGCCATGATTTAAATGTGTTCCCCAAAAAGCATGTGTTGGAAGCTCCACCCACATTCATGAGGGTGGAGTTCTCATGACCCAAACACCTCCTATTAGCCCCCATCTCTCAATGCAGCAGTGTTGAGAGGTGGGGCCTAATGGGAGTGGTTTTTTTTTTTTATCATGATGCATCCACCCTCATGAATATATTGATGCTAATCATTAAAGAGCTTGAGGCTTTTTTTTTTTTTTTTTTGAGATGGAGTCTCGCCCTGTCGCCCAGGCTGGAGTGCAGTGGCGCGATCTCAGCTCACTGCAACCTCTGCCTCGCAGATTCAAGCGATTCTCCTGCCCCAGCCTCCTGAGTAGCTGGGATTACAGGTGTGTGCCACCATGCCCGGCAAATTTTTGTATTTTTAGTAGAGACAGGGTTTCGCCACGTTGGTCAGGCTGGTCTCAAACTCTTGACCTAGTGATCTGCCCGCCTCGGCCTCCCAAAGTTCTGGGATTACAGGCGTGAGCCACTGCGCCCGGCCGAGAGCTTGAGGCTTTAAGTTCGAGCTCTTGCTCCTCTTTGACCTTTCTTACCCTTTTGCCACAGGATGACACAGCCAGAAGGGCCTTGTGAGATTTTGGCCCCTGGATCTTGAAATTCCAATCACCAGAACCCGGAAACAAAAAAATGTCTGTTCATTATAAATTAACCAGTCTCAGATATTCTGTTCTGGGAGCACAAAAGGGACAAAGACAGAAAATCAGTACAGTGAAGTGGAGCTGTTGTAACAAATACTTGAAAATGTGGAAGCAGATTTGGAACTGGGTAGTGGTTAAGGGCTGGAATAATTTGAAGGAGCAGACTAGGAAAAGCCTAGATTCCCAAAATCGAGTGTTAAGGGCAATTATGGTGAGGGCTCAAAATAAGATAATAATTGTAGAAAAAGTCTGAGTAAAAGTAATCTTAGAGATTACTTAAATGTTTGTGATCAGAATGTTGGTAGAAATTTGGATAGTAAAGGCCATTCTGATGAGGTCTCAGACAGAAAAAAGAAAGAGGTATTGGAAACTGGATTAAAGACCATCCTTATTACAGTGTGGCAAAGAGCTTGACTGAATTGTGTCCATGCCCGCGGGCTTTTGGGGAGGCAGGATTTGAGAGCAATGAACTAAAATATTCAGTGGGGAAATTTCTAAGGAACATATTGAAGATGCTGCATGGCGTCTTTTAACTGCATGCAGTCAAATTGAGAGAGGAAGAAATGATTTAAAAATAGACTTTATAATTAAAAGAAAACAATTTAGAGATTTGAAGAATTATTAGCCTGGCTATGTGGTAGAGAATGAAAGAGCATTTTCAAGAGTGGAAGCTAAGCACATGGTGAAGCAACTGATTGACAAAGAGATTAGTATGGATGGAACAAAACCAGAGGCTTTTCATTAATTAGGAGAATGATCCTATAGGCACTTTAGCGATTTCAGGTGCCTCTCCTGTCATCACAGGCATGAAGTGCGCAGGCCTGGGGAAGGAAATATGTCAAAAGATAGGCCTAGGGTGTCCTGGAGATCTGGTATTCAGTGTTCAAGGGTGCCTCCCATCTTCTCCCTGTATTTTAGCTCAGTACTCCTTAGTGGCTCCAGGTGTGGCTCAATGGGACTTAGGTATGGCTCAGGCCATACCTAAGGCACAAGTAGCAGAGATTTATCACATGTGGTGGGGCCATTACAGAGAATCCTCACCAAGGGTATCACCCCAAAGACCCCAGAACTGTAGTGTTACCAGTGTTTAACACCAGCCTAGGAGAGCTGCTACATGGGCTACACCAAATAAAGTCACAAGGGCAGGGCTGCCTGAGTTCTTGAATGCCAAATCCTCACCCCAGTGTGCCCAGAATATGGGACATGAATTTAAGAAAGATTATTCTGAGCCTTAAAAGTTAGTATTTTTCTTATTGGGATTTAAACTTACTAGGGACCAGTTATCACTTTTTTCTTGCCCATTTCTCACTTTGGGAACAGGAATGTCTGTCCTATGCCTGCTCCACCATTGTATTTTGGAAGTAGATAGCCTTTTTAACAGGCTCACAGTTGGAGGGAAATTTGGCTTAGGATAAATTTCACTTGAGTTTCACTCACATCTGATTCTGATGAGACTCTGGACTTCAGACTTTTGGGTTGATACAGGAATGAGTTACGACTTTTGGGACTATGGGACAGAATGAATGTATTTTGTGCATGAGAAGAACATGAATTTGGGGAACCAGGAGCATCATTATATTATTTGAATATGTTTCCCAAAAGTTATGTGTCAGAAACTTAATTCCTAACTCAACATTTTGGGAGTTAGGACCTTTTGGGAGGTATTTAGGTCATGAGGGCAGAGCCCTTATAAATTGATTAACCCTGCTATAAAAAGAGATGTGAGAGTGGGTTTGCTTACTCTTGTCCTTGTGTCTTCCACCATGTGTAGAAGAAGCAAGACCCTGACCAGATGCCACCTCTTTGACCTTGGACTTTCCAGGGCCCACAACTGTGAGAAATAAATTTCAGTTTCTCATAAGTTACTCAGTGTGTCTTATTCTGTTATGGTAGCACAATATAGAGTAAGACATACACACAAACAAGTTATAAAATAAAAAGATTTTAAATCTATTGCTTTGATTCATATTTATTTTCTTATCTACAGTGCCACAGAGTGTTTCTTTCTACATGTCCCACAGGAGACCATCAGTGCTTTGAGTCATCCTTAGCGGAAATCTTGGTATATTGTTTGCTTGGTAATTTGTTGTGGCTCTTTTGATAAAAAGGAGAACTTTTTAGGATTACTTCTGATGTGTTTTATTTTCTTCTCTTCATAACTCAAAAGGAACACATGAACAGCGGTTGAAAGAATATCCCAATTATATTGTGTTTAGAGCATCTGCAGAGTTGGTCCTGGAGGCTTGGGTGAGGGAAACCACAGCTGTGAAGCTTTGCTCCTGCTCCTAGCACAGATGCCAAAGCAGATGGAAGGGCAGGGATCATCTGCAGAAAGACTTCAGATCTCCAACATGAGTAAAGAGTGAAAAGCATAGCGGGCATTGCTGAAATGGCTAGATTGATAGGCTCTACACTCCCAGGAGCAGCAGAGGCAACAAACTCTCCCCACTCTGTGCCTCAGACAGAAACATGATGAATGGTGCATGTGTAGTCATCTTCAATCCTTTTATAGCTTGTGCTTCTTTATTCCGACAGGCCCTCATTTGGTGCTTTGCCTGGAAATTGTTCTGATGCTGTTTATGTTTCAAATGCTTAGAAAAACAGTTCTATTAAGGTTGTATGCCAAAACACAGGCTATTCTGAATAACAGGAAGGATGGGGTAAATTTGGGTCTGCTAATCTGCAAAAGAAAATATTAAAGATGGTCTCTCTGGAGAACAGTAACAAACACTTTGCATGTGGCTGTGCTAAATTTACTGCAGGAACTATAAGTGTTAAAACGCCAGCCGTGTAAATGGGCCATGGGGTGGTAAAAGGTTGACAGGATGATTATGCTTGAAGGGCCACTGTTATGTATGTCCTTTGGACAGTAGTTTGGAAGAGCTTCAGAGACACTAATTAATTCTGCCCCACAGTGAGGGGTGGTAACCAGTAGCCCAGTGGGAGGCTGAGCTATAGAGCTCTGTCTGAGGTTAGAGGACCAGGAAAACACTTCAGGGTCTGTCTAAGTTCATTCTCAAGAGAAAAGCTCTTTAATCTTATTTAAGGTTACAAAGTCTTTGGCCTCATGCAAAACATTTCATCTTATGAAATTTTCAGCTGTTCTTATCATCTGAATAAAGTAATAGGATAAATCAAGCAACTCAAAAAGATGAGTAGAATTTCATTCTTTTAAAATGCTAATTATAGCCTCAGAATACCAATTCTCAGCCTCTTCTAATCACCAAATCTCTTCTTGAATACAATTTAGATTCCTCTATTGAATTTCTTATGGCTCCAATCATAGAATTCATTGGATTTTTTCCCTGAAATCCCTAAACAGGGATAGCCTAGATTCCTGGGAGGAGTAATGGAAAACTCTAACTTTCTGTGCAGAATTCAGATATTTTTTGACTCATGATGGAATTTTATCCCAATAAACCCATGATAAATTAAAAATATTTTAAGTTAAAAATGCGTTTAATATACCTAATGCAGTGAATATCATCCTTAACCAACCTTAAATATGTTCAGGACACTTATATTAGCCTATGTCTGGGCAAAATCATCTAATAAAAAGCCTATTTCATAATGAAATACTGAATCTCTTAAGTAATTTATTTAATACTTTACTAAAAATGAAAAACAAAATGGTTGTATGGGTACTTGAAGTAAGGATTCTATTGACTGTGTATTGTTTTCCCACTATCATAAAGTCAAAAAATTGTAAGTTGAACTATCATTAGTTGGGGACTGTCTGTAGTGCCATCCACAAACTAAACTGGACACACAGAACTTTAGAATAGCATAGCTTTGCAGTAGGTGAGTTTTTGGTTAAGAATTTTATCCTACATTTTGTTTATTGTTTCAGATATAATTTAATTAACAGTTATTTGTACTTTTCTTGTAACGTTTAATGAAGAGAGTTATATTTATTGAGTATTTACTTTGTCCAGGCAATGTACTACTATATATAAATTATCTGATTTATTTCTGCCTCGACTATTAGCAATAGGTATGAGTTTTATAGGTAATAAAATTTATGTAAGATATATAATTAAGATATAGTACTGTAGCATGTCGTGCAGTGTTCTGGCATAAAGTTAGGTTGGATATAGTTGGGTTACAATTATAGTAATAATCTATTACTTGATACAGTGGCAGGGTTTTATGACAATAGAATTGTTGCTACTCAAGCCTTTTCATTTTACCTATCATGTTTTTGAGGCAGTGAGATAATTAGGGGTGAGGGGAGAGAAAGGAACAATAAAAGGAAAGAAGAAAGAAGAGAATAGGGAGGGAGGAAGAACTGAGTACTAATTAAATAAAACAAAAAAATTCTAAAGAATGAATAATGTATATCCGGTGGAACATAATTTATAAAGTAATGATTAACAGAACGATAGGACAAAGGATTGTATATCATTAAAATGTACTGTAAATTAACCTTTACAAATAAATTTCCATTATGTACTTTTCGACTGATTTATAGTATTCTGTCTTCAATAATTTGAAAAATGCTAAAGCTCTTTATTTGAAATGTAAGTAAACTGATCTAAATTATGATTTTATCCACATTTTCTATAACATAGATAGATGTTTTAAAGTTGATGTAGTCTGTTGAATGAAATTTTGACGTAATAGCATTGTACTGATTTAGTCTCTCCGTAAATTTGGACTGAAAATTTAACCATACCGTGACAAAATTATTTTTTTCTGTAAATGACAGAAGGTGATTAGAATAATCTTCTTTTAACCATTTTTATAGTGACATGGCTAGAATAATAATAAAGAAAAAACCATAAGCCCTCTCAAATAATCTATCAGCAGGGACTCTTCAGATCTTTCTGAAGATATTTTTACTCTTTGAGGCTTTAAGAAAATAAGTTAGTTTTCAAACATGAAATTTATTTAGTATATTTTATTGTGTCAACATTATCTTAACCAAAAATTTTAAAGACTGGAAAAGTGCTTGTGATACAACATTAAACAAATAAAATCAGAATATGAATGTAATAAACAGAATGATTTTCTCCCAAGAGTTCAGGTGTTCTTTCCTTTTACATAACCCTCCATCTTCTATGGGGATCTATCTAGACTCAATGGAGAAGCATGTGATCTAGATTAAGCCAATTATGTGTCCCTCAAGACTTTTTATAAACATTCTGTGACACAAGTAACCTTTCTTCTATATGGCGTTGTGCATACACATAAAGCTCAGAAATGACGCAATCAACAAGGCAATAAAGCTGGCACACGGAAGAATGAAACCCAGAAAATCACAGAGCCAGAACCCCAGTCAAGCATGATTGAAGCTTATCCTTCTTCTAGACCCTTAACATTACATGAAATAAGCTTGCTTTTTATATAAGATTGATCTGGAAGTGAAAAGAGAAGGAAATGTAGCATTTCTAAGAGCAGTCTTTTCAGTCGGCAGCCTGAAATCCACTTTGACCAAGAGAGGCTGTTGATTTAGAGCTTGCAGATTTGAAAAAGCCAAATTCCCTACCACAAGTTAACATTAGCACTAGCAGTTGCAGAGAGATGGAAGATAAAGTACAATGTAAGACTGGGGTCCTTACAAATCTTCTTTGAAGTAATTTCTCTTAAATCTTCTTTACTTGAAAAAAGGAACAATCACTCTTTTTGCAGAGATTAAGCTGCAATTCAATTCAATGGTGAGAAAAAAATAAGCCAGCTATCCTATGATTTAAAATTGTTTTAAGATGGATTTTTGCTCTGACCATGCTGAAATAAGGGGTAACATCTCTAGCCATCCTGACATAAACAGCTATATAAAACTGGGCAGGCTGTGCGGTGGCTCACGCCTGTAATCCCAGCACATTGGGAGGCTGAGGTGGGTGGATCATCTGAGGTCAGGAGTGCAAGACCAGCCTGGACAACATGGTGAAACCCCATCTCCACTAAAAATACAAAAAATTAGCCGGGTGTGGTGCCACGTGCCTGTAATCCCAGCTATTTGGGAGGCCAAGGCAGGACAATTGTCCAAGCCTGGGTGGTGGAGGTTGCAGTGAGCTGAGATCGCTCCATTGAACTCCAGCTTGGGTGACAAAGTGAGACTTTGATCAATCATCAATGAACATGAAGAAAGAGGAACAGAAAGTGAATACCATCTCAAAAAAAAAAAACAAAAACAAAAAACTGGACAAAGTATGTGAAGCTATAGTTTTAGGAATTTTACCACAGGTAGTGAAGAACTATGATTCCTAAGAAAACAGTAACCTTTATGATTTCTTAGGATTTTACCCGGGATGCCCTTTCTGAACCACGGTGTAAGAAAGTAGAGCCCAAGTACATCATAGTGGTTTTATTAAACTGAAAAGTTAAAGATGTAAGTTTGGGGCTTCTGGAAAAGCTCAATTTAGTGTGGGCAGAGTTACAGAGAGGTGAAAAATGCACAGAGAAAACGCTCCAAAACTTATCATAGCAGTAAACATTAATTCTTTGGATGAACCCCAAGATTACATATGCAGGTAAAGTTTTTATAAAGTGAGCAGAGAACCACTAGTAAATGAGCTGAAAAGCAATTCCAGACATCCCAAAGTACTTGAAAATGTAGGAGGTCAGACCAGGTAGCATGGTGAGAGCTGGGCATTCAATTGAGACTCCCATAAAAGCCATGCATTATGAATAGGACTACTCTAGTGCAAGAGTGTGGGTCATATTAAACTTTATCAAAGTTTAAAAAATAATGTGATCTGCTGTTAAATTAACTGCTCTCAAAAACAAAACTTAATACTTTGGAAAGAAGACAGCAAAAGTCTGCATTCTCATCAATGTATTACTTACAATGTCCAGAATACAATATAAATTATTAGACCTGTGTAAAATGTAACCCAAGATTATGCAATCTAATGCAAGAAAAGGAAATAAATAAAATCAGACATGAGAATTGTTTTCTTTGTTGTTTTTTTTTTTTTTTGAGACAGAGTCTCGCTCTGTCGCCCAGGCTGGAGTGCAGTGGCGCAATCTTGGCTCACTGCAAGCTCCGCCTCCTGGGTTCACGCCATTCTCCTGCCTCAGCCTCTCCGAGTAGCTGGGACTACAGGCGCCCACCACCACGCCTGGCTAATTTTTTTTGTATTTTTAGTAGAGACGGGGTTTCACCGTGGTCTCGATCTCCTGACCTCGTGATCCACCCGCCTCGGCCTCCCAAAGTGCTGGGATTACAAGCGTGAGCCACCGCGCCCGGCCGAGAATTGTTAATATTAGCAGAAATAAATTTTAAAACCGTTTTTAAAATATTTGTAAAATTTTAAAGGAAAAATGGTTTAAAATAAGTGTATGTGTGGGTAATCTAAGATTAAAACTGTAAAAAAAAAAGGTTCTAAAATTGAAAAGTATATCCAAATTGAAATATTCACAGATGAGTTTAGTAGCAAATTGGACACCGCAGAAAATATGATCAATGAACATGAAGAAAGAGGAACAGAAAGTGATACCCAGACATAAAAAATCTGATGAAAGTGAACAAAGCCTCAATGAGATGGAAAGAAAATAACAACAACAACAACAAACCAAAATGTCTACCGTATGTGCATCTGAAGTCCAAGAAATATAGGCAAGATTGGATTAAAAAATTTAGTGAAATAGTGGCTGGAAAAAATTCAAATTTGGTGATAACTATTAAGCCAAGCCAAGAAACTCAAGGAATACTAAGCAGGATAAAGGCGCGGTGGCTCACGCTTGTAATCCCAGCACTTTGGGAGGCCGAAGTGGGCGGATCACGAGGTCAGGAGATCGAGACCACGGTGAAACCCCGTCTCTACTAAAAATACAAAAAAAAATTAGCCGGGCGTGGTGGTGGGCGTCTGTAGTCCCAGCTACTCGGAGAGGCTGAGGCAGGAGAATGGTGTGAACCCAGGAGGCGGAGCTTGCAGTGAGCCGAGATCGTGCCACTGCACTCCAGCCTGGGTGACAGAGCGAGACTCTGTCTCAAAAAAAAAAACAAAAACCAACATCAGACATAGCATAGTCAAAATTGTTAAAGAGAAAATATAAATACAAAATCTTAAAAACATTGCCAGATAAAAAACACATTAGATACAAGGGAACACCAAAAGAATTACCTTGACTTTTCCTGAAGTCAATGCAAGGTATTAAGCAATGAGAAGGCCATCTTTAAAATGCCAAAATAAAACCCAAATTTGTCAACCAAGAAAATGTCTTCAGAAATAAAGACAAACTAATGACTTTTTCAAATATATAAAAGTTGTAAGAACTTTTCACTGGTAAAGTTACACTGTAACAAATACCAAAGAAATTATTGAGGGGAATTTATTGAAGAAAAACAATAGTTAAAAATGAACACAAATTCATATTAAGCAATGAAAAATGTCGGAATAACTGTGGGTAAATATTTTTATTTTTTTCACATATTTAATAGATAATTTGTTCTCTGAAATAACAAAGTATTATACTATCACATTTATAACATATGTAGAGGTGGATGACAATAATATTACAAAAGTGGGACTATAACATAAAAATATGATTATTTTTGTGTTTCTTCTGCCTGTGATTCATTAAGCTTCTTGGATCTGTGACCTTCTAATTTTTATTAAATTTGGCAAATTTTGTCAGTTATTTCTTTGAGTACTTTCTTCTGTCCTTCCTATTTACCCTCCTCTGTGCCTCCAATTGTTTTTCTATTAGTATGCTTAACATTTCCCCACACGTAATTGATGCTCAGCTCATTTTCCTTCCATTATTTTTATTTATCCTCTCTGTGTTTAATTTTGGATTATTTCCTTGCCTCGGTCTTCAAATTTACTATTTTTTTCTTATTACGTCTCTGATCTCCCATAAATCATAACTAGTGTAGTTTCTTATCAGTTATATTATCAGCTCTAGAATGTCTACTATAGACCTTCCATTCTTTTCCTCCTCATGCTAACATTTTGCTCTACTTTTTGAATATATTGTTTATTTATAATAGCTGTATTCATTATTTTGTGTGTTAATTTTGCCATTTATGACATTTCTAGGAATGTTTGTGTGATCTCTCCTCCTGGTTTTGTCATATTTTTCCACTTCTTCACATGCCTAGTTATTTCATGATATACTAGACATTATGAAATTTACATTATTGGGTGATGGATTTGGGATCTTTCTTTAAATACCATTGAGTTTTTTTGGGGTTGTAGTTCATTACCTGGAGTCAGGTAATAAGCATCGATCTTAAAATTGTTGAAACAAACCAATAAGACTCTTTATTCTAAGGCTAATTTGGGCTCACTTTTAATGCTATTATACTGTGAGGAGTTTACTCAATGTCTTCTGTATTAGGAGGTCTGTCCACTTTGACTAGTGTGATCCCAATGTATTTTCAGGCCTGTGTGAAGTCCAGGGACAATTTTGCCTATTTTTTATTGGTTCTTTTTCTCGTGCCATGCAGTTTTCTAATATGTTGGCTCAGTTCAGTGTTCAGCAGTGACTCACAGGTTCGCCTCTGCCGTAGTTTGCTCTTCTTTCTCTCTTTACTTCTATATCACTTTCATAGTCTTTCCCATAAATTCCATCCAACGTGGCTTTCTCAAATTTTTCATTGTTTTCACAAGTCAGCAAAACTCTTAAGATCTATTTTTATTTCGAAAGCTCTCCTGTGATGTTTCCTTGAAGATCCTTCCTGGAAATAAGCCAGGGAAATGATGCTCATGTTGCCTTCTTTCAGGTTCATTGCTGTGTGCTGCTTGTTTTGCCATATCTGAAAACAATTGTGTCACATATTTTGTCATTTTCTAGTTGCAGTGAAACAGGAGGTAAATTCTGATCAATTTCTGAACCGAATTTAAAAAATAAATGGTAAGAAAATTAATGCTTTTTTCCAATATTAAAAGCAGGACAAGGATGCCTTCTGCTTTCACCAGTTTCATTCAATATTTTACTGGCAATTGTAGTCAGAATAATAAGGGAAAAAGTAATAAAAGGTATATTTAAAACTTTCTATTAAAAATGACATGGTATTCTATATAGAGAATTCTAAGGGTCCTCCAAAAACAATTAAAAATGATAAATGCATTTAGTATGTTTGTGTACTATAAGTGTACTAAATGTATTTCTATGTACTAGCCACAAACAATAGAAAATTAAATTTAAATAGACAATGTCATTTATAATACCATAAAGTATATAAAATATTTAGGGATAAAATTGACAAAATATGTATAAATCTCTATACACAAGCTATGAAACTTTGATGAAATTTTAAAAGACCTAAAAAAGGTAAGATATACATGTTCATAGTTCAGAAGACTCAATATTGTTATTCTCATAGTCTCTCTATACTAATCTATACATTAAGTGTAATACCAACTAAAATGCTAGCATTTTGTGGATATTAAAAGATTCTAAAATGTATATGAAAAATAAAGTAACTTAAACAAAATAATTTTGAAAAATAACGAATATGAAGAACTTACACTACCTGATTTTCAGATTTGGTTTACAGCCTCATCAATCATAACTGTTATATTTGCATAAGGAGTTGTATTGATCAACAGAACAATCTAGGAATTAATTTTGGTTAATGTGGTTGTTTCTTTCACAAAAGTGTCAAGGCAGTTCAATGGGGGAAAGGATAATCTTTTCAACAAATGTTGCTAGAACAATTGAACATCCGTTTTGAAAAGAAAAGAACAAAAGGAAACAAAAAACCTTAAACCTTGTCCCTTACTTTAAACCATGTGTAAATATTTACTAAAGAAAATCATAAAACCAAATGTAAGAAGTAAAACTATAAAACTTATTTTAAAGTAGAAAAATGGAAGAATGTTTCACTGAACTTGGATTTGATTAGGACACAACATGCCATAAAATAATATATTAATAAATCAAATTTGTCAAAATTAAAAACTTTGAGTATAAAAAGCACTCTTAAGTGCACAAAAAACTAGCTACAGGGAGAAAATATTTGTAAACAATTATGTGATATTGAACTTTTATCCAGGATGTATGAACATTCATTATACCAACAATAATAAGAACAATAGCAACAACATAATAATAATATTTATAAAAGGGGGAAACATTTCAAGACACTTTACCAAAGAAAAGATACAAAAAATAGACTTGTAAAAATATTCTCAATAACCTGTTTATTAAAAAAATATAAATTAAAACTCTAAAGAGGCTTTCCTGGGGTAGAGACTGAAGGCTGGCCTTACCTAGTGTTGGCAAGGATGTGGCGCAACTGCCATTAGAAATGTGAACTTTGACTTCCTCTCTTCCTATTTGAATACGCTTTATTTGTTTCTCTTGCCTGATTGCTGTGGCCAGAAATTCCAATATTATGTTGAATAGGAGTGGTGAGAGAGGGCATCCTTGTCTTGTGCTGGTTTTCAAAGGGAATGCTTCCAGCTTTTGCCCATTCAGTATGATATTAGCTATGGGTTTGTCATAAATAGGTCTTATTATTTTGAGATATTCAAATTGTCTCTGTTTGTAAATGACATGATTCCATATTTAGAAAACCCCATCATCTCAGCCCCAAAACTCCTTAAGTTGATAAGCAATTTCAGCAGTCTCAGGATACAAAATCAGTGTGCAAAAAGCACAAGCATTCCTATACACCAACAATAGATAAGCTGAGTGCCAAATCATGAATAAACTCCCATTCACAATTGCTACAAAGACAATAAAAACCTAGGGATACAACTTACAAGGAATGTCAAGGACCTCTTCAAGGAGAACTACAAACCTCTGCTCAAAGAAATAAGGGAGGACACAAATAAATGGAAAAACATCCCATGCTTATGGATAGGAAGAATCAATATTGTGAAAATGGCCATACTGCCCAAAGTAATTTATAGATTCAATGTTATTCCCATCAAGCTACTATTGACTTTCTTCACAAAATTAGAAAAAACTACTTTAAATTTGATATGGGACCAAAAGAGAGCCCATATAGCCAAGACAATCCTAAGCAAAAAGAACAAAGCTGGAGGCATCATGCTACGTGACTACAAGGCTATATAACCAAAACAGCATGGTACTGGAACCAAAACAGATATATAGACCAATGGAACAGAATAGAGGCCTCAGAAATAACACCACACATCTACAATCATCTGATCTTTGACATACCTGACCAAAACAAGCAATGGGGAAAGGATTCCCTATTTAATAAATGGTACTGGCAAAACTGGCTAGCCACATGCAGAAGACTGAAACTGGATCCTTTCCTTACACCTTATACAAAAATTAACTCAAGATGGATTAAAGATTCAAACATCAGACCTAAAACCATAACAACTCCAGAAGAAAACCTAGGCAATACGCAAATTCAGGACATACGCAAGGGCAGACCTCATGACTAAAACACCAAAAACGATTACACCAAAAGCCAAAATTGACAAATAGGATCTAATTAAACTAAAGAGTTTCTGCACAGCAGAAAAAAAAAAAAACCTGTCTTCAGAGTGAACAGGCAACCTACAGAATGGGAGAAAGCTTTCGCAATCTACCCATCTGACAAAGGTTAATATCCATAATCTACAAGGAATTTAAACAAATTTACAAGAAAAAGGCAAACAACCCCATCCAAAAGTGGGCAAAGGATATGAACAGACACTTCTCAAAAGAAGACATTTATGTGGCCAACAAACATATGAAAAAAAGCTCATCATCACTGATCATTAGAGAAACGCAAATCAAAAGCACAATGAGATACTATCTCACACCAGTCAGAATGGTGATTATTAAAAAGTCAAGAAACAGTAGATGCTGGTGAGGCTGTGGAGAAATAGGAGTGCTTTTACACTGTTGGTGGGCATGTAAATTAGTTCAACCATTGTGGAAGACAGTATGGTGATTCCTTAAGGATGTAGAACCAGAAATACCATTTGACCCAGCAATCCCATTACTAGGTATACAACCAAAGGATTATAAATCATTCTTCTATAAGGACAGATGTACATGTATATTTATTGCAGCATTATTTACAATAGCAAAGACTTGGAACCAAGCCAAATGCTCAAGAGTGATAGACTGTATAAAGAAAATGTGGCACATATGCACAATGGAATACCATGCAGCCATAAGAGAGAATGAGATCATGTCCTTTGTGAGGACATGTATGAAGCTGGAAGCCATCATTCTCAGCAAACAAGGGAACAGACAACCAAACGCCAAACAACTGGGAGCACTCTTTCATGTCTCCTGATATGGAGACCCTGGTTAATGGAAATTCCACCCTTTGGAACATTGCCAACTGTTGTGGCAGTAAAAAAAATAATGTATGGAGAACCACATTTGTGTTGTTAATACCACCTTATTTGTGAAGAGCACTATATTTACCAAAGCAATCAAATACTCTAAGCAACCCCATCCCTAAATCTATCAGGAGATAAGAGAAATAATTAGAATGCTGAAGGCTAAAGGTTCCATTCTTCCCTCAATTCAACATATTTTCCTAAATTAATGTAAATAGAGGGGACTTTTGCTTAATGCTTTGTCAATACACCTACCACTTTAAAACTCAATATTTGATATCCAGGCATGGTGGCTCATGCCTGTAATCCCAGCACTTTGGGAGACCGAGGTGGGTGGACCACTTGAGGTCAAGAGTTCAAGACCAGCCTGACCAACATGGTGAAACCCTGTCTATACTAAAAATACAAAAATTAGCCAGGTATGGTAGCTCACACCTGTAGTCCCAGCTACTCAGGAGGCTGAGGCAGGAGAATCACTTGAAATCAGGAGGGAGAGGTTGCAGTGAGCCAAGATCACGTGACTGCGCTCCAGCCTGGGTGACAAAGTGAGATTCCATCACAAAACAAAACAAAACAAAGCAACCCCTCAATATTTGATGATGTATTAAAGTACCTGAGAATATCTGGTAATTAAGTGCTACTTTATGTTGCTGCTGAATGTATTCAGGCAAGTTTATGTAAAGACAAATTATATATCATATCATGTTATATCAAATTGTCATATTGTTATTTTTCTAGATTTAAAACTTGAAGAAAAAACTTCTATTCTTATTATTCTTTGTATGTCAAGGTATTGTTGCTGAAATAAATATCTTTCTACTGTTTGGAGTTGAAAATACCTATATCCTGCTATAACAAGCCAATAAAGGAAGTGGTTTATTTTTGCAAAATCCTTTATTGGTAAAATCAAAACTTGGCAACTCTGAATGAACAATCTTTGTTTAATTGAAATCTATGGAAAATTTTCTTTTTGAAATTTGAATCATTTAAACTCACACATTTTGTAAAACCACAGCCATTTTTTCTATAAAATGGTTGCCTAGTACATCATCTCTTGCTGGATCAGTCTTAGTCTAATGCCACAGGACTTATACCTAGTAACCTATAACTTGTGTAACTATAAGATGAGTATCCTCATATATTAACTTATTATATTTTACAAGTCCTTATGAGACCTCATGGACAGATTGTGATGTACCTTGGAAAATATAAGATATGAGAGACTCCAGTTCTTAAAACTTTTTATTCAACATTCTTAAAGAAAATAATTTTCAACATAGAATTTCATATCCAGCCAAACTAAGCTTCATAAGTGAAGGAGAAATAAAATACTTTACAGACAAGCAAATGCTGAGAGATTTTGTCACCACCAGGCCTGCCCTAAAACAGGTCCTGAAGGAAGCACTAAACATGGAAAGGAACAACCGGTACCAGCCACTGCAAAAACAGGCCAATTGGAAAGACCATCGAGGCTAGGAAGAAACTACATCAACTGACAAGCAAAATAACCAGCTGACATCATAATAACAGGAACAAATTCACATATAACAATATTAACTTTAAATGTAAATGGGCTAAATGCTCCAATTAAAAGACACAGACTAGCAAATGGGAGAAGGAGTCAAGACCCATCAGTGTCCTGTATTCAGGAAACCCATCTCATGTGCAGAGACACACATAGACTCAAAATAAAGGGATGGAGGAAGATCTACCAAGCAAATGGAAAACAAAAAAAGGCAGGGGTTGCAATTCTAGTCTCTGATAAAATAGACTTTAAACCAACAAAGATCAAAAGAGACAAAGAAGGCCATTACATAATGGTAAAGGGATCAATTCAACAAGAAGAGCTAACTATCCTAAATATATATGCACCCAATACAGGAGCACCCAGATTCATAAAGCAAGTCCTGAGTGATGTACAAAGAGACATAGACTCCCACTCAATAATAACGGGAGATTTTAACACCCCACTGTCAACATTAGACAGATCAATGAGACAGAAAGTTAAGGATACCCAGGAATTGAACTCAGCTCTGCACCAAGCGGACCTAATAGACATCTACAGAAGTCTCCACCCCAAATCAACAGAATATACATTTTTTTCAGCACCACACCACACCTATTCCAAAATTGACCACATAGTTGGAAGTAAATCTCTCCTCAGCAAATGTAAAAGAACAGAAATTATAACAAACTGTCTCAGACCACAGTGCAATCAAACTAGAACTCAGGATTAAGAAACTCACTCAAAACCGCTCTACTACATGGAAACCGAACAACCTGCTCCTGAATGACTACTGGGTACATAATGAAATGAAGGCAGAAATAAAGATGTTCTTTGAAACCAACGAGAACAAAGACACAACATACCAGAATCTCTGGGACACATTCAAAGCAGTGTGTAGAGGGAAATTTATAGCACTAAATGCCCACAAGAGAAAGCAGGAAAGATCCAAAATTGACACCCTAACATCACAATGAAAAGAACTAGAAAAGCAAGAGCAAACACATAGAAAAGTTAGCAGAAGGCAAGAAATAACTAAAATCAGAGCAGAACTGAAGGAAATAGAGACACAAAAAACCCGTCAAAAAATTAATGAATCCAGGAGCTGGTTTTTCAAAACGATCAACACAATTGATAGACCGCTAGCAAGACTAATAAAGAAGAAAAGAGAGAAGAATAAAATAGATGCAATAAAAAATTATAAAGGGGATATCACCACCGATCCCACAGAAATACAATCTACCATCAGAGAATACTACATACACCTCTATGCAAATAAACTAGAAAATCTAGAAGAAGTGGATAAATTCCTCGACAAATACACCCTCCCAAGACTAAACCAGGAAGAAGTTGAATCTCTGAATAGACCAAGAACAGGTTCTGAAATTGTGGCAATAATCAACAGCTTACCAACAAAATAGAGTCCAGGACCAGATGGATTCACAGCTGAATTCTACCAGAGGTACAAGGAGGAACTGGTACCATTCCTTCTGAAACTATTCCAATCAATAGAAAAAGAGGGAATCCTCCCTAACTCATTTTATGAGGCCAGCATCATCCTGATACCAAAGCCTGGCAGAGACACAACCAAAAAAGAGAATTTCAGACCAATATCCTTGATGAACATTGATGCAAAAATTCTCAATAAAATACTGGCAAACCAAATCCAGCAGCACATCAAAAAGCTTATCCACCATGATCAAGTGGGCTTCATCCCTGGGATGCAAGGCTGGTTCAACATACACAAATAAATGTAATCCAGCATATAAACAGAACCAAAGACAAAACCACATGATTATCTCAATAGATGCAGAAAAGACCTTTGACAAAATTCAACAACCCTTCATGCTAAAAACTCTCAATAAATTAGGTATTGATGGGATGTATCTCAAAATAATAAGAGCTAGCTATGACAAACCCACAGCCAATATCATACTGAATGGGCAAAAACTGGAAGCATTCCCTTTGAAAACTGGCATAAGACAGGGATGCCCTCTCTCACCACTCCTACTCAACATAGTGTTGGAAGTTCTGGCCAGGGCAATTAGGCAGGAGAAGGAAATAAAGGGTATTCAATTAGGAAAAGAGGAAGTCAAATTGTCCCTGTTTGCAGATGACATGATTGTATATCTAGAAAACCCCATTGTCTCAGCCCAAAATCTCCTTAAGCTAATAAGCAACTTCAGCAAAGTCTCGGGATACAAAATCAAGGTGCAAAAATCACAAGCATTCTTGTACACCAATAACAGACAAACAGAGAGCCAAATCATGAGTGAACTCCCATTCACAATTGCTTCAAAGAGAATAAAATACCTAGGAATCCAACTTACAAGGGACGTGAAGGACCTCTTCAAGGTGAACTACAAACCACTGCTCGATGAAATAAAAGAGGATACAAACAAACGGAAGAATATTCCATGCTCATGGGTAGGAAGAATCAATATCGTGAAAATGGCCATACTGCCCAAGGTAATTTGTAGAGTCAATGCCATCCCCATCAAGCTACCAATGACTTTCTTCACAGAATTGGAAAAAAACTACTTTAAAGTTCATATAGAACCAAAAAAGAGCCTGCATCGCCAAGTCAATCCTAAGCCAAAAGAACAAAGCTGGAGGCATCATGCTACCTGACTTCAAACTATACTACAAGGCTACAGTAACCAAAACAACAAGGTACTGGTACCACAACAGAGACATAGATCAATGGAACAGAACAGAGCCCTCGGAAATAATGCTGCATATCTACAACTATCTGATCTTTGACAAACCTGACAAAAACAAGCAATGGGAAAAGGATTCCCTATTTAATAAATGGTGCTGGGAAAACTGGCTAGCCATATGTAGAAAGCTGAAACTGGATCCTTTCCTTACACCTTATACAAAAATTCATTCAAGATGGATTAAAGACTTACATGTTAGACCTAAAGCCATAAAAACCCTAGAAGAAAACCTAGGCAATACCATTCATGACATAGGCATGGGCAAGGACTTCATGTCTAAAACACCAAAAGCAATGGCAACAAAAGCCAAAATTGACAAATGGGATCTAATTAAACTAAAGAGCTTCTGCACAGCAAAAGAAACTACCATCAGAGTGAACAGGCAACCTATAAAATGGGAGAAAATTTTCGCAACCTACTCATCTGATAAAGGGCTAATATCCAGAATCTACAATGAACTCAAACAAATTTACAAGAAAAAAAGAAACAACCCCATCAAAAAGTGGGCGAAGGACATGAACAGACATTTCTCAAAAGAAGACATTTATGCAGCCAAAAAACACATGAAAAAATGCTCATCATCACTGGTCATCAGAGAAATGCAAATTAAAACCACAATGAGATACCATCTCACACCAGTTAGAATGGCTGTCATTCAAAAATCAAGAAACAACAGGTGCTGGAGAGGATGTGGAGAAATAGGAACAGTTTTACACTGTTGGTGGGACTGTAAACTAGTTCAACCATTGTGGAAGTCAGTGTGGCGATTCCTCAGGAATGTAGAACTAGAAATACCATTTGACCCAGCCATCCCATTACTGGGTATATACCCAAAGGACTATAAATCATGCTGCTATAAAGACACATGCACACATATGTTTATTGCGGCACTATTCACAATAGCAAAGACTTGGAATCAGCCCAAATGTCCAACAACGATAGACTGGATTAAGAAAATGTGGCACATATACACCATGGAATACTATGCAGCCATAAAAATTGATGAGTTCATGTCCTTTGTAGGGACATGGATGAATCTGGAAACCATCATTCTCAGTAAACTATCACAAGGACAAGAAACCAAACACCACATGTTCCCACTCATAGGTGGGAATTGAACAATGAGAACACATGGACACAGGAAGGGGAACATCACACTCCAGGGACTGTTGTGGGGTAGGGGGAGGGGGGAGGGAAAGCATGAGGAGATATACCTAATGCTAAATGACGAGTTAATGGGTGCAGCACAGCAACATGGCACATGGATACATATGTAACAAACCTGCACATTGTGCACATGTACCCTAAAACTTAAAGTATAATAATAATAATCAAAAAAAGAAAACATTTAAAACAATCTAAACGCTGATAGCTTGGAAAAAGTAGTTTTTTTCCAACTTTATATAGTGTGTTAAATAAAGTCTTGAAAAAATTTAAAAAAAAACTTTTGGGTCATAAAATTCATACTTCATAGAAGTATTACAAATTTAGATTACTAATTGCTTTATTTTTGTTTTTAATGTGCAGTGTAACAATTTACTCCTAGCTATATTACATTTTTTAAAAATTAAAAAATGTGAACAGGAGTGATTATAACATTTATCATCCAATATAAATACTTTTGTGAGTTAATGGGGTACTATTTGAAATTACGTCACAGAGTTGTGTAAATAGATATGGTCCTGGGTAAACTATACCCTATGGTCATGCTTGTTATAAATATCATTATAGAATTGCATTAATACATATATTCTAAGAATATGTACATATATACCTATTATAAGATGACTATGTTATACACATACAGAAATATGCACAGTATGCAGACTACATGTATACATATACAGACATAGTGGATTCCCTGTGTGTGTGTGTGTGTGTGTGTGTGTGCATGTGTGTGTGTTTGAGTCTATATATAGTCATCTTAGAAATGTGGGCTTTTTGTTTCTGTCATTGTGAAATAATGTGACTAGTGGAATCTATTGTGAATATTTAAGTGAGACCATTTTTCTGATAATTCTTTTCACACAATCCTTCAACAACGGACTCTTAATCTCTTTCTTAATATTATAGCAGCCTCCATGGACTGGGCTGGAGTGGCCAGGGATTTGGGAACAGCTGAACGTTTTTCTTCATAGAGTTTTCTGATATCATCATTTGATCGGAGCTTGAGTGCTAGGAATAATTTGGCTTTCTATTTCGTGTGTCTTATAAATAGAAGAGAAACACTTTGTACTGACTTAAGTCTCCTTCCCACTACCCTCCACCTGTATCCTCCAAAAGAGATGGGGTGGGGGAGGGAGAGAGAGAGAGAGACAGAGCGAGAAGTGGTCCTGGGAATCTTATAGAATTCAAAGACAAGCAAACAAACAGGAATCATGGAGGCTTTGCTGCTTCTACCCTTTGTCTCTGTTTCTCACTGCTTGTTAGCTTATTTCTTCAAATTTTCCTTCTCTATTTTTTTTTTTGTGTGTGTGTGTATACAACCATCCCAATTTGTCAAGTTTCTCTCCCATTTATGAGTCCAGCCAAGAGCCAAGACTGCCATATTTTTTTCCTCAATTGGAATTCCAACTTTCTAAGGAAGAATAGCTTTGGCTCAATTTGGGTTCAGTTTGCTCCCCTGACTCAAAAAACAGTAAGCACAATCACATACAAAGACACAACTCTCAGAAAAGGGGGTCATTGTGAGCTTGGTGGGCACGACCAAAGGAATTTTCAATGGCACCTCAAACTAAGAAAAACAAAGCTAGATTCTCATAACTTAAATACAAGCTTTCAAAGTACAGGGTTGGCGTGATGGCTCACTCCTTTATTCCTATCACTTTGGGAGGCCAAAGAGGGCAGATCAGTTGAGGCCAGGAGTTCGAGACCAGCCTGGCCAACATGGTGAACCCACATCTCTACCAAAAATACAAAAAATAGCTGAGCATGGTGGTGTGTGTCCGTAATCCTAGCTACTTGGGAGGCTGAGGCAGGAGAATCGCTTGAACCCACGAGGCAGAGGTTGCAGTGAGCCAAAATTCTGCCACTGTACTCCAGCCTGCGCAATAGAGCAAGACTCTGTTTTTTTTTTTTTAAAAAAGTAGAGCAAGGCAATGGCTGTGCCGTAAATGACATTCTTTTGGTCTCTTATTTAATGTTCAATATGTGCTGCTATAATTTTTTCTACCATAAAAATTTTTAAAAACTAAACAATAAAATATAATCACACATATTGGATTTAACAATAAAAGGATCGCCAAAATCAAATATCTCACTGAAGTATACTTTGGGACTAAGAATAGCAATCACTGTGCATAAAAATGAAATTCAAGACCTTGAAAATTGCATTGCTGCAGCAAAAAATGAATAGACCGAAGTAAATCCACTAGACAGAAGAATGTGAAAGAATAAAAGGACCTGAGAAATGTATCACTCCCAACATCAGTCAACTACATTTTTTAAAGTTTAAATCCTGATGCCCAACTGACAGAGATTCTATGATTACCTTTGATACAAATGCCATTTATATTTCCTGGTTACTAAAATAAACATATTCTTTAGGGAATGTGACTGAATAAATGTTTAGTGGATGGTAGGTTCTCAAATAAATTAACACAGAGTTCTTATTTCAAAATGGAACACTAATAATAACCTAGGTCATGTGAATGTTTTTATATTTATGTGGATCCACTTTGTAAGTGACCCTTGGGAGCCAAGCCCTTATGCCTAAGAAGTATCAGTTAGACACCATTGGGAGCACATAGATTGTCTACTGAGCACTTACATTGCATTGTCCAATGGGTAAAGCAGAGTTAAAAATTTGATCAGTAAGCCTATAAATTTCATATTCATAGGTACAAATAGAAAAAAAAAAGCCTATGAGTTGCTACAGGGACCTTTGTATCAGCGAAGTACTGAATTTCTCCCAGTCTATGAGGCACTAATATATTTTAGAATTTGCTATAGAAAACTCCGTTTAGGATGAAACAAGAAAGTACATTAACTAACAAACAAACGAACAAACAAAAACATTAAAAATAAAGGGTAAAAGGGAAAAGATAGGGTCTCAGAAATTACCTATAAAAAGTAGGGGTCATAGGCCAACAAGCTCCTCCATGTTACTGGGTACATTATCACAGTATTCAGTATAATTTAGTTTACATAATATCATTAATTTTACAAAATCATCTGATATTCATCATCATATAAAGCTCCATGACTTACTGTTTGAGACAAAATAGATGACACATTTTTTTTGGGAGAAGACATGGCATATATATAGTATTTAGAAAACTTAAACCAATAAGATAAATTCTAGGAACATTGAAGTTATTCATCATGATGATGGGAGTTAGCGTGGAGAGAAAGTACGAGGACCAGATTCCATCTATGTCTTTAATAAATATGAAGAACTAATAAAGAAGTTAACAGATGATGGCATTGAGAACAATAATCAATACTGATTTCATAAGCCCCCCAAAAGGAGGGTAGATTGATTAGAATTTGATTCAGGGTGAGAATCAGAAAGCTTAAATTATAAGATTTTGATTATTGTTATTACAAAAATCAACAATATTGAGTTTATTTCATTGTCAATTAAAAATTTTGAGGTAAGCATTTTAGGGAAAGTGGGGCAACCCATTTTGTCAGACTTCATAGATTTTATTGCTCTTCCTTATGTAGCCACCACTTCCAAGTCACTTCATGGCCCAAGATACTGGTCTAGCTTCACTTTCTACCTATTAGGAAAGAGAAAAGAGAAGGCACACATCATACTCCTCCCACTAAGATAACTTTCTATAAATTGTGCACATATTTCTATTTACATTCTATAAGCCATAATTGATTGACATTGAAATTGAGCCTCTATTCCAGATAGTCGTGTGTCGAACTAAAACATCCAAGTATCTTTTTCTGGTAAAGAAAAAACAAATACGGAGAGATAATTGGCATGTCTATAACAGGAGTTCTTGCAAGATGAGGAAAATAATAGCTTAAAAGGACACTGGAAACTATGAGTATGTGGAACAACTTTTTCTGGCTCCTTGTAACACAGAATGAATATAACTTTATCATTTGGAATTATCCTTTCCTTCATGTCTTTTGGATTTTACTTTGCTTATTTTGTCTTAAAGTTTGCATCTATAATTTGCTGTCTTCATTAATGGTTTGCTCGCCTCTGTGTCTGTACTTATCCATCTCTTTCATTGAAAATGAGCTTGTAGGCAGATAGCACAACCTTACAGGTAGTTAGTTTTCAGGAAAACAGTATTAGAATAGCAGTTAAGGAGCATATCTTGAAAAGAAACAGTTCTATGTTCAAATTTTGGTGCTGCCACTTGCCAGCTATGTTACTTGGACATGTTACTCAACCTCTGTAAAGCTTAGTTTCCTTATCTGTGATAACGCATGTAAAGTTTCTAATATAGTACCTGGAAGATACTGTCTGAAATAAATATTAGCTATTTTTGGTATTCAAACCAAATCACACATAGTAAGTGCATTTTAAATATTTATTTGGTTGGATAGAAAGCTTCACTGTTGTTTTCAGATCTAACAGAGCCTGTAAAGGGAGAACTCTGTTCCCATTTAACTAGAAATGGTATTAAAAAATTAACTTCACAGCTCAGGAACTCAGATACTATCAACTGATTTCACATCATCTTCACTGCTAAGCCGTTGACCTCCAAGCACTTGATTATTACTAGATTCTCTTTTCCAGTTAGTTTATTTCACACTGGGATGAAGCAGAAGGCAGGAGTGTAATGCATAATTTCAAGGAATTTAAGATGAGAAAAGGGAACACCGTGTTCACATTATGGACCAGTGATCAGACAGTTATTTACATGCTTGTCCCAATGCACACGGCCATCTTCTAATCTAGTAGATCTTCCACCCCGTGTTATATAGGAAACATAATCAGTGTGCATGCCATTCACAGGGATAACTACATTAATCAGCAGTTGAGTTGAGGTGGAACATGGCAGAGTTTTAGTTTATTTTTTTCTACTTCCTTTAGAAATGTTTGAATTTTAGCTAGCAATCCTGAGCAAATGAAAATGGCACAAGTTTCCATTCATGGCAGGATGGATGGGTCAGATCACAGATAGTTTGATCTATAACTCTGTTTGCTTTTCTTGTTCACAGTTTCTGCACCAAGGACTTTTTGGTGCGGACTACTTGGCTGTTTGACTGAGACAGGAAACCAGACACATCTTAGAAGATTTACAAGAGAATCTGGAGGTGCAAAATGCAAAAACAGGAGTAAACACTCTAAGGAGGCAAACAGCAACAGAGAACTTCCCAAATGAGAAGCTATGGATCAGACAAGCAAACTGAGATAAGGATGCTAGGTCCTATAAATGTTAAGTGTAAACAAATTATAATCTCAGCTTCAGGGTGACTGGTATGCCACAAAAAGACTTGGAGTGCTTGCTCAAAAAGTATAGGTTGAATTAATTAATTCAATTCTTGGAATCTACGTTACGTACTATTTTAAACCATCTCTCTCTTTTTTTAAAATAAACTATTATGCGTTTTTAGTTTTAAATACAATGTTATTGATAATTTATTATTAGACTGAGAAAATTATAATCCACATAGTCTCAATCGTTGTTTCTCATTCATTTCTCATTTGTGAAATGGGGCAATATTAGTTATACCTTAAAGTTGTCGAAAAGATTAAATGGAATGACTTATGTAACACACATTCTAAGTTAACTGGCACCCTACAAGTCTACAGAAAATGTTTCGTTAGTAGTTTATCTAGGATTTATCCACGGAATTATTGCATGCATATAATAATTGTATGGGTAAACCTTAGATGAATTAAGTTAAAATAGAAGGAGAGATTTTTTTCAGATGTAAAAGAAATGGCTTCTCTAAAGTCAACATATTAAGAAAAAAGAGTCATGTAGTTTCTAATGATCATCTAGTAACCAGAAAGCATACACTCCAAATATTTCTAATCAGACTATCATATTAAGGTGATTATGTAGCATGAAAATATGCCATGTAAATTGAAACACTTACCTTCCAAATAGCCAGCCTTGTCAGACCACATGATACGTTGAACAGTACATGATTTCAGTTTTAGCAATTTTAGACTTTTAAAACAAGATTTAAAAATGATATCTAATATTACTGTAATCAGAGTTTCAAACAGAAGTAGAGTATAACATGAAAAAAGAGACTCTATTTGTGAGAGAGAGACTCCTAAAATTCTCTACAGCCTAGGAAACCCAAATTAACTTTTTGTCTGTTTTTGACATAACAGTGACTATCCATTTAACAGAGTAGAGTGCACGGTCTGAAATATAATTTTTCAAGTAGCCTCTTTTATAAAGAAAAAGAAAACACAGCACCATCTGGTAAAAAATAAAATAAAGTTTGTAGTGAAGCAGGGGAACCAGGACGGTATCAGGCACGGTATTGTCTCTTTTTCTCCTTAATAAAGTCATTTTATGGATCTTACGTATTTTGCATTATAGAGAAAGCACTTTTTCTTAGAACACACAAAAAGCATATAAATACAGATAAGGAGGGTCTAGCAAGATACTTTGAACTCTTTGGAAAGCACCTATGGAATGCATTCTTGTCAATATTTTATATGGTATAATTTTGAAATATCACAAGAGTTTCAAAATGTTCCCAACAAAATTGAAAGTCATACATTGTTACATCATGAAAAAGTGGGACCTGAACCAAAGAATAATTTTCTAGGTCATGCAAATATTCATGGTCTCATTTCCTTCTCATTAAAATACCCATACCAAACCTATGATAAGGCATAGGTTTCAGACTCAGACAGACCTGAATTCAGATTTGACCCTTTTGCTCCAAGTCTTGGGTAAATTATTCATTCTCAGAGAGTTGTGGTTTCTCTTTTGATCCTCATTGGTTAAAAAAGGCAATTTTAATTATATCTCATGGTGGTTGAGATGGTTAAATGAGAGGATTTATGTAATGTCCATTGGACAGCACATAGTATATAGTAGATGCACAACAGATATGTGGTTATTAGTTCATTTAGGATTTACCCATCCAATTATTAAACCAGTGCATTGGGTGTTAAATTCTTCACAGACACATCAAATCTCTAAAAATCGAATAGAAGTGGATAAATTAAAAACACAGGGTATTTAAAATGTGCTATATGCATAAAGTAAATATGAAATATCCTAATACTCAATTCTTCCATTATTTTTACTTTTTATTTATATATATATAAACCCACAAATTTGTTTTTACATGAAAATATAAATAAATTTTATATTATATATGTAAATATACCTTCAATATAATACTTTACATATTATATAGATATATAAATAAATATAAATGCACTTTAAAATATACTTAGTGGTAATTTAAACTTGGATGCTACTGGCTATTTCAGTAATCAGAAGTTTAGATTTTCACATTTCAACCATCGGCTTTTACTGCTTTATTCTCTGAGAATGTATTTTACAATTTTGTTTCAGGAAAATAGTATTAGTTTTACTACTACTAACTTCTAGTCCCATCTTTGGCAGCTACTACCTCAAAACCATCTTTATAATAATCAGACATTAGAATTCCAAATAAGTCATTTAAATTCATTTGTCAAACGGCTCCTTTTCCAGGCTTTCCAAAAGATGTTAATAAATGGTAATTATCTTCAGGTATTAGCAAAAAATTCTAATTATAAAATTTGGGAGCATATTTATTACCATTCTCAGTATTAAGTATCTTTCCCAGTTAAAAGGATGAAATCTGTAGATTCCCCCTCCCCATTTTGCAATCCGTCATCTTTACAGAAAAACTATTGATTGTTTTCCAGTGAATATAAAAACATAACTAATATGTAGTGAATTATTATGAGCTCACCACTGACTAAAGCACTTTAAATATATTAATATTATCTTATTTGACTTCAAATTAATGACTCTTTTTTCCCTACTTTTAGATAATGATACTCAGAGAAATAGAGAAGCTGGCCTAACATCACAAACCTATGCTATTGTGGCACTGGCATTCGAAACCAGGTGTGTTCATTACATTCTCTGCTTTTAAATACTTTCAAAAAAGCAAGAAATCTACATGAACTTCAGTGAAAATTGCCTAAGAATATCTTCTTTGAACGCATGCTTTTAACATTAATTTTTTTCAGGATTATTATATCAATAAGGGGTGTGGATTTCTCACACCCATTCACTCTTACTTCTCACACTCAGTTTCAGTTTCTTCACCACCTCAGATATGCATAGTTTCTCCTCCCTGGGTAGAAGCCACAGTGTTCCTCAGTTACAAGGAGTGCTTTATATGAGAAATGGTATAAACAACTGCTGATACTTGTTATGGAGAAAAGTCAAATAACTCAGAAGCATGTGAAATCTGAAGTTTAATATGTTGAAAGAGTTGCTATGTAGAAAACAGGTGGCAGAACTAGAACCCATGGAGGAAAATTAAGGGATGAAGATTTTGGTTCAACACCAGAAAAAAAATCTTTTTAAAAAGAAATGTAATCAGTGTTGTCTAAATCATAATTGAACAGTCTCAGGAAGCAATGAACTCTGTGGATAAACTCATATTCTAGAAGGTAGTAAGGCAAAGATGTAATAGAAAATGATCCAGCAATAGATGGGGATAGAAAAAATATAAGCATATAGTTACATAGTCTGTGTCAGTTTCCTCATGATTTTCAAGGGTTGGTGGAGGGTTAGAGAAGAGGAGGTTGCAGGATGCTATGGATTGAATATCTGCATACACTTACCCCCAAATCAAATTAATGTGTTGGAGTTTAATCATTAAAATGATGGTATTTATAGGTGGAGACTTTGGGAGGTAATTAGGACATGAGGGTGGAACCCTAGGAATGAGATTCATGCCCTTATAAAAAGAGATATGAGAGGGCTTGTGTCCTGTTTGCTTTCCTCCATGTGTGTTAGATTGAGCAGCTAAAACAGATACACCATACATTGGGTAGCTTATGTGACCCCACAGTTCTGGAGGCTGGGAAGTCCAAGATGGTGTCAGTAGATCTAGTGTCTGGTGAAGGCTGGCTTCCTGGTTTGCAGATGGCTGCCTTTCCCTTATATTCCCACATGGAGGAAAGCCAAAAGAAGCAAGCCCTCTCATATCTCTTTTATAAGGGCACTAATCCCAGATAAGAAAGAGCAATATAGAATGAAAACATAAAAAAAAAAAACAAAATAGGGAGCATGAAATTTTAGTGACTTGACCAACAATAGACATTTTTCTTTCTCTGCTCATACATCAACAGAAACTGGGAATATTTTTGTCATATTCTGCCACACTTGAACAAATTTCAATGGAGGCATAATAATTGGGCCTGTGATAAGACCAAACCTTTACTTGACTTACAAAACTTTCTGTGAGTTTTTTTTCTTAGTATGGTTGATTTCCTCAAGAAAAAGGATGTAAGTTTACCAATAAGGTATTTAAAGTACAAGTTACTTAAGTCTTTATTAACAAATAGTTGGCTGCTAATTTTTTCTTCTGAAAACACTTAATAATTAAAGGCTACAATATTTATATCTCAAGAAACATCTCAGATTTTTTCTCATCACTAAGCTTAAATCTTACTCTTAAGCAGAAGTATTTTAAATTTGAAAACATACATTGTATTTGACTATTGGCTTTTTTTTTTAAAGAGAAGTCATTAAAATTAAAGCTAAAAATAAATTTTATATTTATGTGTAGTAGTTACCATAATGATGTGCTAAAATGTTTATAGATTTAGCTACCACAATAACAACTTTCTAATCAAAAGTTGAGACTGTTGTGAACAAGTGTTTTCTGAATATAACCTAGCACTGTACAGTATAGATTGACTATCTCATATGCAAAATGCTTGGAACCAAAAGTGTTTCAGATTTCAGATTATTTTTTCAGATTCGGGAATATTTATTTGTATATGCATAATGAGACATCTTAAGGATGGGACACAAGTCTAAACACAAAATTCATTTATGTTTAATATACATTGCATACACAAACCTGAAGATAATTTTATATAATATTTTACATAACTTTGTACCTGAAACAAAGTTCTGTCTGTGTTTTGACTGAGACCTCTCATATGAAATCAAGTGTGGAATTTTCTACTTGTGGCATCATGTCAGCAATCAAAAAGTTTAGATTTTGGAGCATTTCAAATTTTGAATTTTTGGAATAGAGATGCTCAACCTGTATTTCCTACAAACTGTCATTAGGAAAGATCAGAAGACTAATTATTGTATAAATTTTACTGTCTAGAATTTCTAATATCATTCAATATTTTCAACTTTTTTCTTAATAGTTTCATATTGGACTGCTTGCTTCAAATTCACACATTGACGTAATAATTAAAAGCTAGTGGAAAGAATTATCAGATTAAAGCCTTAATTTCTACAAAGCATAAGTTAATAGAGACAAAGAAGTGCAAAGAGAGGCACCAGGTGGTTCATAGGACCTTCAGGTAAAACAAATGAGAATTTATAAGGCTTACAGATACAATTTTTGCCTGCGTGTCAAGGGATAACAGGAGTATTGATTTGAGTGGCTTATGAAACAGGCATGTTGAGCTCAGCAATATTACTCATCACTCGGCTTTTTAATCTGCCAAGAGATGGGTACGATTTGCACTTATGAACTGTGCCTAATTATGGTGATTCAGGTTTCGGCTTATAATGAATCCTCCATCACAGTCTGTTTTCTCGGTCTTTTATTTTCTGTTCCTCTAAGGGAAGAGGGACCAAAGAAAATTCTGCTTGGACCCTGGCTTAAGAGTGGAACATAGATGTCTATAAAACTATGTGGTATGTACATTTATAAAAATTTTAATTTGCATTTTATCTAGGTTTTATGTTTTTGGTGATAACAGAATAAAGTGTGCATGCCATCCAAGATAAATGGATGAAGGAAGTTCGCTTCTTTTTAATTATCTTATACTGACAGATAAAGCAAAATAGAAAAAAATTCTGTATTTAACCTTAACAAGCTGAGACACACTAGAGAAGTGGAAAATAGATTGTGTGCATCTGATCATGCTGCACATTCCCTTTAGGTTGCAATCTCTGCTGTTATTACCTACAGCAACTGACATTACAGTTTTAACTCTGTATTTACTTCTAGTTACCCCACAATTGGTACATAATATTGGATGGAGCCCTGTATTTCAAGGAGTTCAACTACCTAATTTTTATAGCTGAGATAACTAAGTTTCTGAGAAGATAAGAAAACTATCAAAACCAGAAGTAGGGCTCCTGACCCAGCTTGTGATCCAGGTATTGTAATACTTCATCTGATCTCAATCGGTAGTCCAGCCCCCTTTTCCTTTTTCCAGTATGATCTCTCCTTTTCTGAAGGCTACTTTAATTTCTGATAACATACTAAAGGTTATAGGATTTATTGGTATTTTGCCTCCTGGGGTCATTTGTTATTAAAAAAGAAACTCTGTTCAAATAAATGAATCTCTACTATTGGATTTTCCAAAGCTATGATAGACCAGCTAGTGAAACTATTTTGTACTGGAATTTGGCAGGGTGAGGGGGTGGGGAGGAGGTGTGGAGAGGAATTCTTGTCCTCAGTCCTGATATTTCTTTCCAGGTGAATGTGGTCTTCCATGTGCTATACTCCTTGCCTCTCTCTGCTCTCCTATTTACTATCTACCAGAGAAGATGGAGTGATTCGCTCTGATGAATAAATTTGGAAAAAATTAATTAGACATGCTCAGAATAGTTCCACCTTTTTTGTCTTAGAAGACAGCTGCCCTCAGAGAGCAAGATTTTACCTTTACAAATTGGTACACATGATCTAGCTTAGCATTGCTTTTAACAGGGGGAAGTGTGTATAATTCCTGTATTATTATCATGCCAGTGGGTTCTCATATTATGCTTTATCCTCCAAATTAATTTTTTGTGGTGAAATTGATGCTTTTACTTCTTTTTTTTTTTTTTTTTTTTGAGACGGAGTCTCACTCTGTAGCCGAGGCTGGAGTGCAGCAGTGGTGCTATCTCGGCTCACTGCAAGCTCCACCTCCTGGGTTAGCCCCATTCTCCTGCCTCAGCCTCCCCAGTAGCTGGGACTACAGGCACCCGCCACCACGCCCGGCTAATTTTTGTATTTTTAGTAGAGACGGGGTTTCACTGTGTTAGCCAGGATGATCTCGATCTCCTGACCTCATGATTCACCCACCTAGGCCTCCCAAAGTGCTGGGATTACAGGCGTGAGCAACCGCGCCCAGCCGATGCTTTTACTTCTAGCTTCTCATTTGTGTAAATTGGTAGGTGAATAATGATATCTCATTGTGGTTTCTAGTTCATTTTTGTGACTCACAAATATAGATATTACTTCAGTCATATTACCTGTTTATTTTCTTACGTGAATTGCTTTCTCATACCCTTTTCTAAATTTTCTCTTCAGTACTTTACAAAGTAATTTGAAAGTCAGGTTGGTGATAATAGGAAAGTACTTCAAGTGGACAGGTGCAAATAATAGTATCAGTTGATGTTAGCATACACATACAGGAATGTCTTCTTTTATAGTAAAATTTATTTATTTACTTATTTATTTATTTGTGACAGAGTCTTGCTCTGTCACCCATGCTGGAGTGCAGTGGCGCTATCTCGGCTCACTACAAGCTCAGCCTCCCGGGTTCATGCCATTCTCCTGCCTCAGCTTCCCGAGTAGCTGGGATTACAGGCGCCTGCCGCCACACCTGGCTAATTTTTTGTATTGTTTTTAGTAGAGACGGGGTTTCACCGTGTTAGCTAGGATGGTCTGGATCTCCTGACTTCGTGATCCGCCCGCCTCGGCCTCCCAAAGTGCTGAGTATAGTAAAATATTGAGTGTGTGTGTGTATATGATAGAGAGAAAATAATACTAATTGTAAGAGAGTTATATGAAAATTCTTCTAGATTTCTAAGTCAAAGATTGACTTGAACAAATGGACATTTTAAGAAAGCTATTGCTACTTATTAATGTATGAGTCAAATGGATAGAAACTCCACTATTTGATGTGAGGTGTCTAGAATGTTGGGAAAGTGTTAATTCAATAGTGCTGTAGACAAAAAGTTTTCAACATTGATCCTATTTGTTCACCCATCTCCCTCCATCTAGTGGAACTACTTTTTAAAAGATGTTATGTTATTCAAATTTCATATGTAATGAATGTAAGTGAGCCATAGTGTTTTTGGAGTATGAGGTAATAGATCCCTGTCCCCCACCAGCTCCCTTATTTATCCCCTTTATGATTTCCTCACATAGCTAATAATGCAACAAGAAGAGCTTTAGGGGTGCAGAGAACTCAGAAATATCCCATTGCAATAGAAGGATATCTTTCCTTTTAACGTAGCTCCTAAACAGCCCATTATATAATCATTTTGTCCCAAAGCAGTGGCTTTCATACTCACCCTGCCCATGGGCCTGACCGTAATTTATATTTCACTAAATCAGGTTATTTTTGGAGTGCCCAATTCTAAGTTGGCTACTACTGGTGACATATATTTCATTATAGTTTGAGAGTTGTCAATATAAATACTCCACTCATAGACACCAAGAAGGTTCTTAGGAAGCAAGATCTAATCTTTAGAAAAATTTAATTGACATTTCATAAAATATTTATATAAAGCTTCAGAAGGAAATTTTCTGGCTGTTAATGTTTTTCAGCTACCACTGAGTCTAACTCATGCATCTTTTTTCTTTTGGTTGCAATTATTATACAACCTCCTGCACGCCCGCTCCATTGCACCTGCCTCTCAAAACCTAAAGAAAAAGATTTAAGCAGCTAAAATTTTAATAAAATATGGAACAGTCACATGAATTTCTGAACTTAAAAATGGGGAAAACAATCATAGGCTCTGATGGCTAATTTCAGAAGCCTTTACATTTCATAATGAAAATTTCTGTGTATAAAGATTCAAACTATTTGGAGACTTACATTTTAAAGGATAATTCTGCTTTTTAGGCACTGTAACATTTTTATCCAAGAGAAAGAAGAAACAGTTAACTGAAAAGATTTAGTGACAATGTTGTGATAGGAGTCAAAATGTCTGTAGTTGGCATAAGCATAGACAAATAACTGTTGTAAAACACTTGAGCTCTGTTCGCAGAAATGAATGGCTAGCGGATATTTTTGTTCCCTCTGTTATACTAATGGATAAAGGCATGCTGATAAGTCACTGTAGCTGTGTGGGGTTAATGCCAGAATGAAATACCAGAGCTGTACTCTTTCTTAGGAAATAGCAGATTCTTACAGGCATGATCACAACACATTTTACAGACAAACTACATTGACTCATGTACTGTAGCCCCTATTCTGTGCTTTTGGGGTCACCACAATAATTTCTCTTAGAAATTTCCTAATTTCAGTAGAGCCTACCATGGAAACTTATTTGGTTGTTTGTTCCCTCTCTTATATCTGCTCCTCTGCCTCTTTCCCTTCTTTTCTGGCATTTGTTTTTCTTCTGTTCCTTCGGAGAAAGCACAGGCTTTAGAGCTAGTCAGTTAGAATTTAGCTCAAATTTTATCTTGGTCACATATAACTATGGAAAAAGTATTTCCTTACTAAAACCTCTCTGTTTTTTCATATGGAAAATGGAGACTATATACTCTACACTTAGGATTAGAATTAACTGAGAGACACACACATTTTCTCATTTTCTTTTCTTTTTTTTTCTTTTTTTTTTGTTTTTTGCTTTTCAATCAGCTCAGTTATCTGTAGTAGATGAGGTAGTTATCAACAGGGAGGAGCTAGGAGTTTCCAGCTTAGCAGTTTAATACTTTTAGTAACTATACAATTATTTCGTACAAATACAGGAACCTAAACAGCTTATAGAGCAAGAATTACAGTAAGATTGGCCTACCATGCTTTTTGCAATCTCCCATAGTTGTACTTTTATAAACAAAAGTGCTAACCTGAACTTCCAAATCAACAACTAAGCTCTGGCCCTATTACTACACCCCAGAACCATGACACAGATACATGATTATAGACCCTGAACAACAATGCCTATCTTCACAGGCACTTTGAAATGGGGCAGGGTTTCATTTTAGACTATATTTCAAGGCATAAGAGTGTGCCTCCAGAATTCAAAGTTGTAGAGAAAATACTCCTTCTGTAATATAGAAAAATAAGCTTAGAAGACTCTCCGAGTTTCCTTCATGGATTAAAAAGTTGAGGATGCTTTTAACTACATGAATTCTGGGTCCTTTCAAATAGTAGTACCCTTACAACTTAAATAGCACAGGTGTAAGTTACCATTTCATACCGATCAGCCCCAGTGGGGCGTGGAGGTAGGGAAAACAGTTAAAGAAAGACTTTCCCAGATGAGTTCCAAAATCTGTCATTTCTATTAAATTGGTAATTATCAAATTTATGAATAAATAAAAATCATATAGAGCTTTTCTAAACACAGATTTCAGAGTCTCACATTTAGAGAGTGTACTTCAATAGCTCTGGAGCATAGGCTAAGACTCTGGATTTTTACAATGCATTTTAAAGGATCTTGATGTAAGTAGTCCTTGAACTTTACTGAAAAACTTTGCCCTACACCCTGCCTTATAAATAAGTTATACAACTGCTTCTTGCGGCTGTTAAGCAATGGAGTCTAGTGAGATTGTTGCAATTTCTTGTGCTGAAAGAAAGAAATCCAATTAAGAAATATAAATTCTTCTTCATGCTGAGAGAATATGAGGCAATAAAAATATGAATTTCTTTATGTTGCATAGAAGCTTCTGGGAGCCCATAAAGGGTGAGCAATCCTTACCAAGCAGCTGGACTGTCATCATCTTCTCTGGCTTTTATGGGAGAAGATGAGGTACTTTTGGCACTTTTCTGAAAACAATCTCTTTAAGAGTTTCTGTACAGGCTGCAAGGCTTTTTCTTTTAATGCTTGAAATTCATAATTAACAATTTAGAATGGGGGAGAATCATGTTAAAATATGGAATAAGTGCAATCCTTTTTCAGGATGATTATCTGATTTCTAATTGCACCCTGCAATACAGTTGTTCAGAAAGACTGGTGGTTGGGAATAAAGCAAGCATTTTCAGTAACTTTTAAGGAGACTTGTTAGTTAGTGCTTTAAAAAAGAGTGAACAGGCTAGGCGTGGTGGCTCACCTCTGTAACCCCAGCACTTTGGGAGGCTGAGGTGGATGGATCACGAGGTCAAGTGATCAAGACCATCCTGGCCAACATGGTGAAACTCCGTCTCTACTTAAAAAAAAAAAAAAAAGAAAAAACATGCATGGTGGTGGGTGCCTATAGTGCCAGCTACTCTGGAGGCTGAGGCAAGATAATCATTTGAACCCAGGAGGCGGAGGTTGCAGTGAGCCGAGATCACACCACTGCACTCCAGCCTGGCAACAGAGTGAGACTCCATCTCAAAAAAAAAAAAAAAAAAGAGTGAACAATTGAACAATTCTAATTACTACTCATGCTCCAACATGGCTGTGTTACCCTGAAGCAGACCATAGTACAGGGCTGGTGCCCATGGGCTACTGTTGAAAATGTCAGAAAACTAAAACAAAGATGAAAAGCAAGTGGGAGTTTGGTGTGAGAGATTCTATTGCCTTGATATGCCCATAGAAGCAGAGTTGAGTGAAGGGAGCTGTTTTTATCATTGAGAGTTTCCTTTCATTTAGTTTTCTGAGAGAATTCTATGTGAGCCTGGTTGAATCCTATCTAACACTTCAAATACTGTCTTCCTTCCCATTTTTCTGTTACATGTAGTGAACTTGTTCCAATAACCTTTTCAAGTAGATTCCTGGTTATGTTTCCTTCCTTATGCCCTGGCTTTTGTAAATTCAATCTCTGCCTTAGTGATTCTAAATCCACATCAGACATATCCTATATAAGCAAACATATGTTGTTCAAGACATATTCCTAAGCAGCATCTTCTATACCACTTCTCTCTGTTTTTCATTATGCTCCTGATTCTTGATTTAAATGATGCTATTTTGGGAAAACAAATGTGCTCTGGGATTAACAGCAATTCCCTTTGTAAACCAAGCCTGTTAAAAATGCATTTCTAGAAGTCCAGCATAATTTGAACCAGCAAATCTAAGCGACTTCTTTCTATGTGGAGAGAATTTTAGGCTACTATATTCAAAAATTGCTTTATTAGCCACAGAAGAAATAGCCAAAAGTAGAGATTCCCAGAACAATTGTAAATGAATCATTGAATTTAGAACACCATTTTGAAATGATTTTCAATCACTGAATAGACTTAGTAAGTACAAAGACAACTCAATTCTGGTGTGTATCTTCACTGTTTAAAGATATTCTTAGGTTTAAAATTTAATGTTTTCTTTTCATTTGGAGTGAATTTATTGTTGGCAGAAAATGCATGAGAGTCCGGACTGGAGAATTAAGTCTTCTGTTCCCTACATAATGGATCTAGCAGAAACGGTTAGCTATTTAGGATTCATGAGTGCTGTTCTGCCAGTCTACATTAGGCATGATTAGGGAGGGCCAACTGAAGCCGGGATGTATTGAACTCTGTAAAGTATGTGAAACTAGCTTGTGTCAGGGCCTGCTTAACGAATGAAAGCTAAGAATTTGGCTAAGTGCAAAACAATGTAAGGATTGAATATCTCAGCAATTTACCTCAATCATAATAGCTCATGTCTTTTATCCCTTAGGTTAGGGCCCATTGTCTAGCTTACCGACTTCAACTTCCTCTTCCATATAGGCTCTAGGCCTGTGACATAGTGTTGATTTCTATAAGCAACCATAGGCATGTTCTGACTGCTGTATTGTCTCCTAGAGAAGCCATCTTACACCGTAAAATTAGGAAAATCCCACCATAACCTGAGGTCCAAAGTAGGGGTATTACTAGCATAAGGTCATATCACTAGTTAGTGGAAGAGCAGAGATTTAAATTCAGATTTTAGAAAAAAGCAGTAAGGTAAAGTTTAGACAAATATTAGAATATGTGACATGTAATAGATCAACTTGGTTTGTAAATTCATGTTAGGTATTGCATTCTGTATTAGTTTCTGCCACAAAGGAAGGAAGGGAACATTTATAGAACGTACAGATTTTGAGTCAGGCAAGCCTGGGCTCAAATTCTGTCCCACTACTTAATAGCAGAGTGATTTAGGGGAAATTACGAAACCTCTGAAGGACTCACTGCCATCATTTATAAAATGGGAATATTATTAAACTTCATAAGAATTTGCAAGACCATTTATAAAGAGGTTGGCAGAGTGCCTAAGTAATAGTAGACTTAGTGAGGACTCATCTGTAAAGCCTCCACTCTCCCTACCATACCATAGATCCTTCCTATTGGCAACATCACTGTATTTGTAACTATGTATTTCCCTGTCACTCTGATAATAGTCACAAGATAATTTCCATTATGAGATATCAAAATTTCCAAGACTGTGTGATAAGTTTGACCAATACAGTTAGAAATAAAGAAGAAAATGCCATTATATATTTGTAAAGTAAGATTTTAAATGAGATCATTGAAAGCCTACTTGTTTATCTTTCAGAGACACTCAGCGATTCTTTTTTCTTCCAAAGTAATGGATTATTATATATTTAATTGCTATTTTGAGAAAGGTATTCCTCCAAATGGGCATTAGGGAAACAGGACAGATTTTAATTAAACCATTTAGCACATACTGAATAACCCCATCAGGAGGCATGATAACGGTATGCTTAATTGGCTCAGAAAGATGGTAGTAATGTGAGAACTTCAAACACTAAGTTAACTGCAGAGATAATTCTACATCTATCTCCTAATCAACAGCAAGGGAAACTACTAAACACTTAAATAGGCAAGGCAAGAAAATCAGAGAATAGGCCAGACTTTCATCTAATTTGTCTCCCAAAAAAGTTTCTTCAGGTGTGCACGTGTATTCTATTTTGGTGACAAGACTACATAAGGAAGGGACTGCTTTATTTCTAAGGCTGTCTGACAGCACGTTTCCCTCAATACTTTGTACAGTGTGTATGGTAGTGTTTCTCATTGTATCATTCCTTTCATTCTTCCCTCTATCCCACCTAAAACTTAACACTTTTCTAAATATCAGTGCCAGCATAGGCACATAAGAACAGGATGGAGAACAGAATTGTCTATCCCATGTTTCTATTTGTCTCCACCAGGCAATATAACGGGTCAGAAGACCAGGCAGACTGGTCAGAGAATGGGGCAGCATTAGGACCAATTGCAGGACAGTTAAACAGCTAGCTAGCTAGATTGTAAAACAGCTATCTGAAGTCAACTAAGTTCTGAGGCCTGAAAACCAGAAGACCACAAAAGAGCAAGTAAATGAATGATAGAATTAAAAGAGGTAGGTAAAAATCAGCTCAGTTCCATTTCGCCAGAATATAGAGAATGGCCATTGTATGCCAGGACTTGTGATAGATTATGAAAATTTAGAATACAAAAGTAAAATAATTTCACACTTGTTTTTCTAAGCGGTATTACTGACTACCAGAGGAAACATGTACATGAGCAGATTATAGCAAAACAGAATGGTAAGTCACGTGACAAAGCTTTGTATGAGGTGTTAGGGAGGCACATAGCATGGCCACCTATTCCACATTCCTTGATTTCACCGTTGATGATTATTGTTATGTTTGGGATACTAAGAATCCTGATGACATCATTCTTTTATCTTACTTGAGCTTTTCTAGCAAAAATGTTTTCAATGTGAGTCTTTTTCTAGCAAAACTCCTGACATCAGAATATCATTTCTACTTCTGTTTTTCATATATTTTAGCTTTGATTTTATAGCTTCCCTCTTTTTATATTTTTCTTCTGCCTTCTTGGAATTTTTAATGTAATCTTCTAATTCACATATTTATTCTTAAGTGTATCATCTTCTTCGATCAGTTATTATGTTCATCATTTCCACCAGTTTACTTTTCAGATTTCTTGTTCTTACTTATGTTACTAATATATTTCCTTATCTTCTAAAGTATTACAGTTATTTTACATTATTGATCCATCCATTCCAGTGTTCAGATAGCTTATTGAGTTTGTCTTTCTTTAATAGTCCTTGCCATCTTTATACATCTAGTTATCTTCCCTGGGTGCTCATTTCACCCTGATGGTATAGTTACTGTGTCTGGTAATGTGTACTATGGAATGCCTAAGGCCATGCCTTCCTCTCTGTATGTCCAAGTTAATTTAGAAAAAGAAAATGGGCTTAATTTCAGAAAAGAGAGCTCACGACTATTATTTCTCCTTGCAATCCTCCACCAGGCAACTGCTGTGATTGGGATTTATCATCAATAACTTAGGAAGAAGCAGCATTGAGAAAAGGTTATTCATCTAGTTTGTCACCTGCAATCTTGGAGTTTAAAGAAAGGGGATGGAGAAGAGAGTGACTAAGTGGGGTTGGTCTCTTTACCTGAATAGGACTTTTAAACTGTGTTACTATTGTCTAGATACCAATACAGTGGCCTAGCCTGGACCAACAATTTAAGTGAACTTGGAAGCAAACTCTTATCCAGTCAGACTTCCACATAAGAATGTGCAGTGACTGATACCTTCATTGTAGCCTTGTGAGGCCCTAAGCACAGGACCCAGCAAAGCCATGCCAGGACCCTTGACCCACAGAAATAATAAGCTAATAAATGTGTGTGTGTGTATGTGTGTGTGTGTGTTTTAAGTCTCTGAGTTTCTGGGGATTTGTTACACAGCAATAGATAAACTGTTACAGCATTCCTTAAGATGGAATGACATGTAAATGAAAGAGATGTGAAAAGGCATGGCTATATTTTGAATTTCTCAGCAGCTTCATATAGCCACACCATAGAGGACATGGTGGGAAAATAAGAGCCCAGGATAATTAAGAACACACTATTTGCTGATCAGTATGCCAGCTGTTTTTCAGGCATCTTTGTATCTTCTCTAAAACCTTGTGAGTTTAGTATCACTGTTTTAAAAAATTGAGAACTTGACACAGGCAAACAGGCATGTGCTGAGATGTTGATTTCCATCAACAGAAAGAGCAAGAGTGAGACTTGGGGTGGCTGGCTTCAAACGGTTTCTTCCATTTACCCTAGTGTGCCATAAAAAAGCATTAATTGTGCACCTTGATGTGAAAAAGTTTTGGAAGCACTTAGGCTAAGCAATTTATTTAAGCAATTTATCATTTTGCAAGTGGATGAGATGTCTTTCACACATAGACATATGACTCCAAACTTTGTGTTTTTTGCATTGTATTGCACCGTTTAAAAGATGAGCTTAAGGTAGGAAGAGGCCAGGAAATTTAGGAACTTTTAAGCTATTTATATGGTATAATATAATCATTGAACTAGTACTATAAGCTAGGTATTGAGTTGCTTTAAATCTATTATCTCATTTAATTCTCACAACAAAACTGAGAGGTAAGAAACCAAATATACTCATTTTCAGGACAAGGTAACAAAGTCAGAGGGAAATTAAATAAGTTGCAGAAAGTATCAGGGTTATTAAATGATGGGAAATTTAACTTAATTTTATTAAATAATTGACAATTTAATTTAATTCAATTTTATGTCTGTCTAACTCTAAAGGTAGTAAATTTAACTTTAAAATGAAATGACCTGAAATGGCCAATGTCTGAATGTGATGTGGAAATGTAATTCACTGATTGTTTTTTCGTAATGTATTGCATTGTATATGAAATGTTTACAAATTACATTTTGAAAATAACAGCTCTTTTTCATAAGGCAAAATGAAGCAAAAGGAGGTTTTATGCTGGGCGTCTATTATTTTTTGTATACTTAGATGTGTTTATGAAGTGCTGAAGAAACCAGGATGAGTTTCAAGATGGAGAATTGCAGGCAGCTTATGGAAGAAAACTGCTTGTACGTTCTTGTATATTCATAAAGATTGAAAATTTCTTGATCAGGATGGAAGTGGGGAGATATAAGGCACTATGGATAATATAACAATCCCAAGTTAAAAGGGAAATTTAGACTGACAAAATATCTTTTGTTTGCTCTCTTAACCAACATGATAAGCAATGTGATAACAATTCAGGCTCAGTGACGCTACCAGTTATGGCTATTGTACTTAGAGCTAATTTTTCGTTCTTTGGACTTTAGTTTACCCATAAATAAAATGGGAATATGATAGTATCCAACTCTTAGGGTTTTGTGATGATTAAATCATACACTATTATATATAAATTTTAGAGTTTCAAAAATGGGTGTGTTTTACTCTGGAAACTTAAAAGGTGCTTTATTTAATTTTAAGAAACATATGACTGTTGTGTAGGCTTACTAAATGGTTTAGGTATTTATTTATCCCATGAGTTTGTGGGATTGTGCATCTGGGGTACAATAATTTTTAAGTGTTTAGTTCTTTGAACAATTGTGCAGCATACATACAGACCTCTCTGCCTCCGTCTCTCCCAAATGCAGTCCACTGTGGGAAGCATGATTTGTAGCTAATAGTGAACATCAACTTGGTGAAAAAATAAATTTTTCTTACAATGAACTTCTCTCTTTAATAAGGATTTAATTTTGTTAAAAGTAATAACAACTAAATAAAGAATGTTTTCTTCATCCAATAAGATCACTGACTTTCTTAAATAACTGGTGATGCTCTAGTATGTCCATAATGGCAAATATCCAGATCCCAGTGTGACTGGCTTTAAACTTTGAGAAAACAGATATGCGCATTAAAGGATAATGGTTTTATGAGGAAATATAAATAATCTCAACTAACCAGACTACATTGGTTTTCATAGTTCCATTGCAATAAGTGAAAACAAATCCTGTGCTAATTTTAAAGATCATAGATGCTAAGAGGGGCCAGTTTAGAGAATAAAATGATACAGTAAAACTGAAAAAAAAGGAGAAATTTCTTTTGCATTTTGTGAGAAAGACCAGTATTTAAAGATTGCAGGATCAATAGCACATTTCTGCTTGAATGAGAGACAGATCAGGAAGACATGATGTATAAACAAAAGAAAATGGACATAATTATTCTTGTATTATATTAATAAATATAGTGGTAAAATGGAAACAAGAATGGATATGTAAAATGACTAACGGAACTGCAGTGATAAAATAAATTATTAATAGAAAATACCTTATGTTCAACTCATTAGTAGTATTTAGATCTCTGACCTACTTAGAAAGAAATAGTTTTTCTGTCTTAGTGTTCATAACTGCTGAACAGGCCAGGATTGGCAAGTATAACTAGGACTAGATTTCCTATGGTAAATCATTTAAGTTGCATGTAGTACCTATTATCAAAAAGCAAATGAAGAATTCATTTAATAGTGTATGCTGGTTAGGAATCTTCATTGAAACCTGATTTTCCCACCGGCAAGTTTATATTCCTTCACCATCTGTAGTTCTCAAATTCAAGCCATGCTAATGCTAACAAAGTGGCTGGCTTGGCAGATCAATCAGAGAGGGAGCCTGGAGATTTACCTACTTTGGAAAGGTAATTTAAAACTAAATCCACCTTTAGAAGTGAGTGTCCCATTTGTGTTTATAGGTTTCACTAGAGGGGAGCCCTACATATTAGAAGCATTTCCTTTTGTTTGCCAATAGCAGTGAAGACTAAGGCTAAAACCCAAAAAGATATGACTTAACACAAGAATGAGCATATGGCTGTCAAAGTTTTAATCACTAGGAAAGGAAAATATAGTTGCAGCTTGTAGATAAACAGCTCTGTTTTAGCAAAAGCCAGATGAGTACAACTTGGTTGTAAGATAATTGGTAAAAAATGTCAGCCCTTTAAAGGAGCATATCAGTTTTGCATGCTCAGTATAACAACAACTCACCTAAGGAGAGGTGAGTCTAACAGGAAAAATTCAAGCAGCAGAAAAATTTGGTACAATAATCTCCTATGAACTAAATTATCTGAAGTATTCTATCAGTATCTGTCATAAAGTGAAGAGGCAGGAGTTCAGGCACTGCATTTAAAAATGATTTGGCACAGTCATTGCCAATGATACTAAAACTTCTAAAGGGATAAGGAAACGATTTCTCGCACAATTTTGGAGGATCATATGATTCATACTATATTGGAATTTTCATGGTAAAATTGTCAATCCCTTGGTGATTTTTCCAACTTTCAACATAAAATTGCAAGTCTATTTTGAAATAGGAGCAAAGTGCAGTCTGTCTTTACAAGAGCTAAAATGTTTGCAAGTTTCATAATGTTATCTTATTTCCTGACTGTACATGTTCCTTTGGAATCTTTGACCAAAATCTATTATTTACTTGTAAAAAGTTAAAGGCTCAATGATAAAATGTGCAGTACTCCTAAATGTGCTGGTCAAATAGACTTAAGAAAACTTGATATGCTTTAACAACAACAACAAAAAACTATTTAAACAAATGTGGACCATTTTTCAGCAAATATTTTTAAAAGCCTACTTTTGACTAGGGAGGCATTGTTCTTTGTGTGAAGCTGTAAACTTGAACTTTGTTATATATTTACTATCATGATATTTCTCATGTTTTAGCTTCATAGCCTGTCTTCCCTCCCTCCGTCACTCCCTCCCTCCCTCCCTTCTTCCTTCCTTCTTTCCTTCCCTCCCTCCTTGCCTCCTTCCCTTCCTCCCTTCCTTCTTTCCTTCCCTCCCTCCCTCCTTCCTTCCCTCCCTCCTTCCCTCCCTCCCTCCTTCCCTCCTTCCCTCCCTCCCTCCTTCCCTTCCTCCCTTCCCCCCTTCCCCCTCCCCCTCTTCCCCCCTCCCCTCCCCTCCCCTCCCCTTCGGTTTCTTTCATGCGCCTCCCTGTGAAGAGACCACCAAACAGGCTTTGTGTGAGCAACAGACTGTTTATTTCACCTGGGTGCAGGCGGGCTGCATCTGAAAAGAGAGTCAGCGAAGGGAGATAGGGGTGGGGCCATTTTATAGGATTTGGATAAGTAAAGGAAAAAGGGGGGTTGTTCTCTGGCGGGCAGGAGTGGGGGTCACAAGGTGCTCAGTAGGGGACCTTTTGAGCCAGGATGAGCCAGGAGAAGGAATTTCACAAGATAATGTCATCAGTTAAGGCAGGAACAGGCCATTTTCACTTCTTTTGTGGTGGAATGTCATCAGTTAAGGCAGGAACTGGCCATCTGGATGTGTATGTGCAGGTCACAGGGCATATGATGGCTTAGCTTGGGCTCAGAGGCCTGACATTCCTGTCTTCTTATATTAATAAGAAAAATAAAATGAAATAGTGGTAAAGTGTTGGGACGGTGAAATTTTTTGGGGGGTGGTATGGAGAGATAATGGGCCATGTTTCTCAGGGCTGCTTCGAGCGGGATTAGGGGCAGCGTGGGAACCTAGAGTGGGAGAGATTAAACTGAAGGAAGAGTTTGTGGTAAGGGGTGATATTATGGGGTTGTTAGAAGAAACATTTGTCATTTAGAATTATTGGTGATGGCCTGGATACAGTTTTGTATGAATTGAAAAACTAAATGGAATAAGAGAAGGAGAAAAACGGGTATTAAAGGACTAAGAATTGGGAGGACCCAGGACATCTAATTAGAGAGTGCCTAAGGAGATTCAGCATAGCCCTGCCAGCAAAGATTATTTACTTTAAGAGTTAAGAGTGGCGATTTGGGGATAGCACCAGGAGATATCAGCTGTGATGGCTTGGAGAAACAGTGTAAACTGGCAGTGTAAACAAGAGCAGGGCATGTATGAGTAGTTGAGAATGGTGAATAGGAGTATGACTAGACAGAAGACAGTAGGGATGGCAAGTTTTTTGGGGCACAGTCCAAGTTGGTCTGGTGTCTGGAATAAGACTGGGGCCTAATAAAAAGGAGCGTCTATACAGGAGCTCAAATGGGCTGTACCTTGTAGCATTCCAAGGACAGGCCTGAATTCTGAGAAGGGAAAGTGGTAAAAGTATTGTCCAGTCCTTTTTAAGTTGGTGGCTGAGCTTGGTGAGGTGTGTTTTTAAAAGACCATTAGTCTATTCTCCTTTCCTGAAGACTGAGGACCGTAAGGGATATAAAGGTTTCACTGAATACTAAGAGCCTGAAAAAAATGCTTGGCTGATTTGACTAATAAAGGCCGGTCTGCTATCGGACTGTGTAGAGGTGGGAAGGCCGAACCGAGAATTATGTCTGACAGAAGGGAAGAAATGACCGTGGTGGCCTTCTTAGACCCTGCGGGAAAGGCCTCTACCCATCCAGTGAAAGTGTTTACCTAGACCAAGAGGTATTTTAGTTTCCTGACTTGGGGCATGTTGAGTAAAGCTAATTTGCCAGTCCTGGGTGGGGGCAAATACCTGAGCTTGATGTGTAGGGAAGGGAGGGGCCTGAATAATCCCTGAGAAGTAGTAGAATAGCAAATTTGCCAGTCCTGGGCGGGGGCAAATCCCTGAGTTTGATGTGTAGGGAGGGGTGCCTGAATAATCCCTGAGAAGTGGTAGAACAGCAGATGGAACACTGAGAAGTTAATTCCTTGAGGATAGATTTCCACAATGGAAAGGAAATGAGAGGTTCTAAGAGGCGGGCTAGTGGCTTGTACTATAGCATAGCCTGCCTTTGCTGGTGTGTGGCGATTAGGCCTGGTGGAACTGCCATCAATAAACCAAGTGTGATCAGGGTGAGAAACAGGGAAGAAGGAAATGTGGGGAAATGGGGTGAACGTCAGGTGGATCAGAGAGGTGCAGTCATGAGGGTCAGGTGTGGTATCAGGAATAATGTGGGAGGCCGGATTGAATTCTGGGCCAGGAACAATGGTAATTGTGGGAGACTCAACAAAGAGTGAGTACAGCTGAAGGAGCCGGGGAGCAGAAAGTATGTACGTCAGGTGTGAGGAAGAAAATTGATTTTGGAAATTATGGGAGCTGTAGAGAGTGGGTTGAGCATAGTTTGTGATTTTTAGGGCCTCTAAAGTATTAGGGCAGCATTAGCCGCTGCATGGAGACATGATGGCCAGCCTAAAACAGTAAGGTCAAGTTGTTTGGACAGAAAGACTACAGGGTGTGGTCCCGGCTCTTGTGTAAGAATTCTGACCACACTAACCATGCCTAGGAAGGAAAAGAGTTGTTGTTTTGTAAGGAATTGAGGTTTAGGAGATTAGTTGGACACTTTCAGCTGGGAGAGCACGTGTGTTTTTATGAGAATTATGCTGAGATAGGTAACAGATGAGGATGAAATTTGGGTTTGACTGAAGTAAAGGGGGCTGTCTGTGAAGCCTTGCGGCAGTACAGCCCAGGTAATTTGCTGAGTCTAATGGATGTCATGGTCAGTCCAAGTGAAAGTGAAGAGAGGCTGGGATGACGGGTGCAAAGGAATAGTAAAGAAAGCATGTTTGAGATCCAGAACAGAATAATGGGTTGTAGCGGGAGGTATTGAGGATAGGAGAGTGTATGGGTTTTGGCACCACGGGGTGGATAGGCAAAACAATTTGGTTGATAAGGCGCAGATCCTGAACTAACCTGTAAGTCTTGTCTGGTTTTAGGACAGGTAAAATGGGGAAATTGTAAGGAGAGTTTATGGGCTTTAAAAGGGCATGCTGTAACAGGCAGTGATAACAGGCTCTAATCCTTTTAAAGTGTGCTGTGGGATGGGATGTTGGCATTGAGCGGGGTAAGAGTGATTAGGTTTTAATGGGATGGTAAGGGGGGCATGATCAGTCGCTAAGGAGGGAGTAGAGGTGTCTTATACTTGTGGGTTAAGGTGGGGAGATACAAGGGGAGGATGTGAAGGAGGTTTTGAACTGGGGGATAAGGCAGCAATGAGGTGTGGCTGTAGCCCAGGAGTAGTCAGGGAAGCAGATAATTTAAAGTGTCTCGGCCTAATAAGGGAACAGGGCAGGTGGGGATAATTTAAAAAGACTGCATAAAAGAATGTTTTCTAAGTTGGCACCAGAGTTGGGGAGTTTTAAGAGGTTTAGAAGCCTGGCCGTCAATACCCACAACAGTTGTGGAGACAAGGGAAACAGGCCCTTGAAAAGAAGGTAATGTGGAGTGGGTAGCCTCCGTATTGATTAAGAAGGGGACGGATTTACCCTCCACTGTGAGAGTTACCTGAAGCTCGGCGTGATGGTTTAGGGGCTTCTGAGGCAATCAGGCAGCATCAGTCTTCAGCTGCTGAGCCGAGAAGATCTGGGAAGTAGTCAGAGAGCCTTGGGCCAGAGTTCAGGGGCTCTGGGAGTGGCTGCCAGGTGAGTTGAACAGTCTGATTTTCAGTGGGGTCCCGCACAGATGGGACGCGGCTTAGGAGGAATACCAGGCTGCGGGCATTCCTTGGCCTGGTGGCCAGATTTCTGGCAGTTGTAGCAAGCTCCTGGGGGAGGCGGGCCTGGAGGAACACCTGGCCACTGCTATTTAGGCGTTTGGAAGTTCTTGTGTGCTGGAGATGTGGCTGGGGTTTGTCTCACAGTGGAGGCAAGGAATTGTACACCTTGAAGGTGAGCTTAATTAAGTCCTGTTGTGGGGTTTGAGGGCCGGAATTTAATTTTTGGAGTCTTATTTAATGTCAGGAGCAGATTGGGTAATAAAATATATATTGAGACTAAGATGGTTTTTTGACATTTTAGGGTCTAGGGCTGTAAAGCATCTCAGTGTTGCTGCCAAATGAGCCATAAACTGGGCTGGGTTTTTATATTTGAGGAAAAAGAGCCTAAATGCTATCTGATCTGGGATAAAGAAAAAGGAGCATTAACCTTGACTATGCCTTTAGCTCCAGCCACCTTTTTAAGAGGAAATTGCTGGGCAGGTGGGGAGGGCTAGTCATGGAAGGAAACTGTAAGCCGGACCGGGTGTGAAGAGGGGAGGTGATAAAAGGATTATAGGGTGGAGGAGCGGAGGCTGAGGAAGAATTGGGACCTAGCTCGGCCTGGCGAGGAGGGGAGAGGTTAGATGGGTCTGTAGAAAAGGAAGATTAGGAAGACTCAGCAACACTTGGGGTTGGGACTGAGGGGACAGGCGGGAGGGAAAGAAGGAAGATTTGGGACGAGCTGCATTGGAAACAGAGACTAAGGAGGGGCCAATGTGTAAAAGAACGCCTGGACGTCAGGTACCTCAGACCATTTGCCCATTTTACAAGAATTATTTAGATCTTGTAGGATGGAAAAATGCAAAGTGCCATTTTCTGGCTATTTGGAACTACTGTTGAGTTTGTAATTGGGGTCAAGCGGCATTGCAGAAGAAAATAAGGCACTTAGAGTTTAGGTCTGGTGAGAGTTGAGGAGGTTTTAAGTTCTTAAGAACACAGGCTAAGGGAGAAGAAGGAGGAATGGAAGGTGGAAGGTTGCCCATAGTGAAGGAGGCAAGCCCAGAGAGAAGAGAGAGTAGAGACACAGAGAAGGGGTGGGGGTGTCTTGCCTCCAGAAAAGCAGAGAAGGGGTCGGGGCATGGAAATAAGGGATCAGGGCACAGAGATAAGAGGTCAGGGTTCCTGCCCCTCCCCCAGATTAGCAGGACTTGCCGCTAAGGGTGAAGGACCAAGGCAGGCATCCCTGTGTCATCTGACACCTCTGAAACGTGGGTGAATAATCAGAGAGGCATCCCTGCAATGATTAAACACCAAGGGAAGGCTGCCTTCCCGAGTCCGTGACCGGCGCCGGAGTTTTGGGTCCACGGATAAAACGTGTCTCCTTTGTCTCTACCAGAAAATGAAAGGAATTGAAATTAAGAGAAAGGAGAGATTGAAGTGTGGTGCCAAGATTGAAAGGAGAAAGAGTTTGAGGGATAGTGAGGGAGGTTGGAGAAGAGAGTAAAAAGAGGCCGCTTAGTAGATTTGAAATTGGTGAGATGTTTCTTGGGCTGGTTGGTCTGAGGACCTGAGGACGTAGGTGGATCTTTCTCATGGAGCAAAGAGCAGGAGGACAGCGGATTGATCTCCCAACGGAGGTCCCCGATCCAAGTCATGACACCAAATCTCATGCGCGCCCATGTGAGGAGACCACGAAACAGGCTTTGTGTGAGTAACAAGGCTGTTTATTTCACCTGGGTGCAGGCGGGCTGAGTCAGAAAAGAGTCAGCGAAGGGAGATGGGGTGGGGCCATTTTATAGGATTTGGGTAGGTAAAGGAAAAAGGGGGGGTGTTCTCTGGTTGGAGGAGTGGGGGGTCACAAGATGCTCAGTAGGGGAGCTTTTGAGCCAGGATGAGCCAGGAGAAAGAATTTCACAAGATAGTGTCATCAATTAAGGCAAGAACAGATCATTTTCACTTCTTTTGTGGTGGAATGTCATCAGTTAAGGCAGGAACCGGCCATCTGGATGTGTATATGCAGGTCACAGGGCATATGATGGCTTAGCTTGGGCTCAGTGGCCTGACAGTTTCCACATATATTTGAAGTTTCTTTCATATGCCATGCACTAGCTGAATGAAACATAGACTTGGCCATTTCAAAGCTCACAGTGGGAATTGATATGTAAACACCAAAGTATGATACCAAAAGTATGAAAATTAGATTCACAAGCTAAAATATTAACTACAGACTAAAAAGCAAAAGGCTCAAACAAACAAAAATACCACATATTTAGGTTGAAAGATGCTAAAGTGATTAAGCCAATCTTACCCACATGGAATATTCATGCATTAGACTGGAGAAGGTGCAGATACAGATGCTACACTAGAGATTATGTATAAAAAAATTCTCAAAGGTGTTGCATTAATTTCCTGTTATTGCCATAACAAATTACCATAAATTCATTATCTTAAAACAGCATGCATTTATTATTTCATAGTCTATAGTCCAGAAATTTGGCATGGGTCTCCCAGAGCTAAAATCAAGGCACTGTCAGGGCTATGTTCTCTTCTGGACATACTGATTTCCTTTCTTTTGGATATATACCCAGTAATTCTGACTGCTGGATCATATGGTAGTTCTATTTTTTATTTTTTGATGAACCTTTATGTTGTTTGCCTTATGGCTGTATGAATTTACATTCCCACTCACAATGTGCAAAGTTGCCCTTTTCTTCACATCCTCCCAACACTTGTTTTCTTTTGTCTTATTGTTAATAGCCATTCTAATCGGTGTGAGGTGATAACTAATTGTGGTTTTATTTATTTTTATTTTTATTTATTTTTGAGATGGAGTCTTGCTCTGTCACCCAGGCTAGAGTGCAGTGGTGCAATCTTGGCTTATTGCAACCTCTGCCTCCCAGGTTCAAGCAATTCTCCTACCTCAGCCTCCCGAGTAGCTGGGATTACAGGTGCATGCCACCACACCCGGCTAATTTTTGTATTTTTAGTAGAGACGGGGTTCCACCATCTTGGCCAGGCTGGTCTCAAAACTCCTGATCTCATGATCTGCCTGCCTCGGCCTCCCAAAGTGCTGGGATTACAGACAGCCACCGTACCCGGCTTCATTGTGGTTTTAATTTGCCATTCCCAGATACTTAGTGATGTTGAACAATTATTCATATACATGTTGGCCATTTGTATATCTCTTTTTGAGAAATGCCTATTCAGGTCCTTCACCCATTTTTAAATTGGCTTATTTGTTTTCTTGCTATTGAGTTGTTTAAATTTCTTATATATTTATATATTAATACATTATCAGATTTATAGTTTGGAAATGTTTTCTCATGCTTTGTGGATTGTCTCTTCACTGTTGATTTTTTTTCTTGGCTGTGCAAAAGCATTTGTTCATTGTAATCCCATTTATCTATTTTTCCTGTTTTTGTTTATGCTTTTGGAGTTATATTTAAGAATTATTGCCCAGATCAATGTCATGGAGATTTTGTTCTACGTTTTCTTCTAATAGTTTTATAGTTTTGGGTCTTACATTTAAGTCTTAAACCCATTTTGACTTCATTTTTTGTATATGTTGTGAGACAAAGGTCCAAGTTCATTCTTCTGCATGTGGATATCTGGTTTTCCCAACACCATTTGTAGAACAGACTATTCTGTTCCGATTGTATATCTTGGCATTGTTGTCAAAAATCAATTGACTGTATATGTGTGGGTTTATTTCTGGGCTTTGCATTCTGTTCCAGTGGTCTATGTGTTTTTATGCCAGTACCCTGTTTTTAGGCTACTATAGCTTTGTAGTATATTTTGAAGTCAGGCAATGTGATGCTCCCAGGCATATTTATTTTGTTCAAGATTGCTTTGACTATTAGGGGTCTTTTTTGTGTTCCATACAAATTTTAGAATTGTTTTTTCTTATTCTGTGGAGAATGTCATTTGTATTTTGATAGGGATTGCACTGTGTCTGTAAATTGCTTTGAGTAATATGGATATTTTAACAATATTCTTCCAATCCATGAACATCGAATATTTTTCATTTATTTGTGTCTTCTTCAATTCTTTCATCAGTGTTTTATAGTAGTCAGAATATCAGTCTCCCCACTCTTTGGTTAAATTTATTCCTTTTCTTGTAGCTATTGTATATGGTATTATTTTCTTGATTCCTTTTTCTGATAGTTCTGTGGTGGTATATAAAAATACTATGCATTTTGTATGTTAATTTTGTATTCTGAAGCTTTACTAAAGTTGTTTATTAGTTCTAATGGTATTTTAGTGAAGTGTTTAGGGTTTTCTGTGTACACTCTATATGATTCTATATATGTTTTCTGTCATTCGCAAACAGGGACAATTTAAGTTTGCCCCTTCCAAGTTTGATGCCATTTATTTCTTTCTCTAATTGCCCAATTCCTCTGGCTACTAATAAAACTCTGTCTGGGACTTTCTAGTACTCTCCTTCAGTATTCATCAGGTCTCAGTCCAAGTGTTACCTCATTAGAAAAAGATCTCCATCTAATTCAATTAGAAAAAAATTTTCTTCTAACTGAATTATCATATAATTCAAAATAACCTCCCTATTCAATCTCTATCCCTTCATTCTTTAAAATTTTCCTTACATCTCTTATCATTCTTTTGTTCACTTTTCTGTTCTCTTGTATATGCCCTTCTTGTATCCCATCTTCATCTACAGTGTAAACTTGATGAGGACAAGACCTTCATTGCATGCCTTGTTCATTATTGTGCCCCAAATACTGAGTCCATGGTTGGCACGCAATAAATATTTGTTTAACTAGAGCATAGCTTGTATTTAGGGGAAGTTAAGCCAGTTATTGGATAGATGCTGTGCCACTGGTACTATTTCAATGTAATATCTGAAGGTAAGATTGCATCTGCAGTATTATATTCTCTAAAGTCTGAACAAAGAGATCCTTTGATGATTTTATTCATAAACGTATGTCTTCTTCTCCACCAATACTGGGACAGAGATTTGCTTATAATTGGCACTCCATTAAAATTGCTTGCATTGTTTCAGGCTAGGGTAAATACATGGTAGCTGTAATAAAACCTCTCAACCACAACATAATCCGAATAGAAACAACCTTCAGAGATAGAGGAAGATGATCCCAATTGTCTAGTGATTGCAAAATTATATTAACGTTAGGTAAAGTCCATTGTTTATAAATTAGGGTAGAAGCTTAGTGCAGGAGAATGAACAATAGTTTTGGTGTCAGAAAATGTGAGTTAAATTCCCAGCTTACCTTATTACTAGACCTATGACTTGAAGTTTTGTGGGTTTTTTCTCTTTTGTTTATGTCTCTGAACTTTGGTTTCCTGAATAGGATACAGCAGAATATTTAGGTGACATTAGTGAAAAGGGAAAATGTGAGGGGGATGCATAATCACATCTGGGAAACTGTGGATATTCTTAGATCAGAAAAAAATAGATTAGTGAGATTTTGAATCTTTCCACTTTTCTTGGTAAGGGTTATATGCCAAAGACTAGTTATTGTGGCCATACTCCTTTTCCATTAGTGGCATTGGAGAACCGGAAACATGGGATCCAAAGAGAAGCTTAGCAATGTTAAGTCATGTTAATACTAACTTAATTTTTGTTTGCCACCCTACCCCCACCCAAAAAAAAAAAAAGGTTATAATGTGAATGTCACAACAGCATGGGGCTGTACTGAGCTTTTTGTCATGATATTAAATAGGCATCTCTATTAGAAAAAGATTTCTGGTGTAAGGACCCAAGTAGATCATAGAAACAGAAGTGTGCTGTTATGGTGGAGGCATATTCATGTTGGTTCTGCATTCACAGTAGACATTTGTACCCAGCTCCTAAGACCTACTAGAGATCAAATGTGTTTAAATTGAGTGTACTCAGATAGAAAGATATTCTGAAATTTCTGAGCTCTTTTCTCTATATTGTTAAAAATTATCTTTTACAATGCAAAGCCTCTTTAACTTGTAAAATATATCATTATACTTTGCTTTGAGTAATGTGCAAGTTAATGTCCCTCCCATCCCAATCATAATAATCCCTCAGCCAACTGTAAAAGATGCTTTAATGATTATTTTCTTCACTTAATGTCTTTTTTCATCTAGGGTTAGACAAGTAGAGCTGGAGTCCCTTGCCTATGCGCTATCATTTGTTTTAAAGATTCTTGGGGAGTTAAAAATAAAAGAAATTTAGAAAAAAGAAAGTTGAAAGTTAAATGACTGTATTAACATAGTACTAACCAGTAAATTAAGAGTGCAATGCAATAAAACAAAATTTCAAATTCAAAATGGCTTATGTCATGAAAGCCTTAAGGTATTCTAAATTTTCACTGTATACAAAATTGTACCATTAGCAAGGAACAATGTGCTAATGGGTTTTAAATATTCATTTTAGGCTTATAGTTTTCAGTTTATACATTTTTTGGAGAGCTTCAATACATAAATACCACAACAATTCATTTAAAATGGTATTTTTTAGTTTCCTAAATGATTTGGACGCCCAAGTCTCTTTCTATAAAAGAATTTCTTAGTATAATAATTAGGCAATAATTCAATTCATTCCAAATGCCTAGTAAAATTTCTCCTATTAATTATATCTTAATAAAAGCTTCCAAGTGAACCAAAATTTTATGTTTCAAAGGGTTATAATTTTACTGATCGTATAAAAAGAAGCTAAGTTAAAGACAGCAAACCCACTGGGTAAATGGAATTCTGATCTCATTCTCTTTTGTGCCTAAGTGTGCCAGAGAAAGAGTGAAAATGATGAGATTGGTGTTAGGGAAAATGTTTTTATTTGTGGGCACGTGATGGATTTCTCTTGATCTTTTCCATTTTGCTGTCTTTTCCTCCTGGATTCTGACGTTACTAAATATTCTGGTACCATTCTATATACCTCCAGCTCATTAATCAAACTCTAAGTTTCATAAGTTTAGAGGTTATTATTCTTTCAGTATCTCCAACAGTATATATATCTATTATCTAGATACTTGACAATTAAATATGTATATGTGCACGTGTGTATACATGTATTTACATATGTGCACGTGTGTATGTGTATTGTTTAATAATAGAAAATTTTCTGGTCTTTGTCCCAGATTCCTGGGATAGAACTTCTAAACCCCAGACATTTCTTAAGGGATAGGAGTATTTGTGTTGTTCATGATAGTCTCTGGGTTTATGCTTATAAGGTCACTTATGGTTGACTTTTAGATAGCTTATTTTAACCAGGTAGCTCAGGATGAAGGCAGGCTATGCCAGAAAACCAACCATGTAATTAGAAAGTTGGTGCTTTGAACCAGATGATATCAGTTCAACCTCTGGGCAAGAGAGATGGGTTGGAGATTGAGTTAAATCCTGTGGCCAATGATCCAATCATTCGCACTGCATAGCAAGACTCCAGTAAAAACTCTGGACACTGGGGCTCAGATGAGCTTCTTGGTTGGGGACATATCAATGTGCTGGGAGGGTGACATGGTCCTGATTCCATGGAGAGAGAGCCTTCAAGACCCTCTAGACCTCTTCCTCTGGCCTCTAAAATGAGAGCAGTCTTGTTGGGGACTATGCCCTTGATCTGTGGGATCTGCACTAACTCTGGGAAGTTACTGACATAGTTGACTTGCAGTATTAGATAATCTGTGTTAAATATGTGTGTTAAAATATATGAATATTTCTATCTTAGAGTCTCTAATTAATAGTGGCAGCAGAGATTCTCAATCCTTATGGTTTGGAATAGAGATTTACACCTTTTCTATGAAGTGCTTTTATTGCCTTGCCCAATCTCAGAACAAAACCAATACACAGTTGGCACTATTAATTCCCTCAGAAAACTATTCTTCTGGGGTTTGAGGAAGACTTTTAAGAGGTTTTACTACTCTATGTCTGACAAAATACAAGATAAAGACTGCATGCACAGATTAAAAACTATGAACAGATTTTTGGGGAAAACAAGAAGGGCTTAACCATGATCTCTATTTTGTCCTTCCTATGTCCTCTTCCATTTTATGGCTTAGGTTTATTAATTTCCCCTACCTTTTCTCCATATAATTTCCTTTTCCAAAGAATGGACATTACATGCTCATTTTCACTAACATGTAAACAATGAATGGTGCTTTAATTGTTCTCCCTCTGAGCAGAGTTCTTTTTCATTCCCTTATCAATATGTCAGGAAGCCCCACTTTCTATTTTGACTCTACAAAATTGTTTCTCATAACATAGTTGGATGAAACAGGCCTGCCTCCTGTGAACTGTCTCCTTTGTTCTCTTTATAAAAGTAGGAAAACAGTTTATTATGTCAGACATTCTTTTAAATGCTTTGTATGTATTAGGTCTTTTTAATCTTCAATAAACCAGGAGGTAGGTGCTATGTTAATCTCCACTTTATAGATGATTTTGTGAGACACAGTGAGTTAAAAGCATTTACTCGAGACAATTTAGCTAGTACGTGACAGAACCAAGATTGCAATCAAGGTTATTTGATTCTGGAGCCCATACTCATAAATTATTGAGCTATGCTGCCTCACATAAAATGCTTCTCGGTGCTGGAGAACTGTGCTCTTGTTCTATCCTAGGAAGAGAAGTTTGTGAAACATTTGAAAACATTTCTCCTATTTCCACCGTCTTATTTCTCAGGACTTTCCCATATGTTCCCTCTTCCTACTATATTGAATTCTTGGTTATTTCCTAAATGCCAAGTACTTTTTGCAACTTCCCACTTGCTTTTTTCTCTGCTTGAAGAGCCCTTCTCTATTTCTCTTTGCCACTTACTTCTACTCATTCTTCAACTCAGCTTCAAGCTTTCCATAATGCCCAGTATGGGGAAGTAACCATTTATCTGTCTCTCACCAGTATCCACATACTTTTATTTGGGCACTTATCATAATCTGTGGTGACCCTTCCTTACTTCTGTTTACCTCAGAAGACTGAAACCTACCTGATGGAGGTCTTTTATCTTACATTTCTCTATCTCTAGTCCTAGCACAAATTTGAGAACCTAATAGCCATTTGTTAAAAGTTTGTAAACCAGAAAACAAATTAATAAAGCCAGATAATAACATTGCAATATTTCTGAGACCAAGGTTTGTAACCAAAGATTTTTAATTTTTTTATATCCTAAGAGGTTCTAGGTATTGCAAAAACAAAACAATACTATTGTGAACTTACTTAATTGCACCGGAAAGTTTATCTTAATCCCAGACATTGGCTTAAGGTTACAGTGAAAGAAAAAGTAGGTAAATAATTTCATCTCCTTACCCACCCTTTCGTGTTTTTAGTACTTCAAACATACACCCAAACACACAAAAACACATACATATTGCCATATGTATACTATGGATATATATACTTCATGTGTGTGTGTGTGCTTGTGTATGTATATATTTCCTCATTCCCCTATGTGGAAAATGACAAAGTATACTATCATTTAAAATTACTTTCTTAACATCAAGATAAAATCAAAATAAACTGTCACTTTTAAAGCTTTGTAATTTTTTACCCCATCACCTTAACAGCTATAATTCACAGAGTTTTGAGAGTTTTTAAATAATGACTTAATCTTTGATTTTGAAATTCAGAAAAAAATCAAAAGGAATGGATGTATTCATGATTGCAAAAGAACAATTTTATTTATGAAAATACTAACATTTATCTCTGTCTGTATATTTTGAGATCTCTCAGGATGTAGGGCTCTGCAGAATAAAAGCCTTTGCTGTATGATATGAGTGAACTATTCTAATAATGAAAGAAAATCCATGCTAACCTTAAATCTGTGTAACTGCATAGCACTGACCAGGAAAAGCCAACTTGAAAGTTTCTGCTTATAGAAGCATGTCAGCCCCTATTTTATGGTGGATCCTATCACTTTTCTCAGGAGAGATGTCTGGATCAGTGTGCTAAGTACTCTCCTCTTTCTAAAAATTCCCAAAGAATGCCTAAAACCAGTAGTTCACAGTTTATGTAGATCATAATACGACTGACATCTATAAGCTGTAGAAATAGATACACACTGATATGCCTAAAAAGTACCTGCTGTATCTGTGAAGAGAGGCCCAAGTTTTCTCTAAGAAACATATTACATAGATAGTGATTAGTATTCCTCTAGATACCTCTGGTTTATCACAGTTGATATTCTCTTATTATGCCTTCTTCATTGGGGTACAATTCAGATTTTATGTAAATGTATAGCAACAGGGATATTACTTTACTTTAAATCTGAGTTTGGTTATAGACCAATGGTTATATAATTATAAGCTGCTAATAACTTTCTATGTTTATGTAGTATTTACATGATGGAGGTTATCTGCCAATAGAAAACAACAAATGCCATCAGGACTTAGTTGATAGTGAACCCTGCGGTAAGAGCTTTACGTGTGATTGCTCATAAATTATTATTTCAACTAACAGGATGAGTTTAATGAGATTACAAAACTTGTCAACCTACCTAGGACCACACAGCTAGTAAGTGGCAAAGCCAAGGTTCAAATCCAGGGCTTGCTAATTCCAGTGCCCATAGTCATCATTGTTATGTAAAACTACCTTCTTTACTACAGATATGGAAAGGCTTTATACTACAAAACAGTAAATAACAGGGAATTAATGATGTCTGCACTGTAGAGACACTTTTTTTTTAATGTTTTGAATTGCACTCAATCAGATAGTTGGTTTTTATTTGCCAAAGACCAGTATGATTTACAAATTCCTCCCTATTATCTCAAAGAAAACACAGTGTGATTTCCAAAAATAAGGATACAATCATTTCTGGGAAATACTAGCTGGCATTTGCAGAGAATAATTTTGAAGAATACACACTTTCTCGAACACTAGTGCGGCCTAGGTCTGGGTAGTAGAAAACTAACAGTAGCTAATATTTCAGATCTGCGATCAATGAAGTGAAAATCTAAACATGGGCAAAATGACGACAGAGACCAAAAATTATGTATAAAAACTGTGATAATAAGGAAGTGGTGATTGGAATACAAATTGGAACCATACAGATCACTGAAGCACGTTCATGAATAGTGCAAAACTATGATGATGAAAACTGATTTAAACGGAGCAATGACAGACGATTTTGTTATCCTATATTGGCAAGGGATTAAAATTAACACCTGAATTTAACTGTATTAAATATTTTCAGCCTCTGATTATATATATGTGTGTCTACACATATGGGTTATATGTATGTGTCTACACATACTTGGCTACCAAACTGAAATTTGTCCTTAAAGTTAGACCCTTACCCTTAGTGTGCCCCACATCTACCTGTAGCCTCCTGTGGAAAAATGTCCAGAGTTTTCTCTAGGATGTTATACAGCTAGTGATGAATATTTGCTTCAAAGACCTTAGCTTATTGCATATTGTCTGGTAAGCTGCTTATCATTCCTTTCAAAATATAGTTTCAAACACTCTCAATGAAGTATTTCTAATGTGACTGTAAAGTATGAAAGAAAAGATCCCTTTCAGTTATTGTTAATCTATACTGAGAGGATCCAGGTGACAAATGCAGAACAACAACAGATGCTCAGATGAAACAGACCAGGAAAATGAACTCTTTACTAAAACAGAACACATCAAGGCCCATTCCTATCTTGGAATTAGGCTAGTTAGTTTACACTGCATCATGTGTTTGGCTCCATATAGCAATTGCTGTTGGCGCCCACCAGAATCTCTAACTCATTTTTATTTCATCTAACTATAAAACTATTGATTAATAAGTTTTTTATTAATCATTGAAAAAATGGTTTATCTTCTGTGTACCTTCTAGTCCTCCCCTGCATTTCTCTCCCTCAACTCTCAACAACTCGTCAGCTTTTAGGATGTTTTATGAGACTCTAGTTCAGTTTTCACACAGTGCTCTTCAGTTTGGCTCATCCATTCCTTTTTGTGGAGACTCTTTCCTATCTTCCCCTTTTCTTCATTGTTGGTAATTTATCTCTAGATCCGGTCCTCATCTATCCTAGTAGCAAATTTCAACAGAAACTTAGTTCTTTTTATGTTTGATCATGTTAAATTTTTGTTTATAAATCAAGGGTATTTTAATAATAGGTCAAATATCTAACTATAAACATCTCAGTGTACGAAATAAGAATTAGAAAATGTTCATGTTTTGTTTGTTTAATAGTATTACTACTAGTAGTATTAAATTGTGATTCCTAGAGCGTCCCTAGCAGCACAAAAGTGATTTAAAAGGAAAAAATAATTTTAACATCATTTCCTTGTAGCACTTTTGCCTTATTTTTAACAGACTTTAAAGAATAACTGCCAACGAATTTAATAATATGAAAGCCTATCTTGTTCAACCCCATATGGAAAAAAAATACTAAAAATGAAATTTGACTGAGGAGTCAAGCAATTTTATGATGTTCTTCTTTTATTAGGTACCAGCATGCCATGAAGAATAAGCAAGAAGAAGAAAGAGAAGGAGAAGAAGGAGGAGGAGGAGAGAAGGAAAAGGAGGAGGAGGAGTAGAAAAAGATGATGGTGGAGGAGGAGGAGAAGAAGAAGGAGAAGTAGAAGGAGGAGAAAGAGGAGGAAGAAGAGGAAGAGGAGAAGGGAACTCACATGTAAGTTACAGGTATTTTTGTATTCATGTTATACATTAAAGAAGCTGAAATTAAACAAACACCAAACCTGTATTTGCCATATAATATCCTTACTTTCCTTTTAGTCTCTGCTGTAATTTCTCTGCACTTCTCAATCATTTAATTCGCTATCAGAATCATGAACTGACCATTTTGCCTAAGTCAATTTTGTTAAAGTTCTATTCACCTAGTCAGATTTCCTGTAGGTTAATGTTGCGTGTATATCTATCCTTTACTGTCTTAGCACAAGTCATTATTTGCACAGCTACCTATGATTTTGCCATTTGGGTTATGAAGAAAAGGTTAGTTCCAAGTTCTATGAAGAATAAAGTTCTAATGGCCTACTTCTATTAATACATTAAGAGGTATGGAAACTGACTATGCAGTTTTCATAAACTCATTTAATGAGATTGAAAATATTCATCATTAAGGTCATTGAAAGAAAATAGTATAAAGTAAAAGCTTCTGAATAGACAGAAGCTACAAAAATCCCAAATTATACTCTTTAGAAATTTTTAACTGTACATTATTTTAGTGTCTCTGAAAATTTTAAAATACCCCATTTTCATGTTTTATATTCATCCCTGTAACATTTTCAAACAATAATATATTTTATAAAACAAATAGCCACTGTGAAACAAAAATATTTTCTAGTTTTTATTTTCTATATTTAGATGGAAAAAGTAAATTTTTTTCTATGATTATAATTTCTTCATTTGTAGTTATTGATGAATAATAATTATCACTTTAGTTTTATACTTGAATTGGCATATCACGTTAGGTAGCCGACTTTCTAAGTCAACCATCCAAAAGCCAACTTAATGTTAGCTACAAAACTATCTGATTGAAGCGCATGGAGTTTTAAAAACCATTAACTTTTATGTGCAGAATGAAAACTTTGCTCCACTGGCACATAATTTCATTTTTATAGTTGGGAGATAACAATAACATGAAAACATTACTGCCAATGGAAATATGCCTCACGAAAAGTAAAAAGTCAAAGAATATGAAAGATTAGTTATTTTGAGATAAGTGGCTTTGTATATGTGATAGAAAGCAAGAACAAAAATGAATCTACCCTAGGTGATTGGATGACCATGGCACTTGAGGATAATACATAGAATATAATCTTTACTAAAAAGGTACAATGGTCAAAGCATTCAAAGTTTTTCTCAATAATGCACTTGAAAATTCTCTGTTCTGTCATCCATTGATATGAAATGGTGAAAAGAGGACTTTAAAAAAGAATAGCTAATTTCCTGAATAATAGATGGAACTTAACGTTATGTGAACCAACATTGACAATAGTGTCTAAATTAGTAGTTAGCAAAGTGTTTCCTGATCTTCATTGATCTTTGCAATTATCTGCACCAGATCATTTACTCTTATTACAGCTTCTTTCCATGCCATTGGGGATATTTTCCTCTTCAAGTTGTCTCCAGAAAATTAACTTTGTACAGCAAAGCCCTTTAGAATTATTATTTTTTTCCACTGGGTCCAGATTTTTATGCATGAAAATAATATGCTGCTGAAAAGTATTATTGGTTCTCAACATGTTCTTATATTGTGTTTTTAAAAGTCCCACTATTAGATAATTTTTTATTTCTTTGGTACTGTTACACAGGGTAGGAAGAATCCTTCTGAGGTATTTATTAGCAGTGATATAAATACCTGATCCAAATTTATCCGTGCCAAGGGTTTTACAGATGTTTTATTTATTTTATTTTTTATTATACTTTAGGGTTTTAGGGTACATGTGCACAATGTGCAGGTTTGTTACATATGTATCCATGTGCCATGTTGATTTCCTGCACCCATTAACTCGTCATTTAGCATTAGGTGTATCTCCTAATGCTGTCTCTCCCCACTCCCCCCACCCCACAACGGTCCTCGGAGTGTGATGTTCCCCTTCCTGTGTCCATGAGTTCTCGTTGTTCAATTCCCACCTATGAGTGAGAACATGTGGTGTTTGGTTTTTTGTCCTTGTGATAGTTTACTGAGAATGATGTTTTCCAGTTTCATCCATGTCCCTACAAAGGACACGAACTCATCATTTTTTATGGCTGCATAGTATTCCATGGTGTATATGTGCCACATTTTCTCAATCCAGTCTATCGTTGTTGGACATTTGGGTTGGTTCCAAGTCTTTGCTATTGTGAATAGTGCCGCAATAAACATACGTGTGCATGTGTCTTTGTAGCAGCATGATTTATAGTCCTTTGGGTATATACCCAGTAATGGGATGGATGGGTCAAATGGTATTTCTAGTTCGAGATCCCTGAGGAATCACCACACTGACTTCCACAATGGTTGAACTAGTTTACAGTCCCACCAACAGTGTAAAAGTGTTCCTATTTCTCCACATCCTCTCCAGCACCTGTTGTTTCCTGACTTTTTAATGACGGCCATTCTAACTGGTGTGAGATGGTATCTCACTGTGGTTTTGATTTGCATTTCTCTGATGGCCACTGATGATGAGCATTTCTTCATGTGTTTTTTGGCTGCATAAATGTCTTCTTTTGAGAAGTGTCTGTTCATGTCCTCTGCCCACTTTTTGATGGGGTTGTTTGTTTTTTTCTTGTAAATTTGTTTGAGTTCATTGTAGATTCTGGATGTTAGCCCTTTGTCAGATGAGTAGGTTGCAAAAATTTTCTCCCATTCTGTAGGTTGCCTGTTCACTCTGATGATAGTTTCTTTTGCTGTGCAGAAGCTCTTTAGTTTAATGAGATCCCATTTGTCGATTTTGGCTTTTGTTGCCATTGCTTTTGGTGTTTTAGACATGAAGTCCTTGCCCACGCCTATGTCCTGAATGGTATTGCCTAGGTTTTCTTGTAGGATTTTAATGGTTTTAGGTCTAACATATAAGTCTTTAATCCATCTTGAATTAATTTTTGTATAAGGTGTAAGGAAGGGATCCAGTTGCAGCTTTCTACATATGGCTAGCCAGTTTTCCCAGCACCATTTAAATAGGGAATCCTTTCCCCATTTCTTGTTTTTGTCAGGTTTGTCAAAGATCAGATAGTTGTAGCTATGCAGCATCATTTCTGAGGGCTCTGTTCTGTTCCATTGATCTATGTCTCTGTTATGGTACCAGTACCATGCTGTTTTGGTTACTGTAGCCTTGTAGTATAGTTTAAAGTCAGGTAGCGTGATGCCTCCAGCTTTGTTCTTTTGGCTTAGGATTGACTTGGCGATGCGGGCTCTTTTTTTGTTCCATATGAACTTTAAAGTAGTTTTTTCCAATTCTGTGAAGAAAGTCATTGGTAGCTTGATGGGGATGGCATTGAATCTATAAATGACCTTGGGCAGTATGGCCATTTTCACGATATTGATTCTTCCAACCCATGAGCATGGAATGTTCTTCCATTTGTTTGTATCCTCTTTTATTTAATTGAGCAGTGGTTTGTAGTTCTCCTTGAAGAGGTCCTTCACATCCCTTGTAAGTTGGATTCCTAGGTATTTTATTCTCTTTGAAGCAATTGTGAATGGGAGTTCACTCATGATTTGGCTCTCTGTTTGTCTGTTATTGGTGTACAAGAATGCTTGTGATTTTTGTACATTAATTTTGTATCCTGAGACTTTGCTGAAGTTGCTAATCAGCTTAAGGAGATTTTGGGCTGAGACAATGGGGTTTTCTAGATATACAATCATGTCATCTGCAAACAGGGACAATTTGACTTCCTCTTTTCCTAATTGAATACCCTTTATTTCCTTCTCCTGCCTGATTGCTCTGGCCAGAACTTCCAGCACTATGTTGAAAAGGAGCGGTGAGAGAGGGCATCCCTGTCTTGTGCCAGTTTTCAGAGGGAATGCTTCCAGTTTTTGCCCATTCAGTATGATATTGGCTGTGGGTTTGTCATAGATAGCTCTTATTATTTTGAGATACGTCCCATCAATACCTAATTTATTGAGAGTTTTTAGCATGAAGGGTTGTTGAATTTTGTCAAAGGCCTTTTCTGCATCTATTGAGATAATCATGTGGTTTTTGTCTTTGTTTCTGTTTATATGCTGGATTACATTTATTGATTTGTGTATGTTGAACCAGCCTTGCATCCCAGGGATGAAGCCCACTTGATCATGGTGGATAAGCTTTTTGATGTGCTGCTGGATTCGGTTTGCCAGTATTTTATTGAGGATTTTTGCATCAATGTTCATCAAGGATATTGGTCTGAAATTCTCTTTTTTGGTTATGTCTCTGCCAGGTTTTGGTATCAGGATGATGCTGGCTTCATAAAATGTGTTAGGGAGGATTCCCTCTTTTTCTATTGATTGGAATAGTTTCAGAAGGAATGGTACCAGTTCCTCCTTGTACCTCTGGTAGAATTCAGCTGTGAATCCGTCAGTTCCTGGACTCTTTTTGGTTGGTAAGCTATTGATTATTGCCACAATTTCAGAACCTGTTATTGGTCTATTCAGAGATTCAACTTCTTCCTGGTTTAGTCTTGGGAGGGTGTATTTGTCGAGGAATTTATCCATTTCTTCTAGATTTTCTAGCTTATTTGCATAGAGGTGTTTGTAGTATTCTCTGATGGTAGATTGTATTTCTGTGGGATCGGTGGTGATATCCCCTTTTTCGTTTTTTATTGCATCTATTTGATTCTTCTCTCTTTTCTTCTTTATTAGTCTTGCTAGCGGTCCATCAATTTTGTTGATCTTTTCAAAAAATCAGCTCCTGGATTCATTAATTTTTTGAAGGGTTTTCTGTGTCTCTATTTCCTTCAGTTCTGCTCTGATTTTAGTTATTTCTAGCCTTCTGCTAGCTTTTAAATGTGTTTGCTCTTGCTTTTCTAATTCTTTTGATTGTGATGTTAGGGTGTCAATTTTGGATCTTTCCTGCTTTCTCTTGTGGGCATTTAGTGCTATAAATTTCCCTCTACACACTGCTTTGAATGTGTCCCAGAGATTCTGGTATGTTGTGTCTTTGTTCTCGTTGGTTTCAAAGTACATCTTTATTTCTGCCTTCATTTCATTATGTACCCAATAGTCATTCAGGAGCAGGTTGTTCAGTTTCCATGTAGTTGAGCGGTTTTGAGTGAGTTTCTTAATCCTGAGTTCTAGTTTGATTGCACTGTGGTCTGAGAGAGAGTTTGTTATAATTTCTGTTCTTTTACATTTGCTGAGGAGAGCTTTACTTCCAACTATGTGGTCAATTTTGGAATAGGTGTGGTGTGGTGCTGAAAAAAATGTATATTCTGTTGACTTGGGGTGGAGAGTTCTGTAGATGTCTATTAGGTCCACTTTATGTGGAGCTGAGTTCAATTCCTGGATATCCTTGTTAACTTTCTGTCTCATTGATCTGTCTAATGCTGACAGTGGGGTGTTAAAATCTCCCATTATTATTGTGTGGGAGTTTAAGTCCCTTTGTAGGTCACTCAGGACTTGCTTTATGAATCTGGGTGCTCCTGTGTTGGGTGCATATATATTTAGGATAGTTAGCTCTTCTTGTTGAATTGATCCCTTTACCATTATGTAATGGCCTTCTTTGTCTCTTTTGATCTTTGTTGGTTTAAAGTCTATTTTATCAGAGACTAGGATTGCAACCCCTGCCTTTTTTTGTTTACCAGTTGCTTGATAGATCTTCCTCCATCCCTTTATTTTGAGTCTATGTGTGTCTCTGCACGTGAGATGGGTTTCCTGAATACAGCACACTGATGGGTCCTGACTCCTTATCCAGTTTGCCAGTCTGTGTCTTTTAATTGGAGCATTTAGCCCATTTACATTTAAGGTTAATATTGTTATGTGTGAATCTGATCCTGTCATTATGATGTTAGTTGGTTATTTTGCTCGTTAGTTGCTATAGTTTCTTCCTAGCCTTGATGGTCTTTACAATTTGGCATGTTTTTGCAGTGGCTGGAACCGGTTGTTCCTTTCCATGTTTAGTGCTTCCTTCAGGAGCTCTTTTAGGGCAGGCCTGGTGGTGACAAAATCACTCAGCGTGTGCTTGTCTGTAAAGTATTTTACTTCTCCTTCACTTATGAAGCTTAGTTTGGCGGGATAGGAAATTCTGGGTTGAAAATTCTTTTCTTTAAGAATGTTGAATATCGGCCCCCACTCTCTTCTGGCTTGTAGAGTTTCTGCTGAGAGATCAGCTGTTAGTCTGATGGGCTTCCCTTTGTGGGTAACCCGACCTTTCTCTCTGGCTGCCCTTAACATTTTTTCCTTCATTTCAACTTTGGTGAATCTGACAATTATGTGTCTTGGAGTTGCTCTTCTCGAGGAGTATCTTTGTGGCATTCTCTGTATTTCCTGAATCTGAATGCTGGCCTGCCTTGCTAGATTGGGGAAGTTCTCCTGGATAATATCTTGCAGAGTGTTTTCCAACTTGGTTCCATTCTCCCCATCATTTTCAGGTACACCAATCAGACGTAGGTTTGGTCTTTTCACATAGTCCCAAATTTCTTGGAGGCTTTGTTTATTTCTTTTTATTCTTTTTTCTCTAAACTTCCCTTCTCTCTTCATTTCATTCATTTCATCTTCCATCAGCGATACCCTTTCTTCCAGTTGATCGCCTCTGCTACTGAGGCTTCTGCAATCTTCGCGTAGTTCTTGAAACTTGGCTTTCAGCTCCATCAGCTCCTTTAAGCCCTTCTCTCCATTGGTTATTCTAGTTATCCATCCTTCTAATTTTTTTTCAAAGTTTTTAACTTCTTTGCTATTGTTTTGAATTTCCTCTCGTAGCTCAGAGTAGTTTGATTGTCTGAAGCTTTCTTCTCTCAACTCATCAAAGTCATCCTCCATCCAGCTTTGTTCCGTTGCTGGTGAGGAACTGCATTCCTTTGGAGGTGGAGAGGTGCTCTGTTTTTTAGAGTTTCCAGTTTTTCTGCTCTGTTTTTTCCCCATCTTTGTGGTTTTACCTACTTTCTGTCTTTGATGATGGTGATGTACAGGTGGGTTTTTGGTGTTGATGTCCTTTCTGTTTGTTAGTTTTCCTTCTACCAGACAGGACCCTCAGCTGCAGGTCTGTTGGAGTTTACTAGAGGTCCACTCCAGACCCTGTTTGGCTGGGTGTCAGCAGCGGTGGCTGCAGAACAGCGGATTTTCGTGAGACCACAAATTCAGCTGTCTGATAGTTCCTCTGAAAGTTTTGTCTCAGAGGAGTACCCGGTTGAATGAGTTGTCAGTCTGACCCTACTGGGGGGGTGCCTCCCAGTTAGGCTGCTCAGGGGTGAGGGACCCACTTTAGGAGGCAGTCTGTCCGTTCTCAGATCTCCAGCTGCATGCTGGGAGAACCACTACTCTCTTCAAAGCTGTCAGTCAGACAGGGACATTTAAGTCTGTGGAGGTTCTTGCTGAGTTTTTGTTTGTCTGTGCCCTGCCCCCAGAGGTGGAGCCTACAGAGGCAGGCAGGCCTCCTTGAGCTGTGGTGGGCTCCACCCAGTTCGAGCTTCCTGGCTGCTTTGTTTACCTAAGCAAGCCTGGGCAATGGCGGGCACCCCTCCCCCAGCCTCGCTGCTGCCTTGCAGCTTGATCTCAGACTGCTGTGCTAGCAATCAGTGAGACTCCGTGGGCATAGGACCCTCCGAGCCAGGTGCGGGACACAATCTCCTAGTGTGCCGTTTTCCAGGCCCGTTGGAAAAGCACAGTATTAGGATGGGACTGACCCGATATTCCAGGTGCCGTCTGTTTCCCCTTTCTTTGACTAGGAAAGGGAACTCCCTGACCCCTTGCGCTTCCTGAGTGAGGCAATGCCTCGCCCTGCTTCGGCTGGCGCACAGTGCGCTTCACTGACTGTCCTGCACCCGCTGTTAGGCACTCCCTAGTGAGATGAAACCAGTACCTCAAGCAGAAATGCAGAAATCACCCGTCTTCTGTGTCGCTGGGGCTGGGAGCTGGAGACCGGAGCTGTTCCTATTCGGCCATCTTGGCTCCACCCTCTTACAGGTATTTTAAATAATGAATTGTGTATAGTGCTTTCCTTTTCACTAATCCCTTCAGGTATGTTATCTCATTTGATCTCCTGAGCAGCTATGAATATCAATTTTGTTATTTACAGATGAGAAAATGGAGGTTTGAAGAGATTAAGTGACTTGCTCAAGTTCACGCAATTTATAAGTAGTTCAATTCTAAAGCATTTATCAGGCATATGCTATATAACAGATAGTTTTCTAACCCATTATGATATTGCAAACAATTTTTTAAGTACCTACACTTGCAGGATTAATCTCAAATGTGAAAACAGGCAGGTAGAGTCTCAAATATGTACAATGTAAAATATATTCAAACAACAAAAGCAGTATAGAGATGTAACTAATTGTACTTTTTGCAAAGGTCAGGGACTACTTTATAGAGTGGTTGGTGGCTGAATCACATTTTGTTGGTAAATATGAGTTTGTCAGATAAATGAAGGGAGAAATATACCAAAGTAGATTTTGTAACCTACAATCTAACACACTCTTTACTATATAACAATATAACATCACCTCTATACCATGCTATATTGATTTTCTATTGGTAGTATAAAATTATTACTATAAAATTGAGTGACTTAAACAACACACATTTTTATCTTACCTTTCTTTAGTTCAGAAATTTGAAATGAGTCTCACTGGGCTAAAATCAACATGTCATCTAGGCTGTCTTCCTTTTTGGAAGCACTAGGAAAAACTCAATGTCCTTATTCTTTTCCACCTTCCAAAAAGGATTCACATTCCTTGGTTCATGGCTCCCTTCTCCCATTTTCAAAGCCAGCAACAGTGGATTGAGATTTAATGACGCATCCCACCGACCCTGCTTTAGTTGCCATCACATCTCTTTCTCTCAATACAGGCAAGAAATGTTCTCAACTTTTAAGAAGTCATGTCATTATACTGGGCCAACCTGGATTGTTTAGGAAAATGTCCCCGTTTCAAGGTCCTTAACCTTAATTACAACTGCAAAGTCCCTTTTGTCTTGTAATATATTCACAGATTCCAGGGATTAGAAAGTGGACATATTTGGGGGGTGGGAATTAGTCTGCCGAATACACGTGCCATTTGTAATCTTAAATTGTTTCTTGTCTCGCATGGATTTAAGCAGACTTTCTTACCTGCAAGAACTAGATTATTATACTGATGATGTTACGTATTTTGCCTATGACACTTCAGAAAAAGAGGAGTGAGGAGAGCACACATTTTTACACCATTTTCTATGATCTTAGAGATGTCATTTTTTAAATATGCAGTTTTAGAAAAATTCAAAAAGATGAAGAGGTTTGATCATTCTATATGGGCTTATTGACTCAGGTACTAAATATCTTTCTTGTTTGCCATGCTACTATTTCCCAACAACTAAAAAACCTTTACATTTAGCTTAGAAATTTCTCCTCATCAATCTAAATACCTGTTGATCTACAGGACTCTCAAACACACAACACTTCACCCTGGCCTATTATCTATACTCTTTTTCTACTTCTACTCTTTCTATTCTGCTCGCAACATCAGAGAAGGGCAAAATTATCCCATCAATTACAAGAACCATAATCCTGGAGGTCATCTTGTCTACAGTTTCAAACAAAAACCAACCAAATGCTAGAAATTTTATCAACTAAACATTAATTAATCAGTCTATATTACTCTATACCTATTGGCGTATCCTTAATTCATAATCTCCTATTTTGGTTATACAACAAATTACTAATTAGATGCTTTGTCTCAAGCTTCTCTCCTACTTCTCTCTATTTAAGCACCCAGGCTACAGCCAGACGATTCATTCTAAAATAAAAACTCACTTTATTAACTGTCCTAATTCAAAACCCTGTAATGGCTGACTATTTTCTCTAGATAAATTCCCAACTTCCAAATACCCTGAATAATTTTAATTTCCCTTAGTGCCCTGTACTCTTTCTCGCTGTCTGCTCTTTGTTCATATTATCTCTTATTACTCCCTTATCTTCTTCCTTCTTCTGCTCCAAACATATTTCTTGCTCTTTATTATGAAATTTAAATTATCATCTCCTCTAGGGAACTCTTCCACTTCCCCACAGCTAGGCTCTGCTTTACTCTCTTGGGGAAGAAAATGCATTGGATTAAAAATGAGAAAGAAAAGAACATTTATTGAGACATTATATGCTAAGATTTTGCCCTATATGCTTTAAATATAATACATGTTAAGTCATTTGAAAAGTTTTGTAAAGTGGTTATTAGAGAAGTTACAAATAGAAAAGCTATATGGTATGTGAAAATGCAGAATGGAGTAATCTGGGAAAAGCTAGCTGGCTATGGAGACACATAAGTTGACCTTGATTCTTATGTCTTCATAGTCAGGGCTTGCCTTTCATTCATGCAGGCTTATAAAGTTTCATTAGGTTTCCCAATTTGATCAGATTCAGAGATGCTATCTCACACTAATAAAGTTCTCATGAAAATCATATAGAAATAATTTAATTTACTGAGATATTTTTCTCAGTACTCAAACTGCTATGGGAAGTCACATCAGCAAAGCTTTGTTTGGTACACACCAGAAAAGAAATAGTTGTAAGACTTAAATGCTCCATGCTTCAAGCAACCCTGTCCATTTTAACACTTGCTTATTTGTCCAGAGAATCAAATCTTCAGGTCAGCCTGACAAAATGCCTCTTATCCTGGGCAATGCATGAATGGTCATTGCTGAAAATTGCCTAGGTCTCTTATTTTTCCATGTCTTTGGACTGACCAACCTAAAACCAAGGAAGTGTTCTCATTCTTTAGATGTTATTGATAATTATCACAGGGTCTCTCAGAGTACAGAAATAATGCACTCAATTCTGACGCATTTTTTTCAGATTGTAATTTGAAGAAGGCAAGTTTGTTTGCTTTATTAATATCTTCCTTGGAGCGCTGCATTATTCCATTTTATCCTGTAACTTTAAGTTTCAACTATAGGTGTTAATAATTCTGTTTTACAGTTGGAGAATTTATGCTTGAGTTTAGTAACTTTTCTTAAGGAAGAGGTGGCATTCAAAGATAGTTCCTCTGACTCCAGAGCCCTCGCTCTTTCAAGCTTTGCTTGCCAGTCTTAGCTCTGTTTCTAAGTAAATGTTTGCCATTGGCAGATCACTAACTGCCCTCTGTCCCACCTTGCTTATCAGAAGGGTGAGATGTTGCTCTAAATTATTTCTAAAATCTCTTCCAGCTTGATTTTTTATTAATAAAAGGCAATATTATTTCCCTGCTTTCCTAAGTCTACCAAGTAATCTCTTTCACAATGCAAAGCAGAAATATGCTATGAACTAAATTCCCATTCCAGCTGCCTAGATACTGGCATAAGGTTGACTAAAGTCGTATTTTTCAGTATTGTGAGCTTTCATCATTTTTTTTCCTTCTTTATGGTTGATTTAATGAGAGGTTGGTTGGTCCCATTTCTTATACAGGAAAGAGATTAGGGTTTGGATAGCTCCTTGAGCTGCTTTTTAATTATCTCAGATTTCCATTTTTAAAGAAGAAATGGCTGTAACTTATTCAAGAGAAAGAAAATTCTGTGATGTACATTATAACTATAGTAGATCAAAGGCCTCATTTTTTGCACTGTGCAGGTGTAGAATTTCTGTGACAGAGGAGGATCCACAATAGGCAGTAAAAAAGGGAAAACAAAATTACATTGGTTTCACACATTTGCTTTGCAACATCTGTTTAGGTAGAAAGCATTTTGTCTGTCGATTTATTGAGGAGTTTGGTCATGACAAGCCATGTCTGTCTATTTCCCTGGTTATTTTGAAAGCTTTGAGTCCAAAGGGATTGAAGTAGCCTAGCTAAATTGCACTGATGCCAGTAAATAGTGACTTTGTATCAGGGGCAGAGTGAGCATCTGCTTTTCTTAGAATTCTGGAGCAAGTGTGATATCTGGGGACAGAGAGGAGAATTGGACTGACAGCTTAGTTTTTCTGCTGCCCTGAATTTACTAAAGTTAGCTGTGAAAATAGCCCAACTTAATCAATGTAGGCCAGTTTGTCATATCACTGTTTCCTGTGACATTGGCTGTTCATCAACACCTGAGACCTGAGTCAGTCAGTGCTTCCTCCCCACAGTTCACACACACATAGCTGATGGATTACCATCTTCACAAAGAGATCTCTTAAATAAAAATTTAGCCTAATTTTAAAGTCCTATATTGACAAAAAGACCATATGGCTGTTTTGCTAACAATTCTGGATATCTTCAGCATCCAGCGAATAATTTTTTTCCCTTAGGGAGAATGAAAGGGAGGGAAGTAGGAAGGATTTTTGTTATTGGTTAATGAAAAGTCAAATTACTATTTCACAGCAGGAACCACCATAAACAGAAACAAACAAACAAAAACCCAGAATTTAACAATCACTGCACTCCTAGCATCCAACCCATCATTTTGCAAATCACTTTGAGATCAGGAGTGGGTGAACCAATTGTAAAGGAACCTAAGCCATCATTCATATATTATAAATGATTCATAGTAGCTAAAATCCATTTTTTAGAAAAGCATAGCTGTGTACATCTTGAGATGCAAGACCAACCTGAAAAATTCTGTGATACTACTTTTATCCCCCCATGTTTTAAGACCAAGGAAATGGGAGTAGAAAGAAGTAGTGCCAATTTTAATTATTGTCATAAATTCAATAGCAAACTTGAGCAAAATTATCATCTTAAAGATGTGTTTTGGATGTGTCCTTCTCTGTATCCTATCTTCAAACATACTTGGAAGCACTATTTATCCTTACTAGATCTTCAGAGGGGAGCCTGGAAATCACCTGATTCTTTGTAGAAATAGAATCTGACCTCATTGCTTCCCAGTCAAAGAGTGGCCATTATCTTGAACCCAGTTGGAAAGCTGATTACTTTATTTTCTTAAATCAGTGGGTACACTGGACTCAGATGCCTTTATTTTATTGCTTATCTAGTTTTCCAGACGTCTTACTAATGCATAGGCAAATGTGTTCAATAGATTCAGTGAAGTTTACATGCTTTCCAGAGAGATACTTAGCTGAGTCAGTTACTAGGCATAATGTGTCATACCCTGGGTCTTTGAAATGTGTTATCACAGATACTCTAAGTCAGGAATTAGGTGTTTAGCTCAATTGCTTCCAAATATACAGCATTCTATTTGTGTAACATAAATAGCAAGCACAGAGGGCAAAAAAAAAGAGAGACTAATTGTGAAGCCCTTATGTTTAGGACAAATTCTATCAATGCAGGTGTATGGCGTATTAAAGAGAGATGAAAGTTTTGCTTAGCCTAATCACTTGTATCAAATATATTTTTTTCTATCACAATGCTGGATCTCTTTAGAGAATTATTTATTTGTTCACAAAATCTTGTCAAAATTGTGTATCAGTGAAATGAATATAATTACTAACTCTGAAAGTTAACCCATTTATGCCTGAGGTTGCAATTCTTTGAATTTTTGCAATCAGACCTTGGTGATGACCTTGAGCAGTAGGATATAAATAATTCCCACATGCTTAATGTTCCAATAACGGAACACTAGGCGTAAATGGCTACTCCTGCTGGGTTTATTCCAAAAGTTGCATCAATAAAAAGCATTTTGGGGAGGGGTCACAAGTAAGTAAGTTAAAAAAAATAGTAGAAACAATACTAGATACAGAGAAAGAAAGAAAATATGAGTGGGGAAGGATTTTTGGAAATGTCTGTACTTCTCTACAGTCAAAAAACATTCATCCCCTACTTTAAATAAAACTTCCTGCTTCCCATAATTTGCATATTTCTACTATTCAGCTTTGCCACTGAGAAGCTAGTATTTTGTAAAGAGTTTATTAATTTTGGGCTTTTGATATAATAATCTCATATTTGCTGAATATATTTACTCTTAAATGACAGTTTTGTGATTGTTGTCGACCTGAAGCAGGGAGTATTTCTAATGGGAGATGTGAAGAAAAATGGAATAGAGGCAAAAAAGTTATTACCTAGTTACCATTTTTTGAAAGTCATTTTAAGTAGTTGGAAAGCAATTCTATTGGTTCCTTCACTCACTGATAAGAAGATCTCCATAGTGAGGAAGTTGTGAGAGGGAGGGATTAAAATTAGCCAACTATTTTACAAAACAATACTTGCATGTCACTTTGCTCAGTAATGTCTTTTTAGCTATGTGGATTTTTAGTTCATCAAGTCTAATTCTCTTGTATCCTTTGTTGCAGGCTACCTGTGTGAGTCATATGTCAGTGCAATTTCTGGAGGTCAATTGTGGCCCTGAAGTCTCAGAACAATGGCAAGAAGACATAGGAGGGCATGATACATTTGGTAAGTGCCTTATTTAAACCACAGAAAATGATAGAGGCAATTTTTTTTCTTTCCTAAGGCTGGTGATTTATTGCATATTTCTTGTCATGGAATAGATAACATAGGAGGACAGGAAGAAATTTGCTAGTTTCCACAGTGCCCCTTGAAAATAATTCATTGAATTGGGCTCCTTTGGAAACATTCACATATTCTGCATGTATTTTTACCAGACACATTTAGCATCTTAATGGCACAATAAAAGCTATCATTTGGGAAATATACACATTGCTCCTATCTGAGTGCACAGTGGTGTTGGTAGGTACTGAGAGAGGAAGAGATAGATGTGCCCTGAGGAAGTCTCTGTCTTGTCCCCGTGCACATTTAAGTCTCTTACACATTTGAGCAGGGACTGGGAGAGGAGCATGGGGGAAGGGGGCTGGATGTGGCTGGCATCTTTTAAGATTTATGAACTGCTAAATTTAGAAATGTCATTTTGTTATTGCCAGTGAACTGCTAGCGTCTTTGTATGAGTCACTAAGAAAAAATAGCAATCACCTCCTTTGCAAAAGCTAGTATGAGTAACACAAAATGGGTTCAATTAATCATGTTAACCACTAAATTCACTCTGGATAAACAAAGTGTGTATCAGATGATGTGTCCTAGAAAGGTAGTCATCCTTACAAAATGCCACTCTCTGCAGCTATGCTCTTCTCATTATCGTATTGCAAATAGTTCTCTGAAAGAAAAAACTGTTCAAGCAAAATATTAAACAGCATTCATTTGTCATTTTCCTTCGGGGACTAGGCAGCAACCTGCTGTGGCTGAAAATATGTGGTCATTATGAAGCTGGTATTGAATTGTTTGTTTATCTTTAGCAGGGGAGAGAGGTTTCAATGATGTTACTATTTGATTGGTAATTTCAGGCACTTCTGCTTTCTAAAGGCGTATCTTCTGTCCAGAATTGATATTAATAAATGAGTGTGTAAATATGCTGTTTGTGTGTGTGTTTCTTTTTAATGTTCATATAATTTTCAGTGCCATAAGCTCTTATCGCCTGAGGAGTGATGGTGAGTTTTATTTTCTTGTTAGTGTATAGTGTTTCGTATCACAGTGAGTCAGGTTGTTTGCTCTTTCAGAAACCTGAAGCATTTACTATAAATGGAGTGAGTCAGGATGTCTAAGATGCCTTGTTCACTGATGACAGTATGACTTTAGCAAGTAGATCAGAGAGATTTCAGTGTCTGCATGTGGTGTGCTGTCTCTTTCATCTGGTCACAGGAAGCAGCAGGCACTTTTTTTTTAGTGCAGAGAAACCTAGGTTCTGTTTCTCCTCTTTTTCCTGATTCTCCATCTTTTCTTTTTTTCGTCCCCTTTTCTTTTTCCCCATCTTTTTCTGGTTCTTATTCTTCTCTGCACTGGTTAATACTGGATTCAGGGATAAAAAGTGACATGAGAAGGTAATAGGCTACACACATCTACTCAAATCCCGCAGACAGATAAGAATCTAGTCCACTTAAAAGTAACTTCAGCTACCATCCCTATAGAAACCCATGCCATAATTTAACAACTTTTACCAAATCCTTTATTCTGCTATTTAAACCTGTTTCCTTTTATAATGTGCTTAGAGAGCACAAGAAATATGTCACCATTTTCTGAAACATTCCTCACTCAGACTGCAAAATCACTCTTTCGGCCTATTTAATTGGAAGCAGAATTAAAGCTTCATTAACTTTATCTCCAAACTTTTAATCAATTTATGGCACTCCTCAGAGCTCCTTTGCAGTTTTTCAGATCCTCTTTAAGTCAGAGAATGTAGAACTGTACATGTGTGTCCAAAACATATTTGCCCAGGGCAAGTCAATGGTAAAGTTCAAAAATTTTTAAAAAGCCCTATTCATGTTCTTCAAACTCTTATGGTCACATTTGCCAAGCAGAATATGTTTAGTGAAGGTGAGGATTTGCTAGTACAAGACTCTGGTAAGGGAGATGACTTGACTGCCAGGAAATAATACAGCATGTAGAATAGAGAAAAAACATGGCTATCCTTGGATGCTACCGCGTTTATTTCATACTTAGGAGAGGAGAAAAAAAGCAAACTTTGATGAAGAGCGGAAAGCTGAGCATCAGTGAGAGAAGTCTGTTTAATTGGGGTTGTTACAATAACACTTTGCCTGGAGAATTCTGATAATACTGATTTGTGATTCTTTCCATTTAAAGAATCCTTTTGGAGAGTTAGGTGAGGACAGGAAAGTGCAGAGATGTTTAAGGAGAAGAGTTAGAGTTAGATCAAAATCTTACTTATTCAATAAACTATAAAGTTGTTCTTCCAGGCAAAAGGAGACAATTGTGGATTTTATTACTGTCTGAATGAAGGGGCTTTAATTGCTCAGATATACTGCTATGCTTCTTTGCCTCATTAAGTGTATTAACAGTCTGATCTTGCAGTGGGAAAAAAAAAAAACAGGAAGAAAAGTAAATGGGGTAAAACCATGAGTTAAATTGTTAGCTTATAGCAGTATACATCCAAAACAATGTATTCTGATCTGTTCTCTCTCTCTCTCTCTGTGTGCGTGTGTGTGTATGTGATCTCACTTTTTAAAAAAGGTTTGCTTTTTATCCCTTGCTTCACAAAAATATTGCTGACCATCCAACACAGTAAACTATTTGATACATAACAAAGATAGAAGCTACCATTTATTCAGATCATGCAACATGCCAGGTACTTCATATATTTAAAGTATAATATATCTAGTATACTTTATGTAATTACCTAATATAATTATTTTGTCATTTAAATGTATTACCATGAATGACTAACTATATGTCATGCTCTAAGTTAAAGATATGAACCCTATGATGTAGGCATTTCTGTCGTTATTTTATAGATGAGGAAAGTGAAGTGTACAGAAGAGACTTGCTACAGTCTCACAGTTTGTCGGTGGCAAAACTTAGTTTTGAATTCAAGTCTCTCTAACACTAAAGTTGATGTTTTTCCTAATACATTCCTGTTACTCTGCTGGACTTGTCAGATTTATCTGGTATCTCAAAAGATTCATGCAAGAGAACCACCGTTTTTCATCCATACACTACCTCCAAGAGAGATAAGGACACTAAATTGCAATGACATAATTAAACATTTTTGGATTTTTTTCTATCAGAGAAGCCTAGAGAAGGTCATTTTTCTTAAAAAGCCAGAGATAGGCAAGAGTTGCAGCTTCTGGAATTTTAGTGACCAGTCTATTATAAATATAATGTCATCTTGGCCTATAATGAGTTATCACAATCATTAACTATTGTTGCAGTTATTGGTTGTAAAATAAAATGCAAAGTCTCATCTATTTAATGTATGATTAATACAATTCACTTTATTGGGCTCTTATACTGTGTTTGTGGGTTTCTTTCTGTCTTTCGTTTTTCTTCCCACTCTGTCTCTTTCCTTGGGCATTTTATGTGAACCACAAAATTACAAGTCTGTGTCTTATTGTACTTTATGGTTCAGTAAATTAGGCCAGGGTAATAACCTGAGGGAATATTAATAATCCTTGTTTTAACAAGCCTAAATTCGTACCATTGTCAGAAGTTAATTGCTCAGTTATACTCCTGGTGCTCAGGATTACTGAGTACTAAAGGATAGTGGTGGGAAAAAAAGTGTTCCATTTTTGCAAAATCTACTTCCCTAAGATTTGTGTTTCTGGCAACAAGGAGATGATTACCCTGAAATATGTGACTATTTATTGAACCAAAAATAGAAGGTGTTTTATATAGGCACTAAGTAATACTTCCAAGGTCTGAAGTCCTATGGAGCACATACAGAAAATGTTTGCAAGTTTATAAAGTGTCTGACTCTGGATATCTAGTAACCTGGAAAACACTACTATTTTATTATAAAACTGCACGCCAGGGGTTCTTTATCAGAACAGCTCCTGCCAGATGACAGGATTTATCTCCTAGAAAATGTTCTTTTGTTCTTTGTGGCCAGGCGCAGTGGCTCACACCTGTATTCTCAGCACTTTGGGAAGCCAAGGCGGGTGGATTGTTTGAGGCCAGGAGTTCAAGACCAGCCTGTCCAATATGGCAAAACCTCATCATTACTAAAAGTACAAAAATTAGCCAGGTATGGTGGCACATACCTGTAATCCCAGCTACTCGGGAGGCTGAGTCAGGAGAATCCCTGCAAATAATGCAAATAATAAATACTTAGTCAATGTTAATTATTATGTAATAGGTCCTCCCCTTCCATAATTGACACACATTTAAAGAACAGGTCAGTATGGGATAAGTATTGTCTGCATGGTACATATGATAATAAGCACTTTGTGGGATTAGTTGTAGGGACTATCATTTCACAGAAATGACAGCTAAATGTAAAGACCTCAAAAGGCTAAGTAGTGGTAAAGATATGGAGCTACTAGAACTCTGGTATAAATGTAAATATGGACAATTATTTTGTAAAAAGTATTCAACAATAATATTCAGTATCTAATAAAGTTCAAACTTTCTACGTCTTATGAGCTACTGACTTTACTGTTAGATATATACCCAGGAAAAATGAGTGCATTTTACAAGAAAAGATTCATAATAGCAAAAAACTGGAAAAAAATTAAAATCAGAATGATGAGTTAGGAAAATATGTGAAATATTCATATGAAATATTATAAAGTAATGAAAATGAGACATAAGTTCGACAATATGGGTGACTCTCACAAGCATAATGTTCAATAAAATAAGCCAGGTACAAAAAAGCACATACCATAAGGCTGTTTTTATATAATATTTTAGATACGCAAAATTCCCTGGTGACATGTCAGACTAGTAATTGTCTTTGGCGAGGTTAAGTAGCAACTTGGAAAGTGCATGAGAAGGGCTTCTGAGGTGCCAGTTATGATTTTAAAATTGCATTTACTTTGTGAAAATTGATTAACCACAATTTTATGTGTTCTTTTCTTTATACGTTTTATTTCAATAAACACTTTAAAAAGGAATAAAATGATAAAATCACTGATCATTTCAGATTAACAATACAATCTCAGAAATTATTCTAGGTTATTGGTTTTCAAAGGCTGAAACAGTGTCCAGTATCTGTACCTTGAACTACCTGGCTTTGGCTACATCTAAAATAGTAACATATTTATTAAGTTCTTGGGGTTTATAAATGTAAGGTTTTTATTTTTTAAAACCAAATTGAACAGTCTTTTAAAATATTATTTAAATGGTACAAAATTATAATAGCTGGAAATGATATTTGATCCTCTAGCATCATTAAAACTTCTAAGCCTTGTCTTTTTTGAGATGGAGTACAGTAAAAAGTTCTTTAAAAAATAACACAAAATATAGCCATCTAAATTGACTTTCGACCCACTCTGAGCATATTTTAAACTTAGCAAAAAGCAAGTAAAGCCAATTATTACTTTAAAGAGAATATTGGTTATGAAGAGGAATATTTTAGAAGGTTGAATAATTTGTCAGTGATTTGTTGGCTACTTACATACCTTGTAACAAATTCAAGAAATACATTGGGATTCTAACCTAAATCCTTACTCCCTAAATGAATCAGATATATTTTCATTAACTGGAATACTTACACAAATCATTGCTTTGTTTGGCAGGTGCACAATTTGAGTACCCCACGAAACAAACTCTAAAACAGAGTTTACCATATCGGATGTTTATTAAATAGTACTCTTGTAATCAATACCTGTGAAAGGAAGAAAGAAGAAGTAGTCATCAGTAGGGAAATGTCAAGTTGTGATGTAGACTCAATGACAGCCATAGTTGTTACCATGAGAAGTTCTGGAGCTAGGATGACCCTCAGAATTGTTCTAAATTGGACTAATTCTCTGATTATTTATAATTTCTCATTTATTAATTTTGGATGCAGTCTACCCAGGGAAGAGGCATTTCCTTGGGCAAGGAGGCTCTTTGCAGCTGAAATAATCCCTTAAAGGGCTGACAGCTAAAGACCGACTATTGTCAACACTCCCAGCTTCTGGGGGCAGAATTTCTTCATTGAAGGGATATTTGACCAACATGTGGTCAAATGTGGTGATCCCCCACAGTCCATCTCTTGCTTGCTTAGATCGTTTTCTTCATAAAATTTCTGGAAGCTTCCCAGAGATTGTTTTAGACATCTATTCATGGAGAAAATTTAAAAGCAAGTTTGTGGGAAGCAATAGGTACTATCACCAGAGCTGCTCTGGGTGTAGGGGGACAGGTGATGCTCATGATTTCTTTCACTATCCAGTCTATATTCCATTCAGTCACTACTACCATTTCTGCTGGAGTCTGAGGGCTCTCAGTCCCTAGTCACCACAACTTTCTCAGGATAAAGTTGTTGCTCTTGTCTGTTTATTTTCACAACTAGGCAAAGGAATACCAGAGGTACCCATGTCGACCACCTGAGTGTCACATACATTCTTTCAATCTTCACTGTGTAGCAGCAACCCTACCTCTTCCTAAGCAGCATGGTCTATTGCCCCTGCCAAGATGATCCCTGCTATTCTTGCCTGCTGATCTAAAGTTCCCAGTTGGTAGTCACAGCTTACAATTCAATGTGACCTTTGCTGTGTCCTCTGGCAGAAGTGCCCTGCCTTTGGGAACCAAGACCTCTAAATTTACAAAGTCTAGAATAGAAGGAATAGGAAAAATAAATTCCCAAGTGGGTTACTTGAAGTGATTTAAGTGAGCCTACTTGTTCTTTTTGTTGTTGGTTCCTAGACCCATGTATTCTTCCTACTGTGAAGGGGAGGCACAGTTATACATGTTACTGATTCAGTGAGCATACCATAGCATGGAGGATTGTGTTGCATCCTCATAAAGTATTGCCTCCAAGCGGGATTTCTAGTCTTCCAGTTACTAAGGGGTGTTGTATGTTCGATGATTAGTTCATCTCATGGTCAGAGGCTTGCCTTAGTACCTCCTTTGCTATAAATTAGGTTTCCTGGTTGGTCATTTTGTCATGTGGAATCTAGTACTTCGGATTCCCTAAGTCTCCAGACAGTGGTACTGGTTGATATCCTGCAAGCAGAAAAGATGATAAGAAAAGACAAAGATGGTCTTCTTGAAGCAGGCTGCTCTATTAGCAACTCAGCATTGGCCTTTATTGATGACAGTTGGATATCTGTGTTTGCAGTAGCAAAATCAGCTAACACAAATAGCAAGATCAATTCAGTTACTTAGATTCCAAGAGATTGGACCCATGTATAGCTTCCATCCTTACTTACTTGTCCATTTCATGTAATCATAATGCCAGCTGGAGTAGCTGATGACGGAGACTAATATCAATTGGACAAGTTTTTGTCTTCTTCATTGTTCAGTGCTTCTTCCATGGTGGGTGCTCTCTAGTGAGTATTAGCACGCAACAAAAAAGCTTGTCATACTTCATGCTCTCTTCCTGGTACCCATTCTACATGCATCTACTACAGAACTTCTTATGCAGTATCTTCTCCTATCTTTCTTTCTTCAGGCTCCTAATCACTTAGCCAAGCCATTTGCTACTGTCCTTGAATTCACGTATGTTCTGAACTTCAGTTAATTTTATTTTTTTACACAAAATATATGACTACATTCTGCCCCCTACCCCCACCACAAACCAAGAATCTGTACATTGGAAGGATTTTCTCTCACTATTCTTTCAATGCCCTCATTGAATGGGGCTATAATGCAGCTGCTGTCTAATTTCACATTTTACCCATATGCTGAACTGACCCTTTTTTGAGCAAATCATGTGCTTTGTCTTCCACTATTTACTGAGTGTAAGGATCCTCTTTTTGGTGATGGGTGTGAGCCGGGGGAGAGGTGCTGGTGGATGACATGGGTGGTTTGGTAATTTGCTTATACAGCTTGCATGGACCCTCTGATCCTGCTTGAGCTTAGTTCTAGATGTACCACTTAGAACTCTCAATAAATTGTTGCAAGAATCTTCTGATCTTAGAGCTTACTGAGTTTAACAGAACCCAGCTCATGACAGACAGGTGTGGCTCAATTATCACTTGGTGCTCCATGGTCAGCTACTCCATCTATGGCAAGCCCAGTAGTATGCCAACAGTTGTTGTTTAAAAGGCATGATTCTGATGGAATGCTCTTGCTCCAGACTACCAGCAATCTGTGTTGTGATTTTTCTCATTGGTACTTGCCATAGTCTTGAAATGGCATCTTTTCTCATCACTCATACCACTAATGTCATAAAGTCTCCCAGGTTTTTTTTTTATATTTATATTTATATTTTTTATTTTTTTAATTTTATTATTATACTTTAAGTTTTAGGGTACATGTGCACAATGTGCAGGTTTGTTACATATGTATCCATGTGCCGTGTTGGTGTGTTGCGCCTATTAACTCGTCATTTAGCATTAGGTATATCTCCTAATGCTATCCCTCCCCCCTCCCCCCACCCCACAACAGTCTCCGCAGTGTGATGTTCCCCTTCCAGTGTCCATCTGTTCCCATTGTTCAGTTCCCACCAATGAGTGAGAACATGCGGTGTTTGGTTTTTTGTCCTTGCAATAGTTTGCTGAGAATGATGTTTTCCAGTTTCATCCATGTCCCTACAAAGGACATGAACTCATCATTGTTTATGTCTGCATAGTATTCCATGGTGTATATGTGCCACATTTTCTTAATCCAGTCTATCGTTGTTGGACATTTGGGTTGGTTCCAAGTCTTTGCTATTGTGAATAGTGCTGCAATAAACATACGTGTGCATGTGTCTTTATAGCAGCATGATTTATAATCCTTTGGGTATATACCCAGTAATGGGATGGCTGGGTCTAATGGTATTTCTAGTTCTAAATCCCTGAGGAATCACCACACTGACTTCCACAACGGTTGAACTAGTTTACAGTCCCACCAACAGTGTAAAAGTGTTCCTATTTCTCCACATCCTCTCCAGCACCTGTTGTTTCCTGACTTTTTAATGATGGCCATTCTAACTGGTGTGAGATGGTATCTCATTGTGGTTTTGATTTGCATTTCTCTAATGGCCAGTGATGATGAGTATTTTTTCGTGTGTTTTTCAGCTGCATAAATGTCTTCTTTGGAGAACTGTCTGTTCATATCCTTTGCCTACTTTTTGATGGGGTTGTTTGTTTTTTTCTTGTAAATTTGTATGGGTTCATTGTAGATTCTGGATATTAGCCCTCAGAGAATACTACAAACACCTCTATGCAAATAAACTAGAAAATCTAGAAGAAATGGATAAATTCCTCAACACATACACCCTCCCAAGACTAAACCAGGAAGTAGTTGAATCTCTGAATAGACCAATAACAGGCTCTGAAATTGTGGCAATAATCAATAGCTTACCAACCAAAAAATGTCCAGGACCAGATGGATTCACAGCTGAATTCTACCAGAGGTACAAGAAGGAGCTGGTACCATTCCTTCTGAAACTATTCCAATCAATAGAAAAGGAGGGAATCCTCCCTAACTCATTTTATGAAGCCAGCATCATCCTGATACCAAACGCTGGCAGAGACACAACCCAAAAAGAGAATTTTAGACCAATATCCTTGATGAACATTGATGCAAAAATCCTGAATAAAATACTGGCAAACCAAATCCAGCAGCACATCAAAAAGCTCATCCACCATGATCAAGTGGGCTTCATCCCTGGGATGCAAGGCTGGTTCAACATACACAAATCAATAAATGTAATCCAGCATATAAACAGAACCAAAGACAAAAACCGCATGATTATCTCAACAGATGCAGAAAAGGCCTTTGACAAAATTCAACAACTCTTCATGCTAAAAACTCTCAATAAATTAGGTATCGATGGGATGTATCTAAAAATAAGAGCTATCTATGACAAACCCACAGCCAACATCATACTGAATGGGCAAAAACTGGAAGCATTCCCTTTGAAAACTGGCACAAGACAGGGATGCTCTCTCTCACCACTCCTATTCAACATAGTATTGGAAGTTCTGGCCAGGGCAATCAGGCGGGAGAAGGAAATAAAGGGTATTCAGTTAGGAAAAGAGGAAGTCAAATTGTCCCTGTTTGCAGATGACATGATTGTATATCTAGAAAACCCGATTGTCTCAGCCCAAAATCTCCTTAAGCTGATTAGCAACTTCAGCAAAGTCTCAGGATACAAAATCAATGTACAAAAATCACAAGCATTCTTGTACACCAATCACAGACAAACAGAGAGCCAAATCATGAGTGAACTCCCATTCACAATTGCTTCAAAGAGAATAAAATACCCAGGAATCCAACTTACAAGGGATGTGAAGGACCTCTTCAAGGAGAACTACAAACCACTGCTCAATGAAATAAAAGAGGATACAAACAAATGGAAGAACATTCCATGCTCATGGGTAGGAAGAATCAATATCGTGAAAAAGGCCATACTGCCCAAAGTAATTTATAGATTCAGTGCCATCCCCATCAAGCTACCAATGACTTTCTTCACAGAATTGGAAAAAAACTACTTTAAAGTTCATATGGAATCAAAAAAGAGCCCGCAACGCCAAGTCAATCCTAAGCCAAAAGAACAAAGCTGGAGGCATCATGCTACCTGACTTCAAACTATACTACAAGGCTACAGTAACCAAAACAGCATGGTACTGGTATCAAAACAGAGACATAGATCAATGGAACAGAACACAGCCCTCAGAAATAATGCCACATATCTACAACTATCTGATCTTTGACAAACCTGACAAAAGCAATGGGGAAAGGATTCCCTATTTAATAAATGGTGCTGGGAAAACTGGCTAGCCATATGTAGAAAGCTGAAACTGGATCCCTTCCTTACACCTTATACAAAAATTAATTCAAGATGAATTAAAGACTTACATGTTAGACCTAAAACCATAAAAACCCTAGAAGAAAACTTAGGCTATACCATTCAGGACATAGGCATGGGCAAGGACTTCATGTCTAAAATACCAAAAGCAATGGCAACAAAAGCCAAAATTGACAAATGAGATCTAATTAAACTCAAGAGCTTCTGCTCAGCAAAAGAAACTACCATCAGAGTGAACAGGCAACCTAAAAAATGGGAGAAAATTTTTGCAACCTACTCATCTGACAAAGGACTAATATCCAGAGTATCCCAGGTTTTTATGCCACGGTACTTGCAATGCACCCTCCTATCATATCTCTCGCTGGGTTATGTTATGACTTAACTCTAATTATAGATTTTCTTGCCAAAAAGGGTAGTAGGAGTATGTGTTGTCTTGAGTAATGTCTGAATCATCTTCAAGCAAGAGGGGAATACTAGCTTTTCATAGAGATGTTTCATCCACTTTTGCAAACTTGCAAGATCAAGGAGAATCTGGAGACTCTAAATATGCATGGACATCATCCCTGATGTCTCTAGCTTATTTGGTCCTTTGTCAAACAGGATCCTGACTTGTAAAAGATAGGGTAAGTAGATAGGATTGGACAGAGGGAGAAGTTGACCTGTGATACAATCCCAGTGAGAAACTAGGGCAATGCCATGGGATGCTCTAAAGCTAGAAAGTTCTCTCGGAATTGTCTAAGTTGCACTGAGATGACCCGATTTTCATTGATCATTGATGCCGTTACCTGTGGGCCACCCTAGGAAGAAGTGTAAACTTAAATAATGTGGCTGTCTGCAGGTGAGGCAATTCTGGAAGAGGCAGATGCAGAAATCTGTTTACCACGCACTCTTATGGGCTGGGCAACAAGTTTTCATTGAAGGCGTTGCTGGCAGGACATCAGAGAGTCTACCGCAGTAATTAAAAAGCATTCAGTCTAACTGTGAAGGTGGGGATATAAAAAAGAGTAAGCATTGTATTCATTTGTTTATCTTTACTTTCATAAAATGATTCATACTGTACTAGAAGGCAAAGATATTACAAAAACATTGAAACACTGGTTTAACAAGGGGCAATGCGGTAGAGTGAGGAAAACGGAGTAAATTACTTGAGCATGAAAATTAGCTCTGACTCTTAACAAAATAGAGAATTACAAAGGTTTACATGGTTTTTATTAGTTAATAAAAGGAATCCTGTGTTTTTCTTTTTCCTAGTAAAGTAACTCTTTCCTGTCTTTGAACTCTGAGAAGACTTTATTATGAGATTCATTATAAAATGCACTGAACAATATTCTAGATTGTAACTTCAAAACAGTTTCGTAACAATGGCAAAATTGTTCTACCTGTGATCCTTATTTTGCCAAGCACCTGAAGTGTAGACATTGTGTTTATCGAAAGAAGATTCACATGCTTTAAAAACAAAAATAACATAATCATATTCACAGTTGACATATTGTAAGACCATTTAAAGAGTCTGTATTGTACTTGTTGAAGAAGTAATTTGCGGAATGTAAGTTAGGACACTATTCTTCACCAAGATTAATCAAAAACATTTCCTTCAGCAACTACTTTCTGAGTCTTAAATTTCAGCATCATAAGAGATACTCACATGTGTGTTTGTATGTGTGAAAAAGGTACATCTCAGCATAGGGTTGTTTATTAATTTCTTTAAATTTAACTTGATTCAATTTATTGTTGACTAAGTACAATTATATGCTAAAAATGTGTGATTAGATAGGAAAGATGTCCTGTCTAAAAGATGTCCAAACAGACTATTTGTTTTCAAGAAGTTATAGTCTTGTAAGGAAAGTAAGAAAGGCAAATATAAATGCTAATAGTTTCACAATAAAACAGTATTTATGACGGTCGAATGAAAAAGAAGTGATAGTAACTGGGGATATTATTAAATATTTTAGGAAGGGGGAAACATCCAAAATAGGTCTTAAAATGTGCCTAGTATATAGCAAGACTTCAATAAATGTTACCATTATTACTGGTAAGTTTTTCCTTAATTGATACCTATCTGAATACTAATGGGAAAGTTTATAACATTGGCTGAACACTGCGCTTTTGAAAACTTAATCACATTTTTTCCTTAGGGCAACATCAAACTGATGAATTTTGTCTTCATTTTTTAGAAGGAAGGAAAGAGGGAAAGAAGGGAGGAAGGGATGGAGGGAGGGAGGAAGGAAGGAAGGGAGGGAGGGAGGGAGGAGTGTGGGAGGGAGGAAAGAAAACAAACATCTCTGAAAGAGATGAAAGTAATTTTCCCACGTCACACAAGTTAGTAGACTTAAGACCAGGAATCTGAATATAAGATTGTCTGTCTACAGAGCCCAATCTTTTTTACCACAGTCTTCTATTACTTCTAGAAATTGTTATCAATTATGAAAAATTATTCCAAATTATTTACTGTGAAAAGAGTAATTGTTTCAGAATACATAACATTGTTCTTGGAGAAGAGTATTGTAGGAAGAAGCTTCTCTCCCTTTGCTCCCTTTCAGTCAGTCTACTTTACCGAAGGCTTCAAAATGTTATTTTCTTCCACATATTTAGAGACTGAAAAGAGCTATATTATGATTTCAGTGATTTACTCAGACCACAAATAACCATATTATGAAAAGGGCCTAGAAGAAAAAGTTATATATCCATCTATAATCACTGATTCAGGGCAATTCTGTCACTTGCAATTGAATAATGATTGCTTCATCTCTACATGCTTTAAATTATTTAGGATTTTAAATTACTAATATGTAAATTCGTTTTTATTTACTTAGATGGAATGAATGCCAAAATTTCTCCTCTGGAAACTTGTGGACCACTCAAGATAAGCTACTGATTTTTGAACATTGTAGTGCTTAAATTTTCAGAGCTGTGGAATTTCAAAGGGCTTTTGCAAAATAAAAACAATGCAACTCTGAGAAGTAGGTCATAAAACAACAATAAACAATACCCCTACAAGATGCTGCAGCTGTGGGATGAACTGGTAACAGGGAAACAATGGAGAAGGGACCAAGAAGGTAGAAAGAGAGACGAGGGTAGTGGTCAGTACATTAAAATGAAAATTAAACACCTGACTGAAAATTTGTATCTTGTGACATATGTGCATGCACATGCTCAACTTAAACTTACTTCCAAAGATTTATACATTTATATGAAATTGATTGATGATATTTTAAGCCCGTTGGAGTCTGGAATCAAGCAATTCAATAATTATATAGTGCTCGGTATAACAAATACAATCCTGGCTATGAAAGTCCTTTTTCTATGTTTTCTAAAGTGAAAGTCTTTCTATGGCTTCTAAAATGAAAGTCTTTCTATGGCTTCTAAAATGAAAGTAATTGCAAAGGAAATTCCATTCTAGCAAGTGAGATTCTATCCTGATCTACTGATCCATAAATTATCACAGTGACAATTATGGACTCAAATAATGGACTCAAAAGTCTTTCCTAGAACCTTAATAGGTTTAAATTATTTAATCCCTCTAGAAAAATGGACATTTGGGAGTTAAAAGCCAATAGATTAGCTGGAAATTCATAACTATTAAATGCCTAATATATTCCATGTTTGTGTTCTTTTTTCTTTTGCCCAAATTCAATGTTTGCTAATAAAATAGTGTGAGATTTTTACTTCAGTACAGAACCACTTAGGCAATCTGGCCCTGTACATTAGCTACTTCCTTCTCAAATCTGTATTTACTTTATTATTATATTGTATTATATTACTTACTTTGCATTAAATACCAGACATGGCCATCAACCACTAATTCCTTTTCTTAGTATTGAGTTTACTAAGTGAAACCAATATGAAGTGAAGAAATGGCTTGGTATTTAATTACTACAAATTGCTATCAACTACTAAACATTACTACAAATTACCTGACAAATGGACTAATGCTGTTTTTGATAATAAGAATTTCAAGGAGTCATTTTACTTTAATTTATTCATTAGACTGCCTTTTGGGTATAATTTTCTCCTCTTTGGGCAGTCTCAGCAGACAGTTACAGGGCCAAATGAATTCAGAGATTCAAATCCTGCCTCCTATTGGGAGGAATGTGAGTGAGAAAAATAAGACCATCCTATGGAGGTAGTAGATTTTTGTTTATTTTCTCCAAGAAAGTTGTTGTGATATTTCTTTTCTTAATCTTCGATGTCTTTAACAAATCCATTATTTAATAAAGGCAACGGAGCATGGTAGAAAGAATTGGAAGTTTAAGAACCATGGCCCTAGTCATAGTTCTTTCACTATAAAATATTGCACCTAAGAAAGTATAAGGCACTTTTCTCCTCTGTACTCATTTCTCCATTTGCAGAGAGAAGAGTGTATTAGTAACTCTTTTTTATTACGACTAAAATTAACCCTACCCAAAATAATTCAAGCATAAAAAATAATTTATTTGCTCAGAAAACCAAGGTGCAAGAATGGCCAAAACAAACCAAATTCACCAGAATGCTCTCTCTGTATCTTTTTCTTTCTCTTGCTTTGAGTGTGTGTGTGTGTGTGTGTGTGTGTGTGCGCGTGTGCACTCTCTATTTCTGGTTGCTTTTTCTTAGTCTATGTTAACTTCATTCTCAGCAAGGAATTTACCATATGGTAACCTTTAAAATGCACAGGTTTTCTTACAACCAAAAATTCCAGCCTAAAAGTTTTCCCCAAATCCCTGAGACTTAGTTTCTGTAGCCAAAGAGATGGAGTGTACTAATGAGTTAACACAGAATCACCTAACAAGACTAATTAAATAGTGGGCTGAGAGTAGGAAACTTGTAAGTCCCTTGGGAAAACAGAAGTCCTGCTATGAGATGAATGTGGATTGAATGCTGGACACACAAAATAATAGATGTATATTGTATGTAACAGGGCTAGAAGAGATTTCCATTCTTCCATTCACTCATTTGTTCTCTTAAAGAACTGTAATACAGTATTGGTCAAGACTGACATGGTCTTTGCCTTCATGCAACATACAATAAATGGAAGAGAGATATATTAAAATGAAAATCTATGAAGCTTTGTAATTATATGTAACATCTCTTATTCTATGACGCTTAGCTTGGCACTCTTTTCAGTATCTAGTAAACTCATTTCTCACTTGCCTATAACATTATTTCTAATTTCTCACAGATCACTGGCCTTATGCTAATTTGTACTACTGTTTTCAGAGTTTGGAGGGAGTCAGTTGCCTGTAGCCATCTTTCATTATACAAGATTAAGGAATACTCACAGAAAGTGATTTCCATACCCAAAGCATTTAGCATGGCACAATTTGGCACAAAGTGGGAGCCAAAAACAAATTTTTATTGTCTTGGTAACTACACAACTAAATTCTTTCTTTCTCAGAATTTGATATTGTCTATATTAGCTATTTCCTGAAATTACTACAGAGTTGGTTGATATTTTTTGGAATGAGTGAATAACACATTTTGCTTCTTTTGTTTTTCTAAGAAAGACTTGGAGTCTTTTCTTAACGTTAGAGTTGCACCCAGTGTCTTTGATACATTGGTAGTTATTTTTGTCATTTTGTAATTTTGTAATTTTGAGACTTTTCATGAAGGCAAATCTGTGTGTTTGGTGGGCAATTTGCTGCTAACCTTTCCTAACTAGTATGACTGGATTATTGTCCTTCTTTTTTAAGAATATGTGAATTTCTAAAGGTAGACCGGAAAAATTTTTATAAAATAGCGTCGGGACAGCATTAGGAGATACACCTAATGCTAAATGATGAGTTAATGGGTGCAGGAAATCAACATGGCACATGGATACATATGTAACAAACCTGCACATTGTACACGTGTACCCTAAAACCCTAAAGTATAATAAAAAAAATAAAAAAAAATAGCATCATCCTCTTGGTCAAAGTAGGATTACAGGGACAAACAATAATCTTGAAAAGTTACACAGTAGAATTTGGGTCCCAATATTTCCAACTTTGGGTGAGACAGTGGGAGTTTAGTGAGGGATGAAACAACATGACAACTTGGCTGATACACAACAATCTTCTAGTTGATACTTGGCATATAAGAATTGGCACATCTATTTGGAACTGAGAGTTAATAGAAAATTTTTTAAAATGCTTAAACTTTATGGAAATTCTTTGAAAAGGGATCTTTAAGCTAAAACCATCAGGGGTTCTTCCTGCATTAAGAGGATTCATAGTTGGCACACAGACAACTTTTTGAGAATGTCCAGTAAAGACATCACATCTTTTGGTCAAACAAATTTCAAAAGGCATTTCTCCTTGGTTAGATGCAACTCCTGCAAGAACGTCGGTCCTACTTACTGCCTTGAACTAAGGCAATAAAATTTTGGCTTGTAGATTTTAGGTCTTGGTTTCAAAATTTAATTTTAGCAGAGAGATCTTGGGCTAGCTACTTAATTTCACAAACCTCACTTTTTCCAATCTATAAAATGAGATAACTATACTTATTTTATAAATTATGTGCATTAAAGAGTAACGTAGGTAAATTGTCTATCACATGGTCTGCCAATATCCAGACCAAGCACTCAATCAATAAATACTAGCTCTGATTTTATTATTTTTGTTTGTAATAATAATGATAATAGGATAGTATTACTGCTTTTTTTAATCTCTCAGATCATATATCAAATGATTGCTCATAATTTTTTTCACCATACTTTTACCCAGTTGTCACTTCCATGACTGGGTATTTTAATAATTCTTATTGAGAAGATTGGAGGAATGAAGTAAGACTAAAGCTATAATTGGTTAATAAAAGAAAAAACAAGAAAAATCCAGCAGTCATTCATATTAGCTAGAACAAAGAATATTTTGTCACTTCTGTGTAATATCTATAGTATGGTTTTAGCTTAATCCACCATGATCACAGAGTGGACTTGTCTAAAGTTGTTTTACATAAACAATTCTGTAAATTATGTACAACAGAAGAACACTATAGCCTTACTGTGAGTGTGAGGGCTCCTCCTGGCTGAGAGGTTGCTTTTCTCTTTCTCACTGTGCAGTATATCACATTGTTGCAAGCTATTATACAACAAAATCATGTCCAAGGGGGTGACCAGGGTAGTGAAGGATTTAAAAACAATATTTTATGAATAATGCTTTAAATAATTTAAATTAGGATTGAGGATTTTAGCCACAGAGAAGTGGCTCATTGAGATTGACTCTGACAACTGTTTCCAAATATGTGAAGGTTGGTCACATATATGAGGTATGTCTACGGTTGCTACTAAGCTGAATGGAAGTTTTTCAAAAATAGGAAAGCTATCATTTATTGTTAAACTGTTAGACATATAAAGCAGAAAAATGAGTAGTTCTTTTTCATGATGGGATATGCTGTCATTGGATGTATTCATAAAGAGTCTGGATAAACTGCTGGAGCTATTGTGGTGTGACAGCAATTCATTAAATTGCATTGGATTACACTATATATCTTAAATTCTCTGGCTATAGAAACAAGTAATATGAAATACAAAGATAAACTCCTGGATGACTAAGGCTTAAACTCAGACTTTTGTTTTATTTCATTAAAACAGAAAATAGTCCACTTCTCTCAATGTCCAATCTCTTCCATTCTCCATCTGACTTTCTCTGAGTAGACACAGATGAGCTATAATTAGGGATTTGTAATTCTTCCGTAATGACAAATACATTGACCTTCTCCCTGCCAATGACAATACTGCAAATTAATGCTTGTCCAAATTTCATTCATTTACTGAAGGGCAAGTTGGAAACAGTCCAAGGTTTTAAAACTGCCATAACCATTTGGGTAAGCTGTCAATAAGCTTTCCAGGAACTCTGAGGTTGACTTGAGAAGAGTAGTTTTTTGCCTGCTCTGCTCTTTGGATGTCTGGGAATGGGTGCCTTGTGAATCACTTCTTGATCAGTCATTTATAAGATTTTTCAGGATGGCAGCAAATGGAAATGGAGACCTTAAGGGAAAAATCTGAAAGTCATCTTTTAAATTCTAAATAACTTTGGGATTTAAATATCTCTCTTTATTACAATGTAAGTCCTAAAATGAACATTAGTTCAAATATTTGGAGGATGCTGATGAGATCCTGTTGTCACAATGCCTATCCCTGGCGTTGAATAGGCAGTTGACAATGGGAAACTGGGAGCAACTGCACTGGCTGGTTAATGAAGGACTTAATGAATCTGACCCTTTTTATATTGTGCTATTTGATTTGGCCACCAGAGCAATTGCCATTTTCACTTAACTGCTTTCATTCCTATCTTATCCATATTTGCATTTCTTATATTTCTGATCACAGAGTCACTGAGATAAAAAATGGATTTTAGAGAAGACATTGAAATTTACTATTAAATGACAGTCCATAAAGATTCTTTGGCGTATTTTTATTATCATTCACACTTCTGAGAGGGGATTGAGAGTGGCCAGCTCTATACACAGGTGACACTCATAAAGACCTCCCTCTAAAAGGAGTTCCCCTACAATTGATGCCACTCTCCTCATTGTACCTTGCACAGTGATGGTCAAATAGTAATAGTATAACACATATAATAAGTGTTAGTTAAATACATTTTGGGATTATCTGCATAAAGAATATTTTCACTTTTTGTTTTTATTTACAGTTCTATTTGTGAGATTGTAAGACTATCTAAATAGCTATATGTAATTTTCCTTAGACTTCCCTAATTTTTACTTTTTCCTAACTAAAATTTAACAATATTGCATTAATAAAATTACTATGACTACTTTTCTATTAATAAAGTCTAAATGTCCCCATGCTATCTTGAGAAGTAAAATGTGTGCTGCTCTGTAAAGCAGCAAACTGGGTGTCATTGCTGGGAAATATCAAGAAAACTAAAATCAAACTGCTTAATTCTCACCAGTCATAAAATTAAATGACAATAAATGTTAAATTCCCCAAATCAAAGTCACCATGATTATCCAAACAAGTCACTGTGGAATAATAATTAATCCTGAGGACTTGGTGCTAGACCACTAAGGTTCCTATGGAGTGTGACTTCAGACTTCTCCTTGTGCTTCCATTTCTGTAGGTATAAATATAGACAATTTTATCAACTTCACAGAGTCTCTGTGGAGATTAAATGATATAACAGTGTAAGGTATTTAGAACAATGCCTGGCACATGGTAGGTGTTCAGTATATGTTAGATAGTGATAGTATATACGAAAAGGTTTAAAATTTCAAAAAAAATGCGAACTTTTAGTCCTATAACTAAAACGAATCCTCTTTAGAACAGTGGTAAGGATGTGGTACATGTACAATAACAACGGCAGGACAGAGCTGGTAATTCAGTTCTCTCTGGAGAATCCTAGAAACATCATACATATCGCTCATAACTAATATGTATTACAGACATTCTGACTACCATAATTGGATCCCTCATGTCCATTTTTTTGCAGGACAAAAAAAAGTATAGAGTCACCCTATCCAGAAAATACCACTCAGCATGGAAAATGTGAAGAGAAAAACAGAGAGACCCATTGTCAGTAGAAGTCAGTGCATTGTGACTTTGACATGAGAAAGCATAAACAGTAACCAAAACAGCAATAAGTAGAGAAAAGTTATTCTGGGCTCTAAGAAGAACTGAAGTCTGACCAACAGAGGGACATATCAATTAGAAGTCAAATGAATCTGCCGTAGGACAAAACTTAAAGGAATAAAATTCAAGCTTTTAAGGAAATTAGACCTTTTAACAACTGAAGCTTCAGTTGTTTTTCCCCTTCAGACTGACAATAGGAAGCAAGATTTAGAAGGACATCTTACTTGTATATCCTCTCACGAAGTCGATTAAATTGAACCTTGATAAGGGAAAGAAGCGAAAAGTTCAATACTAGCATCAAACAACTGTAGAGAACAGCAGAGAAGCAAATAGAAAAAGAGAAAAAGAAGATATATAGTATTTTAGAAGGAAGAAGAAGGAAGTGGAAGAAAGAGGTAGAAGAGAAGGGGAGAATGTAAGAATAAAATAAATGAAATAGGAGATTTAGGGGAAAATCATTCTCTTTTAGTAGCAGGAGAATGAGACTAATGATGCAGGGGAAAATGACAGAACATGAAAAAAAAAAACCTTAAACCTAAATGTTCCACCTGTGCAATTGTACCCAATTGATCTGTCAACTTTTAAAAGCTAAGGAAAATGTGTTGTGAGGGATACACTGGGGGGTATGCATCTGAGTCAGTGGCGATTCACAACCACAGTGGGATATCAGTGAATTGAGCTGGTTGGAGGTCCCATCTCTTAGATTAGACATAAAGAATGATGGTTATTAAAAGTCCCATAGTATTTTGGCTAACATAAAGAAGTTAATTTTGTACACTGGGCAGATTCCAACAAAGAAATTATGTCTATGTCCACATAGGGAGTAAGTATGTGTGCACATACGGGTGTGTGTGTGTGTGTGTGTGTGTTTTAAATAAACTTTGTGTTGCAGCCATGGAAAACTATCCTCCTCTCCCTATTTTCTTAACTGGTAAGGGTATTTTTCTTCTCTTTGATGTTTTAGTATTGATAAAGGCAGAAGATCACAATACCTAAAGTTGCAATTCCAAATAATATTCAAAAACTCTTTGTAGTATTTAGAGTTTAATCTTTTTGAAAAGCTACTAAAACTTGAATTACTGTTTCCCTCTTCAGGGTATTTTAAGAAATCAAACGGGATTTTTTTTATTATGTAAAAATAATTCTAATAAAATTTGATTCTAGAATGTTTATTTAAAATGATGCTAGAGGATGTAAGTCATGTGTTCATATTCTAAAATAAGTGAGATTTAGTATATAAATATAGATTTGCTTAATTTGGTTTCTAAATGTTTGTCAAAACCAGGCACACATTCATTTATTCACAATTCAAAATATAGTGCAGTATGTCAGGCCTTCAAACTTAAGAGATAGGATCATTTAGGCACAAATTCTGCCCTTTAGACATTCAGACTATCAAGATATTTCTAGGAGGGCCAGGCGCAGTGGCTCACGCCTGTAATCCCAGCACTTTGGGAGGCCGAGGCGGGCAGGTCACGAGGTCAGGAGATCAAGACCATCCTCGCTAACACAGTGAAACCCTGTCTCTACTAAAAATACAAAAAATTAGCTGGGTGTGGTGGCGGGCACCTGTAATCCCAGCTACTCGGGAGGCTGAGGCAGGAGAATGGCGTGAACCCAGGAGGCGGAGCTTGCAGTGAGCCGAGATCATGCCACTGCACTCCAGCCTGGGAGACAGAGCAAGATTCCATCTCAAAAAAAAAAAGATATTGATAGGAATAATTGCTGAATATCTATTTTTGGTAAGATGGTATATGAGATGGACAGAGAAACTTCTGTAAAAGTACCTAAAAATGTTTTACATAATACAGTGTTTTCAAACATGTAGCAGAATTCAAGTGAATCCTTCAAAGAACACAAGTGACAAGAGACAATATATAGTGCTAAGAGAATGCTGGAGTCAAGCTTACCTCTAGAGATATCTACCATCTGTAAGGGACTTAGAGGCTGGATTTTAACAGCCCTCGGGCTGATCACAGGGAAAAAAAAGGGGAGGTCTGGAACTTGAGCAGATCCAAGAGACAACTAACAATGGAAAATTAACAATAGTTAAAGTAACACTCACCAATACTTTGAGAGCAGCTAATGTGATTTTTGAGGAAAATTTATAGTCCGGAGAGGTTTATTGGTATTTTTTAAAAGGCTAAAAGCTAATGTGCTAGTAATTGACTTAAGAAACAACACCAACAATAAACACCTAAGGAAAAGGAAAAGCAAAGAAACTATAAGAAATGAAACAATAAAGAACAGAAATTACTGGGAACTATATAATAGGGTGTCATCAAAGGCAGAAGTTGGTTCCTTGCTAAAACTAATAAAGATGATAAACCTTAGGCAAGACTGAGCAAGAAAAAAAGAAAGAGAAAGCAAGAACAAATAAATGATATTAAGAAGTAAAAAGGAGATAAAACAACATGAAAAAAATGTTAAAATGAGATTAATAGAGCTGACTTTATGTCCATAACTTTTTCCATCTCACTTGAAAAACTATAAAACACCCAAATGAACTCAATTATTATAGCTGTGCTTTATATGCATTGTCAGATAAATACCTTATTACATATTAGATTTATTTAACCTTTATTTCATCTAGTTCTATAATAAATATATACATAATACTGACCACTAGATCTTATGTTGGTGTCTTTTTACTTTTCCGTTGTCTGAACTTCATTCTACATGGATTACCCAAGAAGGGTTTATAGAAATCATATTTCTTGAGTTTTTGACTGTTAAAAACACTTTGTGCCCTTTCACTTGAATGTCACTATTTCTAGTTATAAAATGTTGGGCTCCCATTTTCTTTCCTTGAGTATCTTAAATATCTCAATTTTCTTCTAATATGAAATATTGCTATTGAAAAATCTGGCAACTATTTTTTCTTATAATTTGTTCTTTTTATTTATATGCCTAAATGAGTTTTATATAAAGTCAACTAAGTTTAATAGGCTATGACTCAGTGTTGGTTGTTGTAGTCAATATTTTCAGGTATGCAGCTATACATTTTGTTATGTAATTTCTATTTTACTCTAGCATAAAATTCACAGCTTTAACCATTTTTAAGTTGTACAATTCAGTGGTTTTTAGTACTTCAAAAGGTTACAAAACCACAACTACTTTCTAATTCAAGAATATTTTTATCACCCCAAAATAAACCTGTCAGCCATTAAGCTGCCACTTCTCATTCCACTCGCCTCTTAGCCCCTGCCCACCACTAATCTGCTTTCCACCTCTATGAATTTGATCAATCTGTACAAATGAAATCATACAATATGTGGACTTTTATGTCTGTCTTTGTTTCTTTAGCATAATGTTTCAAGGTTCATCCAGACTGTGGCATGTATCAGTACTTCATTCCTTTTTGTGGCTAAGTAATTTTCCATTATATGCATATACAATATTTTAAATAACCATTCATTATTAGATGAACATTTGGGTCATTTCCACATTTTTGTTGTTATAAATAATGCTGCTGTAAATGTTTAGGTACAAGCTTTTGTTTTCAATTCCCATTGATATATAGCAATAATTGGAATAGTGAGGATCATCAAATTTTTCCACAACAGCTGCACCATTTTGTGTTCCCCCCAGAAATATAGTAGAGTTGAAATTTTTTCATATCCACGTATTTTTCTTGTTCTTTTTTCTTTAAGTTATGGCATCCTCATGAATGTGAAGTTGTATCTCATTATGGTTTTAATTTGCATTTCATCAATGAGTAATGATATTGAGCTCTTTTCATGCTCTTATTGGTGATTTATATATCTTCTTGAGATAGATATCTTCTCAATATTTTTGCCCATTTTAAAATTTGGCTTTCTTATTTGTTGTTGAATTATGTAAGTTATTTATATATTTTGGATTTTTGCAAATATATCCCATTCTATGAATTGTCTTTTCACCTTCCTAATAAGTTTTTTAATGCACAAACATTTTAAATTTTGTTAAAGTCTAATTATCATATTTTTCTTTAGTTGCTTGTCATTTTGGGTCATCTCTAGGAAGCCATTGCCAAATACAAGGTCATAAATATTTACCTCACATTTTCTTCTAAGAGTTTTATAGTTTAAGCTCTTATATTGAATTGATTTTTACAAGCGGCATGAAAAAGATGTCCAAATTTATTCTTTTGTATGTGAATATCCAGATATCCCAGCACCATTTGTTGAAAGTATTATTCTTTCCCAATTGAATAGTGTCTTAGTCCATTTTGTGCTGCTATGATGAATACCATAGACTATGTAACTCATAAGAACAGAAATTTGTTGTCTCACAATTCTGGAGGCTGGAAGTCTAAGATCAAAGAGCTACATGTGACAAGAGCCTTCTTTTTGCATGACCCCATGGTGAAAGGGCAAAGAAAAGGCAAGAGAGAGAATAAAAGGAGAGAGTGAAAACAGTCAAAATCTTTTAATAATGGCTGAATAATAAACCCTAGCAATAACAAACCCTCTCTTGCAATGGCAGCATTAATTTATTCACTCTGTCTTCATGGCCTAATCACCTCTCATTAGGCCCCACCTCCCAACACTATTACATTAGGGATTACGTTTCCAACACATGCTAATTGGAGGACACATTCAAACCATAGAAAATTTTCTTGCGGCTGGAAGCGGTGGTTCATTCCTGTTCCTGGCACTTTAGGAGGGTAAGGCTGGAAAATCCCTGAGCCCAGGAGTTCAAGACGAGCCTGGGCAACATGGTGAACCCAGTATCTACAAAAAATTAGCCAAGCATGACAGCATGTGCCTGTTGTCTCAGCTACTCAGGAGGCCGAGGTGGGAGGATCACCTGAGCCTGGGAGGTAGAGGCTTCAGCGAGCCTTGATTGTGCCACTGCACTCCAGCCTGGGTAACAGAGTGAGACCTCGTCTCAAAAAAAAAAGAAAATTTTCTTGGCATGTTTGTCGAAAATAAATTGATCATAGATGCCAATTTTCTGTATTCTCCATTCTATTCCATTGTTCTCTATATCTCTTCTTATGATATCACACTGATTTGATTGTCGTTGATTTATAGTAAGTTTTGGAATCAGGAAGTATGAGTCCCCAGCTCTATTATTTTTTATCAAGAGAGTTTTGCTATTCTGTGTTCCTTGAAGAAATTCCATATGAATTTTAGGATATGCATGTTCATTTCTACAAAAAGGCAGTAAATGTGATATAGATTGCATTAAATCTGTACATCAATTTGGGGAGAATACGAATCTTAACAATATTGTGTGTTCCAATTCATATCACATGATGTCTTTCAATTTTTTTAGGTTTTTTAAAATCTACTTTCATAGTGTTTTATAGTACTCAGTGTATATATCTTGTAACTTGTTCATTAAATCTATTTGTAAGTATTTTAGGGTTTTAGTAGTATTTAAATGGATTTTTCATTAATTTCCTTATTGGAATGCTAATTGCTAATGTATAGAAATACAATTGACTTTAGTATGCTGATCTTATATCCTGATACTTTGTTACATGTGTTAATTCACTCTAACCTATTTTTTTCTGTATATGTAGTCTTTAGGGTTTTCTGTGTAAAAATCACATCATCTTTGGATAGAAAGTTTTATTTCTTTTTTCTCAATTAAATATATTTTATTTTTTCTTCTATAATTTCATTTCTAGAGCTTCCAGTACAATGTAGGATAGAATGGGCAAGAGTCAACATCCTTGACTTGTTTTTGATCTTTAGGAGAAATCTTTTAACCCTCACCCATTAAGTATAATGTTAACTGCTAGTTTTTCATAAATACCCCACAGGAAGACAAGTCCCTGAATAATGTTGACTGACCAAAGTAGGTTTTCCCCCTCTTTTATGCATAGTGTACTAGAATGCAAATTTCTGAAATAATGAAGAAATGTTTGAAACAACCTGGACTATGTCCTTGTTTCCTCCAGAACAGAATGTTCTGCAATGCTTGAGCTCAACAATCCAAGTTGTGTCCAGGGTATAAAACCCAGAGCTGAGTGGTTTCATGATCCTTCAGATATAGTATGACTGGGGACGTGAACAAAATAAGCTGCATGTGCCTGGGCAGCTTTCCTGAGACTTGGGGGACTGATTCACCAGGGTTCCTTGGCTTCTGTTTATATTTGGTTCCTATCACTAATAAAGGTGCTTTGCCTGCCTTGTTGTGCAAATGTTCTGTCTCTCAGACTCATGCAAGTAGTAAAGATACTGGGGCTTCTTTTGCTGCTGACAGGTGCTCTCATGAAACTGGGACTGCTTCTGTTTTTAGGTCCAACCACACCTAAAAACCCTTGCAGAAATTAGTGTAAACCTTTCCATACCCTTTACTGATTTAAGGAAGTTTTCTTCTATGTTTAGTTGATTGTGTGCTTGTTTTTTTTTTTTTTTATCATAAATGAGTTTTGGATTTTTTCAAATCCTTTTTCTACATTAATTGAAGTAATTGTGTGGATTTTCATGGTATATTACATTCATTGACTTTTCTAGGCTGAATCACCTTTGCGTTCTTCAAATACATTCCACTGGGTTATAATGTATAATCCTTTTAATATGATGCCAAATATAACTTGCTGGCATTTTGTTGGAGGTTATTGTATCTATATTCATAAGGTATATTGGTCTTTAATTTCCTTTTCTAATGATGTCATTGTCTGACTTAGAAGTGAAGATAACATTGGCTTCATGAATGACTTGAAAATTTTTCCCTCCACATATAGTTTGGCTGTGTCTCCACCCAAATGTCATCTTGAATTGTAACTCCCACAATTCCCATGTGTCAGGGGAGGAACCTGGTAGGAGGTGATTGAATTATGGGAGAGGGTCTTTCCTGCACTGTTCTCTTGATATTGAATGGGTCTCATGAGATCTGATGGTTTTAAAAAATCAGAGTTTCCGTGCACAAGTTCTCTTCTCTTATCTGCTGACTCTTGTTATGTTTTAGCAAAGAGACTGGCAGCATTTTGCCCCTGGCCTAGAGATTTGTGGAACTTGGAACTTGAAAGAGATGATTTAGGATATCTGAGAGAGGATATTTCTAAGCAAAAAAGCATTCAAGAGGTGACTTTGGTGCTGTTAAAGTCATTCAGTTTTACTAAATAAGCAGAGCATAAAAGTGGAAATTTGCAGCCTGACATTGCGATAGAAAAGAAAATCCCATTTTCAAAGGAGGAATTCAAGCCAGCTGCAGAAATTTGCAAAAGTAACAAAGAGCTGAACATTAACCCCCAAGACAATGGGGAAAAGGTCTCCAGAGCATGTTAGAGGTCTTAGCAGCAGCCCCTCTCATCACAAGACTGGAGGCCTAGGAGGAAAAAGTGGTTCTGTGAGCTTGCCCATGGGTTACTGTGCAGTGTGCAGCCTAGGGACTTGGTACCCTGTGTCCCAGTCACTCCAGCCATGGCTGAAAGGGGCCAATGTAGAGCTTGGGCTGTGGCCTCAGAGGATGCAAGCCTCGAACTTTGGCAGCTTCAACATAGCGTTGAGTCTGCCAGTGCAAAGAAGTCAAGAATTGTGATCTGGGAACCTCTGCCTAGATTTCAGAGTATATATGGAAATGCCTAAATGTCCAAGCAGAAGTTTGCTGCAGGGGAGGGGCTCTCATGGAGAACCTCTGCTAGGGCAGTGCAGAAGGGAAATGTGAGGTTGGAGCCCCCATACAGAGTCCCTACTGGGGCACCACCTAGTGGAACTGCGAGAAGAGGGCCATATCCTCCAGAACCCAGAATGATAGATTCACCAACTTCTTGTACCATGTACCTGGAAAAGCTGCAGACACTCAATGCCAGCCCATAAAAGCAGCTGGGAGGGAGGCTGTTCCCTGAAAACCCACAGGGACAGAGTTCCACAAGACCATGGGAACCCACCTCTTGCATCAGCATGATCTAGATGAGAGACATGGATCTAAGGAGATCATTTTGGAGCTTTAAGAATTGACTGCCGTGCTGGATTATGGACTTGCATGGGGCCTTGTAGCCCCTTTGTTTTGGCCAATTTCTCGCATTTGGAACAGCTATATTTACCCAATGCTTGTACCCCCATTGTATCTAGGAAGTCACTAACTTGCTTCTGATTTTACAGGCTCATAGGTGGAAGGGAATTGCCTTGTTTCAGAAAAGACTTTAGACTGTGGACTTTTCGGTTAATGCTGAAATGAGTTAAGACTTTGGGGCACAGTTGGGAAGACATGATTGGTTGTGAAATGGGAGAAGATGAGGTTTTGTGGATCCAGGAGCAGAATGATATGCTTTGGCTGTGTCCTCACACACATCTCATCTTGAATTGTAACACCCACAATTCCTATGTGCCAGGGAAGGAACTCAGTGGGAGGTGATTGAATTGGGTGGGGGGAGGCTGGGTCTTTCCAGTGCTGTTCTTGTGATACTGAATGAGCCTTAGAAGAGCCAATGGTTTTAAAAAACGGAAGTTTCCCTGCACAAGCTTTGCCTCTGCCATTCACGTAAGATGTGACTTGCTCCTCCTTGCATTTTGCCATGATTGTGAGGCCTCCCCAGCCATGTGGAACTGTAAGTCTAATTAAACCTCTTTCTTTTGTAAGTTGCCCAGTCTCAGGTATGTCTTTATCAGCATCATTAAAACAGACTAATACATCTCCTATTCTATTTTTTGCAAAAACTTGAGAGGAAGTGGTGTTAATTCTTCTTTGGATCTTTGGTAGAATTTATCATCGAAAGCATCTTGTCTTAGGCTTTTCTTTGTTGGAAGTTTTTATTATTATCTTTACTATTTACTACATCTATTTAAATAGATCTTGTAATCGGTACTGGTCATGTTTTTCTTTGTCCCTTGTAACAAATTTGACTCAAAGTCTAGTTTGCCTGGTATTAGTATAGCCACTCTGGCTCAGTATAGTCACTCATGGAATATGTTTTTTCATACTTCGGTTTACAAACTACTTGTGTCTTTATATTTAAAGTGAATCTCTTACAAATAGCATATATTTGGATTATTTTAGCTCATCTTATGAAGGTATCTTTTAATTATAGAGTTTAATACATCTAAAATGTAATTAATTATAATGAATATAATTATTAAGATATAAGTTATTTTGCCATTTTGTTATTTGCTTTCTATGATATCTTGTACTTTTATTTTTGTCTCACAATTCATCCCTTGCTGCCTTCTCTTATGTTAGATAACTATTTTAAGTGTTTCATTTTAATTCCTTTCTTATTACCTTTACTAAATGATTTCTAGTTATTTCTTAGTGGATCCTTTGGAGATTACAAAACAAATTCTAATTTATAACAACATTATTATATCATTTGAATTAATGTCATATAATGTACACTAGTTACTTTGTTCCTAACTGCCTCCCCTTTATTGATTTTTATGCCACAAATTCCATTTTTATTTATTGTGTGCCCATTAACATAGATTTATGATTGTTTTCTTTAGCTGTTTTTTAAAATCAAGAAGGACAAGAAAACGAATTACAAACCAAAATTATATTAATACTGAATTTTATATTTACCTGTGTAGTTGCCTTTTGTGTGGATTGCCTTTATTCTTTTGTGTGGATTTCAGCTACAGCCTAGTGTACTTTCACTTCAAGTTGAAGGACTCCTTTTAGCATTTCTTATAAGGCATGTCTACCAGAAACACACTTTTAGTTTCTGTGTCTGTGGGAATATCTTACTTCCTTCTTCATTTGTGAAGTCGGTTTTTGCCAAATATAGAATTCTTTGTTGATTTTTTTTTCCTTTCAGCACTTTAAGTATGCCTTCCCACAGTCTTCTAGCTTTCATAGTTTTTTTTTTTTTTTTAAATGAGAAATCAGCTGTTAATCTTATGGTGAATCCCTTGTATGTGATGAGTTGCTGCTCTCTTGCTGGTTTTAGGTTTCTTTTTGGGTTTATTTTCAGTTTTGATCTTTTTGCATTTATCCACCTTGACATTAATTAAGTTTCTTGTATATGCAGATTCAGGTATTTCACCAAATCTGAGAAATTCAGTCATTATTTATTTCTTTCTTTTTCTGCTTGCCCAGGCTGGAGTGCAGTGGTGCGATCTTGGCTTACTGCAACCTCCGCCTCCCATGTTCAAGTGATTCTCCTGCCTCAGCCTCCTGAGTAGCTGGGATTACAGGCATGTGCCACCACAACCAGTTAATTTTTGTATTTTTAGTAGAGACGAGATTTCACCGTATTGGCCAGGCTAGTCTCAAACTACTGACCTCAAGTGATCCACCTGCCTCAGCCTCCCAAAGTGCTGGAATTACAGGCATGAGCCACCACACCTGGCCTAGTTGTTTAATATTCCTTCTGCTGCTTTTTTTTTTTTTTGTCTCTCTTCCTAGAACTAAGTTAAGGATATTTTTATATGCTTGGTATCCAACAGGTTTCTTAGGCTTTCTATTTTTCTTTATTATTTTTCCTTTATGGTCCTCTGACCTGGTAATCTCATTTGATCTACCTTCAAATCTTCCCTATACCTTTTCAAATCTTCTGAATTCCTCTGGTGAATTTTTTATTTTAGTTATATTTTTCTACACCAGAATTTCTATTTGGTTTCTTTTCAAAATTTCTATCTGTCTATGGGTATTCTCTGCTTGGTGAGACATTGATCTGATGATTTCCTTTATTTGTTTGTCTATGATTTTCTTCAGCCATGTTAGTATATTTAAAGTAGTTGATTATACATTTTAGATGAGATAATTAAAAATATACATAAAACAAAATAGTTGACTAAGTCTTGGTCTAGTAAATTCAATGTCTAGGCTTTCTCAGGAAAAATTTTTGATAATTTCTATTTGTATTTTTGGTATATGGGTTATATACTCTTATTTCTTTTCATAACTTATAATTATTTTCTTGAAAAGGGGATATTTCGAATATTATTATGTAACAACTCTCAGGATCATGTTCTCCTTCTCCCCAGAGGTTTATGTTCTTCATATTGTCATTGTTTTGCTTGTTTGAGTGTCAAGTGGATTTTCTGCACTAATTTTGTAAAGTCTAAATTTTTTCTTTGTGTTCCTTAAAATCTCCATTTCATTATATTGTTGGTCAGCTTGTGATTTAATAGTGATTTTCTTAAACTTGTAGAAACAACAACAACAAAACACCAAAACCCCAGTCTTTGAAGATAGTCTCTGTTTCTGTGTTGGAGCACATGTTTCACATTCAGACAGGAAGACTGCAATTCTGCCTAATGTTTTACTTCTGATTGAGTAGAGTTCAAGTCACAGTGAGAGCTTGGGGCATTAACACATTTTTTCTGAACATGTATATTGTAACCTCAGAGGTTCTCAGTAGTATGTGGAAGATTTTTAACTCCCTTATTACCAGAAGCATCTAATTTTCTAAGCTTTCCTGCCAAACTTTTAGCTTTGTCTATTATTTACCCCAACTGTTATCCCTTGCCCTAGGTGGCAATGAATAATGCATTTGTTTAAAATATTTTTTTTCCTGGTAGCCACTTCAGTACTAGGAGAGTTCAGAGTTCAGTAAAATAAAGACAAGCCTAGTGGTCCTTCAGGGAGCCAGCAGATGTATCAAAACAAACAGTCATACTTTTTTGAAAATGAGATTTATTTTGCTCTCCCTACTGCTAGGCACCTATAACCTATATCAAAAATGAGAATTGTTGTGCTCAAAGTTGCTGCACAGGTGGGGGATGCTGACCAGAGAAATTAAAACTCCACAAACATATACTAGCAAGAATCAAGTTTCTTGTTTTTTTTTCTTTTCTTTTCTTAATTAAGCATTTTCCTGATTACTAGAAACCTATGATTAGTTTTTCCAGAGTTCTAATAAAGTTGCTTCTGACAGTGCTTACCAGTTTCTTCCCTTTTTTTGTGCAGGGACAGTCTTTTGTAATTCCTTATTCAGCCATTTTCACTGATGTCACCTCAATTTGTTTAATTGTTCAGGAAAGTTACTTAAATTATAATTGGTTTTATTTATTGTGTTCCTTTTTGTATTTATTCCTGAAAACACTATTACCTATTTTGGATTTTTTTACTACTTTCTGTAATTATTACTTATCTCAAATCCATTTTTAAAACAATTTTTCAATTTCTTTTTTGATTTTTAAAATTTTCATCCATTTGACTATTTCTATTAAGGCTTTAACCTTTTGTATTTATTGGTTTTTTTCATTCTCTCTAGTTTGATTTTCATAACCAGAAATATCCTTTCTAATTATATCCTGAGTTGCATAGTCTCATTTTGAATTTTGTGTAATTCTTATTTACTTTCTTTCATGTTTTGTACCATAGCTTTAATGTGTTTTAGCTATTCTAGAATGATCCTTGGCCGTTAAATTTTGATGACTGATTCAGCCCCTTCACATCTTCTTAAACACACTTGCACTTACCCACATTTCCAGTAGGTAAAACTCTCCAATTTTAGTTGCTGCACACAACTAAAATCTACACCATTTTGGTTTTAAATAAATACCTGTTGGTCATTTGGATTTTTTTCCATTCTCAAGTATTTCAGATTCCCAGTTACCTTCTTGTGCTTTCTCCCCTCCAGACAGTGATAGTAGGCTGGACTTCTGGCTGTTGTTGGGATTTCTTTTTCCAATTCACTTATTTTGGGGTTCATCAGGCTCCTCATAACTAAATTTTATTAACAGATTGCCCAAAAATTCCTGACTTTCACATTTAGTTGCTGAGTCTGTTTTTGTCTGGGGATCCAAGGATATTGAAAAACTATGACTCCTGCCATCAACTTCGCAGAATCCCCATTCACTCTTATTTGACGTTTATCCATATATTTCATAGAACACATCTTAACTAATATTGATGAAGTTAAAAAATAGAATTGGCATGTAAACTGATATGGATTAACCTTCATCAGTTTACCACTATTAACACCAAAGTTTATTTGCAATATTTTATTTTGTACACTGTGATAAATCAATTTTGATATCACTTGTCATTTATTATAGATATGAATTATATTTTAATATGTAAAATATATTTCAATATATAGAATATACATAATATATTTATATATATATGAAATAACATATGACCCCAAGATTGATGTATATATATGCCTGTACATAGCTAAGCTATTTGCTTCCTCAAGGGGGAGCAAAACTTAAAATTATTTTTAAATTTTAAAAGAAATATATTGATTCTCATTAATATACTGATATTTTTATAATTTGAGAACAAAATTTTCTGCTTTAAATAGTAGCTTTCTATACAAAGTTTTAAATAGCAACATATTTTAAAATGACTAGATATTCATGCACATAAATATTCATCTGGACAAAAAAAATTAAGACTCCAAAGAAATTTTTCTAAAATTTCAGCTGCTTAGAGAGAATTTTATGGCTTGACACTCTAGTTTTTCTGTTGCGTTCTTAAATTTTCCCTTATATTTATATAACCCACTTTATGGAAAAGCTACCACAGAGTCAGAAAGCTACTAGATAATGACAGAAAAAATTGCATAGTTTCCACTTCACTAAGCTCAGAGATGAAAGTTAAATATTGTTTTTGTGTTCTAGTCATGTATAAACTTACTATCACAGAACACACTCTGCCCAAATATTACTATGCTATTTTGGTAATGGCACTGGTAATGTTCTCCACCGAATAGTAAAATATTTCAGAGTCTCTATGAGCTTAATATTTCAAACCTTTAAAAACTAAAGGAAAAAGAAGTAACTTTAAATAGTTTTGTTAATACAACGACATGAACAGGTTTTGTAATTTTGATTAAGTGTTTTAGAAAATGTTTCATGGGAGATGACTACCTTGAATACAAGATGACTACCTTGAATACACATGTTCCAGGTTTGATCAGGTTTTTATAAAACCTTAAAAAGCATATAACTATGTTTTATCATAGTGGATTAACTGTCAAGCAAATCACTTGATATGTTTTGATGTTTTATACAGACCACTATACTGTCTCTTGGGCAGCAATACTAACCACAGAAAATATGCAGAAACAGAGATTTGTTAAGAACACATATATGCTTCTTGAATTATTCAGGTTTTAAAACGATGCTCCAGGCATACCATTTTCAATACTCTGCAATGTGTTCTGTTGACATTTGCTAAAATTTTGTCATGTATTTTTTTCATCTTATAAAAATAAGTGAATATTCAACTTCTCCTTCTTTATATTATTTTTGTGAGAAATGAGATCCTTTATGGTGAGACTATGTCACTACTTGTATTATATTACACTCACTGAACATAATTTTTCTCATCTAAAAAATGAAGATTAAAATACATAGAGTTAATAAAAATGCTCAATACTATGTCAAAAATAAGCTATATATACATATATATATAAAAACATTAGTTTCTTCCTCTTTCCTCTACATAATAAAATATTTATAACCAATTTTTGCACTATAATCTTCCTGCACTATAATCTACAATATCTCCCAAAGAGCAAGTCTTTGTTTTTGTGTAGACAGGCATTTGCATTTTTTAGACATTTGATTATAATCAGTACTCTCTTTATTCTTACTATATAACATTAGGTGCTTCCATAGACATGTTTACTTCCTTTGAAGTTAATCAGAGAAGGGGTAATTTTGCCAATCAAGTACCTCCGTAGGGTACATCTTAATTTTCTGATTTGTACATCACAAATTGATCTATCAAAAACAAGTTTTAAATTTGGTAACGAAGAAGAAATTATTGTTGCAGATGCTGAAAAACTATATTAAAGAACATAATATTCTGTCCTAAAAAAGATGCAAATATCGTGACTCTGTAAATTTGTCTTTCACATGCCAGGTGCAGTGGCTTACACCTGTAATCCTAGCATTTTGGGAGGCCAACTCGAGCGGATCATTTGAGGTCAGGAGTTTGAGACCAGCTAGACCAACATGAGGAACCCCACCTCAACTAAAATTTAAAAAAACTAATTTACTTTATAAATTTACCTTTTCTATATAGTTGTTATAAATAGATACAACAATACAATATTTATTCTCTTATGTTTGACTTCTTTCATGTAGCACAACATTTCTGAGTTTTACCCATGACACAGCAAGTGTCAGTATTTGCTTCATTTTTGTCACTAAATAATACTCCATTGTATGGATATACCATATATTGTTTATTCATTTATCAGTTGATAGGCATTACATTGTTTCCAGTTTTTGTTTTTCAATATTCCACTTGGTAGAACTCTCTTAGCATACAGAATTTTTATATCTTATTGCTGTCTCCCTTTCTTCCTTCCTACCTTCCTGCTTCCTTTCCTTCCTTTCTATATTATAGCTTTCCAACACAAATTAAGAAATCAGCACCAATAAATAAGTTATAGATGTTGCTAATTGGATCCAAACGGGTTATCCACTATTTGTAATAAGTAAAACTTTAGGTCCTTGGAGTTTATTATAACAAATAAAGAAGAGAAATTAATGCTACTTGGAAAAAAATAGTAATAGAATCCAGAAAGCTAAGTTTATTAAAGATTCATTTGCTTATGAAAATAATTTAATTAACAATTATTAGCCTTAAACAGATTAAGCTAATTTTGAGGGTTAAATATCTACCACATATATATGAACATTTCTATGTTGACAATTTTCATTCTATACAAAGCAACACACAATTTAGTACTGAACAATATCAAATTTCTAAACTGCAATATCATATAACACATTTCACAGAAAATGCCATAAAACTAAATTGCATCATTTCTTAAGTAAAGATAGATGAAGACTAATTGCTTTAGAAGGGCTATGAAGGCCAACAGAGATAATATAATTGGATTTCTAATTCATTTAATTTGTTTTACAATTACCATAGATAAATTGCTATTACCACAATTCTTTTTTTGTTGTTAAAATTTTACAGTGATATAATTTATCTTTAATAAATGAGAGATAAAGTAATTGACTTTTATAAAATACATTACTATCTATTCCCGCAGAGACACATATAAAAACAAATGAAGTTTTAGATACTCTTGTACAAATCTGCTTGGGTTATGTAGAATTTTAGTGAACTTTCAAGGAATTCCAGATGAAGATCATAGAATAGTATCCTTATTAGGATAGACAATACTCATGCTCTTTTTCTAATTCAGAAAGTTGATACTAATATTTATAATAATCGTTATGGATTGAGGTAAATTTGTTTGGGTGAGAGGGTGTAGCCTCAACAGGAGTCTGAGAAATCATTGTATTGACCAGAAATGAGACCTACAGGATCCCTATGCAATACTCAATCAATTGGCAGAGAGAGAACAATTGCTGGTTAGGACGTATCAGTTACGTAACTCACGACTGCTGAACACTGTGATTTTAATTCATTAAAATCATTTAAGTTCCATTATTTTTCTTCAGAGTTCCACAGCATTTTTAATGGTAAACTTATCATAGCATTTGTTATAGGGCTTTTAAGATTAGATGTTCAGTTTTCTAGTTTATTATAATAGATAAAGATTTGGCTTTTCTGGATATTTTTTGCCTTTTGGTCAAAAACGCAGATGATAAATGTGTCAAATGGCCATTTTTGGTATCAATTGTACAAAGGCCAATAATGAGATACATCTTACAAATGTTCTTTAAAAAACACCTCTAAATCTTAACGTGTTCTCTTTGCAATTAGAAATAGCATTCTTATTTTTGTGTAACTCTTCAGTACCTAAAGAGAGTTAAAGGGTTTATGAAGAACTAAAAAGAGTGAAGAATGAAACATTCATTATTTCAACAACCCTAGACATTTGAAAATATTTCAGGAGGCTAAAGCTGATGTAATTACTATTAGAGATCTATAAAAAGAAACTACACCTGTTTAAAAATCTGAATGTCAGTAAAATGTCGCTGAGTGCTTAAACTATTTCATTTTTCAATCTACGAAACAGAGATAATATTTGCCACCCACATATCTCAGAGGAATGACATGAAGAAAGTGTTTTGTGCTTTTGTCATATTTAGCCTTCATTCTAATCATCCTATTAACCTGCTTCTTAATCATTACAAAGACATCCCTGACAAAGCGACATGCCGTTGTTAAAACACATTCCTTTAACTCTCATACTGAACCTCTTTGCTCCCAGAAAGAATTTGTGATTTAAAGGGACTTTTATTTAGGTTTCTGCTACTAAGTATTTGAGCCATTTTAACTATTTTACTCATACATACTCTGAATCGGGCACCTAACAATAAAGCAAATTTTCTTTAAGAACTTAAATACTTATAGAAGAAATTTCTGTAATGCATCTATTCAGAACCTTTACTTTGAGCTAAAAGATAAACATCATTCAACAACCATAGTTATAATGCATCAGTTGTATATTCTAAATTTACTATTCAGGTGTTACCTAAGAAGAAATTTAAGTGTAATAAAGAACACTTACTTTTTACTCAACTACACTTCATTTCCTAAAATTTAATGTGTATTGCAAATTAATCTTTAGGTAGAAAATGGTTTAGTGCTCTTTCAGATGTTGATGTAAAAGATAATTTTGCTTTAATGCAAGATAATATTACTCATTTTTGATTTGGCAGAAAATACCACTTGTCTCAAAATATCCAATTTCTTTTCTTCTCACATATACAGGCAGACTAAAATTCTCAGATTCCTATGCAGTTGAGTTTTGCCATATGACTGGGTTCCAACCAAAGAAATATGAGTAGAAGACTGTATAAGCATCATTTTTGACCCAAGGGCTTTAAGAAGCAGGTATGTCCACTGACTATTATTTTTTCTCTTCCACTGCTCATATATCAGCACATCTGTAAGAGATGCTAAAACCACAGACAGTCAACTGGCTACTTGAATCAGACTCAGTCTAGGAAAACTCATGTTGAATGGTAATGTGAGTATGAAACTGCTATTTTGTTTTAGACATAATACACCTTTGGTGCTAATTGTACTGCAGCTTAGTCTACTCTAATATAACAGTGTAATAATTATTTCTTTTTTATTTGGACTTTAAAATAATTGAATAATAAATGCAAACATCATTGATATTCACTTATTAATATTACTGTTAATTCAATAAACACAAGACAATGATTATTACTAATGACAATGTAGCAAAATCTGAATCATAAAGACAGCAAACATAAAGGCATGCAAGCTTAACCATCAAGTTAGCAATATTCTTATAATATGAGCAGGAGCATATCCATGGTTCTCCTTATTTTATAAACAGAAATCAAGTATGTGGTTGCTTATAAGTCTTTGAAGGGAATGAGATTTTATCCAACTTCTTAGAAATAAGCACATGAGCACCGACTTGATTCTCTGAAGCTCTCATAGGTGATAAAAAAATAAATGTTTCTCATTCCAAAACTCTGGAAATTTGTATTAGATCACACTCCCTCTTTTAATTAATGTGCAAACACATTGCAGCACTATGATATATGTTTTCACATGCACCATCTCATTTGATAGTCCACAACAACTCATATGACACATCAATGTAACCTATTTTGAAGAAATACACAATGAAAATCAGATAACTGTATCAATAACCTTAATTCACAGCACTGGAAAGCAACAGAAAAAAAGATTTGGTGGGAGATCTCCTTGCTTTATGCTGACAATTGTTTCTATATTAATATTTTGGCTGTAGCTTGGAATTATAAACCCTCTGGAATAGAAGAATTGTGTTTCCAGCATATTAAGTGTATCTCTTGAAGAAAACACACAAGAAAGCTAAAATTTATTTTAATGTTTTTAAACATTAGTCCCTGGTTTTATAATTAGTAACACATCTACAAAGATTTTTATTTTTTATTTTTAATAAAGCAGAAATGGGAATCCTGGGATAGAAACAAGCACCAAAATGAGAATGTTTCTTGTGATAATCTACCTAGACTGATAACACTGAGATTCCATTTTGACAGTTATACAAATTGTGGGAAATAATAATTCCTGGAGCCAGCCTGGAAAGAGAATAGCAGGCTCCCACATAAATCTGGGGCCTTCAAAGTGCTACTCTTTCTGAGAAAATGTTAGTGAAAGAAAAGTTGAATTTCCCAACCTAGTATATGGTAGGATAAAAAAATCTATTGGGAATTTGTAAACATAAATAGTTGTCCACAAAGTTATGTGGCCTGAATTCATTCACACTGTTTAGTTATAAAACATCAAGCAGATAGCTTTGTTTAAAGCCATCCTGGGATTGTATTGCTTCTGGGCAACTAGCAAAGAAAATACAAACCATTTCTGGAGAAATGTAAGTTTTCTTATATAATAACAAATAAAGTCCAATGAATGTGAATTCATAGCAAAGTAAGAAAATACAATCAATTCTTATTATTTGCAGTAGTTATGCTCCATAAAGTTGCTGTGAACACTGGATTAGCAAATATTGAACAATTGCTCCTAAGGGAAATGTGGGGTTAGGTTCCTATGAGCTTGTGGTCATAATGTTTTCATTAACTGATAAATACATCATTTTTTATTGTGTATGTTTCTGTTTAAAGACACCTTAATTAATATATATTGCTAGTTCATTAACATTGAACTCATAGCCGATAAGATGGCTTTTCTCCAGAAGGCACACTAAAACTTTCATTTGTTGAGAAGCACTAAAAAACACTTTACTGCTATGCTTGTAGGCCATTTTAAAATGTAAAAAAAGCATATAAATGTGAAAAATATGGCCCTAAATAGACTGCAAAAAAGGTCATTTATTTATAGTAGGAGATCTGAAACAAGAGGCAGAACTTCACTCTGTTTGACCTCAGCTGGTACTCTATCAAGTGACTCAAAATTTTTTTGCTACATTGTGAATATACACGTATGACCACAGAAGTGCCATGAGTATTGATTTTAGGGTTACAAATATATTTTAGCAAGTAGATAAATTCACAATTACAGAACCCATGAAAAATGAAGATCAGCTGTACTGCCTAGCCCTGTATGCTTGAGCTAATAAAAAAATAAGCAAACAGCAGAATCAGCCATCTAAAAACTTTTTGTATTAGAATTATCTACAAAACATACAATAAATACATTTCATATTCTAAAAGAAATAAGAATTCTTGAACGAGCATAGATTAAGGAGCTGTAAACATGGCCAAGCAGATTTCCTAAAGAACCATTGTAGAAATGAGAAAATATGAAGGTTTTATTTTCTTTTTTATTATACTTTAAGTTTCAGAGTACATATGCCCAACATGCAGGTTAGTTACGTATGTATACATGTGCCATGTTGGTGTGCTGCACCCATCAACTCATCATATAAAATTAGGTATATCTCCTAATGCTATCCCTCCCCCCCAACCCACCACACAACAGGCCCCGGTGTGTGATGTTCCCCTTCCTGTGTCCATGTGTTCTCATTGTTCAATTCCCACCTATGAGTGAGAACATGCGGTGTTTGGTTTTTTGTCCTTGCGATAGTTTACTGAGAATGATGTTTTCCAGTTTCATCCATGTCCCTACAAAGGACACGAACTCATCATTTTTTATGGCTGCATAGTATTCCATGGTGTATATGTGCCACATTTTCTTAATTCAGTCTATCATTGTTGGACATTTGGCTTGGTTCCAAGTCTTTGCTATTGTGAATAGTGCCGCAGTAAACATACATGTGCATGTGTCTTTATAGCTGCAGGGTTTATAATCCTTTGGGTATATACCCAGTAATGGGATTGCTAGGTCAAATCGTATTTCTAGTTCAAGATCCCTGAGGAATCACCACACTGACTTCCACAATGGTTGAACTAGTTTACAGTCCCACCAACAGTGTAAAAGTGTTCCTATTTCTCCACATCCTCTCCAGCACCTGTTGTTTCCTGACTTTTTAATGATCACCATTCTAACTGGTGTGAGATGGTATCTCATTGTGGTTTTGATTTGCATTTCTCTGATGGCCAGTGATGATGAGCATTTTTTCATGTGTCTTTTGGCTGCATAAATGTCTTCTTTTGAGAAGTGTCTGTTCATATCCTTCGCCCAATTTTTGATGGGACTGTTTGTTTTTTCTTGTAGATTTGTTTGAGTTCATTGTAGATTCTGGATATTAGCCCTTTGTCAGATGAGTAGATAGCAAAAATTTCCCGTTCTGTAGGTTGCCTGTTCACTCTGATGGTAGTTTCTTTTGCTGTGCAGAAGCTCTTTAGTTTAATTAGATCCCATTTGTCAATTCTGGCTTTTGTTGCCATTGCTTTTTGTGTTTTAGACATGAAGTCCTTGCCCACGCCTATGTCCTGAATGGTATTGCCTAGGTTTTCTTCTAGGGTTTTTATGGTTTTAGGTCTAACATGTAAGTCTTTAATCCATCTTGAATCAATTTTTGTATAAGGTGTAAGGAAGGGATCCAGTTTCAGCTTTCTACATATGGCTAGCCAGTTTTCCCAGCACCATTCATTAAATAGGGAATCCTTTCCAAGCTAAAGGAGGAAGTTCAAACCCATGGCAAAGAAGTTAAAAACCTTGAAAAAAAATTAGACTAATGGCTAACTAGAATAACCAATGCAGAGAAGTCCTTAAAGGACCTGATGGAGCTGAAAACCAAGGCACGAAAATTATGTGACGAATGCACAAGCCTCAGTAGCCGATTCGATCAACTGGAAGAAAGGGTATCAGTGATGGAATATGAAATGAATGAAATGAAGCGAGAAGAGAAGTTTAGAGAAAAAAGAATAAAAAGAAACGAACAAAGCCTTCAAGAAATATGGGACTATGTGAAAAGACCAAATCTACGTCTGATTGGTGTACCTGAAAGTGACGGGGAGAATGGAACCAAGTTGGAAAACACTCTGCAGGATATTATCCAGGAGAACTTCCCCAATCTAGCAAGGCAGGCCAACATTCAAATTCAGGAAACACAGAGAATGCCACAAACATACTCCTGGAGAAGAGCAACTCCAAGACACATAATTGCCAAATTCACCAAAGTTGAAATGAAGGAAAAAATGTTAAGGGCAGCCAAAGAGAAAGGTCGGGTTACCCACAAAGGGAAGCCCATCAGACTAACAGCTGATCTCTTGGCAGAAACTCTACAAGCCAGAAGAGAGTGGGGGCCAATATTCAACATTCTTAAAACAAAGAATTTTCAATCCAGAATTTCATATCCAGCCAAACTAAGCTTCATAAGTGAAGGAGAAATAAAATCCTTTACAGACAAGCAAATGCTGAGAGATTTTGTCACCACCAGGCCTGCCCTAAAAGAGCTCCTGAAAGAAGCACTAAACATGGAAAGGAACAACTGGTACCAGCCACTGCAAAATCATGCCAAATTGTAAAGACCATCAAGGCTAGGAAGAAACTGCATCAACTAACGAGCAAAATAACCAACTAACATCATAATGACAGGATCAAGTTCACACAAAATAATATTAACCGTAAATGTAAATGGGCTAAATGCTCCAATTAAAAGACACAGACTGGCAAATTGGATAAAGAGTCAAGACCATCAGTGTCCTGTATTCAGGAAACCCATCTCACGTGCAGAGACACACATAGGCTGAAAATACAGGGATGGAGGAAGATCGACCAAGCAAATGGAAAACAAAAAAAGGCAGGGGTTGCAATCCTAGTCTCTGGTAAAACAGACTTTAAACCAACAAAGATCAAAAGAGACGAAGAAGGTTTTTTAAAATAAAAGATAAATCAAATGGCAGAGTAGTCAAAATTTAAAAAGAGCATTAGCAAGCTGAAATTGTGGTCTGAGGAAATTATCCAGGGTTAGCCAGAAAAAAAAAGGAAAAATGTGAGAGAGAGGTTAAAACACATAGCTTATAGAGTGAGAAAGATTAACATTTGTCTACTCAAGTTTAGGATAATAGAAACAGTGGAACAAAAACAATTTTTGAGGGGATAATGGCTGAGATTTTTTCCAGGGTTGTTGTAAGACATTAACCTCAGTCCCAGAAAACCCAATGTATTTTCATCATAGTAAATAAAAATAAATCTATACCTAGATGCATGACAGTGAACTGACAGACATGAAAGATAAAGAGAACCTACACTGTATACATATTATATTGATAATTGATTTCTTTTTCACCTAATAGAATAATATCTTACATGTGTTGAGGAAAGATTACTGTCAACATTAAAATCATATGCCCGGTATATCTCAAAGAATATGGACAAAATTAAGACCTTTTATTAAAATACAAAAACTTCTACTTTCGAGTGTCTAATGAGTTCCATACTCATTATCAACAATTATTAAAAATAAGCTTAAGGCAGAAGAAAAATGATCTCAGATTGAACTTACAAGATGCAAAGGGAAATAGTAAGCAATGATATTGATAAACATTGGTGAATCTAAACAAACTGATTGCATAAGACTACAATAATAATATTTTACATAATTATCATTTAATTATGTGTGAGTAAAAAATTAAAATACCTGACAACAATGTCATTAAATGGAGGAAGGGAGAGTCAGCTTTAAAAATTCTAATGTCTTTGTAATTTTATAGGCACTCTGTGGAAAGTAAAGATATAAAATATCTTTATTTAGTATTGAGTTAAGTATACATGGAAAATTATCTAAGGTCAACCCCGAATAAATATAATAGAGAGGATGTCTTCAAAAGTGCAATTAAAAAAATTCAAGAGAAGGCAACAAAGAAAAAATAAAAACAAATAAAAACAGTGACATAAGCCAAAAGCCCAGAATAGAATAGTAGAAATTTGTGCAGATATATCAGTTGCAATGATGGGCCTAAGCTCTCCAGTGCAAAAGGTATTTTTCAGACAGTTTAAAAAGGAAATCTGCCAATATACTATTTACATTAGGTACACTTGAAATATAAGGACATAAAAATAGATTTTAAAATAAAATTCGGTGTACCTATATTAATTTTAGACAAAGAGAACTTAAAAATCTATTACTAGATAAGCACAAAACTCATTTCATTGGGATTACATAAATATTTAAACTTGAATTCATACCTAACATGGCTTGAAAACATATGCAAAATTAATTATAAATGGGTAATTCTGCCTTTATCCACAGAGATGTTAAAACACTATATTCAGTAATTGATAGATCAGACTGACGAAAGGATGATAGGTGTATGAGTGTCCATTTTATAACCTTTTCCTTTACTGAAAGCAGAAGTTTAAGAGGATATTTGCTAAAAAATATCTCTGAAATATTGACATATGCAGCACATTTCATTAAAAAGCTAGCTACAAACAATGAAGATATAGTGTCTGATTGAAACTATGTTCTTCCTTCTACTTAGAATACTTTATCTTTTCCTCTTCACCTAGCTTAATTATACTCATCTGAGTTCTCGGTTGCTTCACAGAAGCCTTTTTGAGCTCTTGGACTTGGTTTAGCACCCAAGTACTTGCTTTCATTACACCCTGTAATACTCCAATAATGACACTCAATGAACTTGTTATTTGTTTAATGTATTTTTCCCTGTTAAATCAAAAACATGAAGCCAGAAGCACATCATTCTTTTGCTCTCTTCAGTTCTAACACAATGCTAGCCTCACCATCTAGTGATGGATTATTAATTGTATATGTAAAGGAGGGAAGAAAGGAAGAAAAGGAGGGATGTATTCTTTATTAGTTTTGCTGCATGGGGACCCCAGGGAATATCCTGGCATTACTTTGAGACCTATGGGGATTCTAGTGTATTGGAAGAGTAGGAGTGTTGTTGGAAATGAGGATGCCTAATGCTCCTTCAGGAAGCCAACACCAGAGAGAAGAAATGATGCCTGCCATATAATGACAGGACTTACTCAAGAGCCACTATGGGATGCCACTTACAGACTTCTATAAATGAGTGGGTTAAGGGAGGCCACTTTGCAGGGGCCAGAGTCCCTGAAATAAATACAAGTATATAAAATAGTAAAAAAATAAGGGTTATTACTGTTCCATTCATCCAAATTCTTAAACTCAGGCTGATATGGCATAAGCAAACATAGACTACAATATAAAACACAACAGTGATTTATAATACTCAGGGCATAAGGTACGTGCCATCCAGATTACCAAGATTTTTTTATTCGTGACATGATAAGAGCCTTTGTATATACAGAAACTAACTTCAGAATTGGCTATGTCAAGAGTAGTTAGAAAGTAAGGCTACAAACAAGCAAACAAACAAAAAACTGCTGAACTTAATAAAAACACAGAAACTACAGAAGATGGGGAGAGGTACATCTGCTGCAGAAGGAATTTTCAATGAACAGCAAGAAAAAGAAAAAAAGCTTTACACTGAAGATTTTTAAGCCTGGCAGAGAATAAACACAACCATTACCCAAGTTCACAGCTGTAACCTTGGGAAGCTGAACTGGAACATGGAACAGTTGCCACCTGCACAGCTGAAGAAAGACTAATAGCAGGAACTTAACATCAGATCAGTGATTTCTTGGCTGCAGAAAAGGTGGCATCTTTCATAAAGCAAGCTGTTTTCCTGCTTTTAGTGACTCCAATTCTACTGAAGATTGTTGTTTTATAATGGAGAAAAACCCTTGCTGGCAACATTGCCTATATACTGATCTGTCATAAAAGACTCTAACAGATGCTTGTGCCCAGTCTCCCCTGTGACAGAACATTCATTGTAGGTAATGTTTGCAGCACATTCTGCCCACGAGAAGTTACCAGTGATGCATTTCTCCCAAACAACAAGCATTTTGTGCCAAATATCCAGCACATCTCTGAAGATTGTTAATCCACCACCTTTCATAAAGTAAAATTCACATTCAGCAGTTTACAGAATAAGGAAAAAATGGGAAAATAAATGGTACATTACTTTTCCTTGGCAAGCAACCAGATTGCAGTATTGCTATTAGAATTTTCCCCAATATTAGTTTTTTTTTTTGAGAAAACAGATAGTTGTCTTGTAGAAGTTCCCGTATTCTTGAAAAATTATTTCCTCATGATTAAGTTATGATTATACATTTTTGGCAAGACACTATTGGTGAACTTTTATTGCATTGTGTCGTGAGAAATGTGACATCAGGTTACCCCACTATTGTTGATGTCACCTTTAATCACTTAAAGTGCTGAGTGCAAGATTTACATATCTCTTCATTGTAAAGATACATTTCTCTTTGGAATAAGTAGGTAAGAGGAAGGTGTCATGAAAGGCACAGTTTAAACAATTGAATATAGGGGTTGAGACTGAGGCAGAGAGACAAATTGGGCAATTGTTATAATAATCCATGCAAGAAATTATCAGAGTCTGAAAGAGTGGTGGCAAGGTGTAATTGGGTAGAGAGAAAGAATTCCAGAAATGTTAAAGTGGCTGAATCAACAGGACCTGTAGAGTGACTAGATATACGGGATAAGGCAAGATTTAAAGAATGTGGAAAGGAGTGTAAACTAAGTACTAGGTTTGGGGTTGCAAGATGAAAATAGCAGATTTCTTTTTGGATCTTCTGAGTATGAGATTCTCTGAGGAATTTCAAATGTAAATATCAGTTAGATATCTGAAAGTAAAGGCTACTAAAATTTAAGAGAGGTTACTGTACACACTGTATATTTGCTTCCTTCTCTTTCCTGATGGATTCCATTTCATGTTGATGGGTGAAAATATTTGAATAACAATACATAAAAGTGATTTAGTCTGTGTTTGCAGCTCATGTTTATATGTATTTAGAAAGTTTACATTAAATGGCTATGAAGAGATCTCACCAATTTCCTTTGACAACCCATTGAACCAGCTCTATTTATTATAAAATTCCCATTATAATGGAAATAGATTTTCAGTACCTGACACTTCTTTGAAACTTTAAGTTCAGGGTTACATGGACAGGTTTGTTACATAGGTAAACTTGTGTCTTGGGGGTTAGTTGTACAAGTTATTTTATCACCCAGTTATTAAGCCTAGTACCTATTAGTTATTTTTGCTCATCCTCTCCCTCCTCCCAATCTCCACTCTCTGCTAGGCCCCAGTGTGTGTTATTCTCCTCCTTTGTGTCCATGTATTCTCATTATTTAGCTCTCACATACGAGAACATGCAGTATTTGGTTTTTTGTTCCTGTGATAGTTTGCTAAGGATAATGGCCTCCAGCTCCATCTATGTTCCTGCAAAGGGCATGATCTCGTTCTTTTTATGGTTGCATAGTATTCCATGGTGTACATATGCCACGTTTTCTTTATCCAGTCTATCACTGATGAGTGTTTAGGTTGATTCCATGCCTTTGCTATCGTGAATAGTGCTGAAATGAACATATGCGTTTATGTTACCTGACACTTTAAATGTTTGCTTGTGTTTCTACCACTTCATTGTCTTCTTAGATAAATCTATGCATATATGTTTATCACATTTTACACAAATAGAAGAATGTGCTTTCCTTATTGATATCTGTATTCCAAGAATCAACAACCAGTGGACATTTTATCCATTGTCTTACATCACTTATTCTGTGGATGTTTCACACAGTTAATTCCAACACAATGGCAAAACTTCCAAAATATATGATTCATTTAATTTAAACAAAGCTTGGAAAACACAATTGAGGAAAGAGGTTTGTTTTCTGATGACAGAGGTAGTTCAAAGAAGGTGTTAATTATTGTAAATTTTGGGACTTAAATTGCAACCTAATCCACGAGCTATTAAAACTCAGAACTTGTGTACTCAGTAACTTGAAATGGAATAGGGGTCCTTATGTCTTATTTGTACAATTTTCATCTCAATCATTTTATTCTAGTGTCCTATGGTTTAATATTCATCTTATTTCAGAATTAAGTGTTCTGTGATGTTCAACAAATTTGTAATCTCACTGAAGGTATAAATCCGGAATTTTACTGTTTCTAGAAACAGTTTAATCACACTGTATATGTTGAAGTAGTTTGGAGTAACATATTGACCATTTAACATTATCTTATTTAATAGTCATTACAATTTTTTGCAGTAAGCAGTGTAATCCTATATCAAAGACAAATAAATTGAGCCTTAGGAGGTCTCAATAATTTACGTAATTCCATATAACCAGTCAATCAGTAAAAAACAAACAAAACAAAACAAACCTAGGTACATCTGTCTCACTCCAAAGGCTGGACTCTTCCAGTTCTACGAACTGTCTTCAGTATGCTGTGCCTTAAGAAATTTACTTAACTGTGTATCAAATGGGTCCTATGATACGTGTTTGGACACATATCCAATAGCCAACTCTCCTCAGAAGTCTCCAAGACAGTCCTAGTTGTAGGGTAATGTCACATTCAGCCCCTCACTAATAGTTAATCTATTAGTCTTGTGCTTTATCATTAATGTTCCTCTGATTTTTACATTCTGCATTAGGCTAAGCATCAAAATAATATGTACAGTTTTTTTAAAAAAAAAAATAGATGTTCCTTTCTCACTCCTAACTATTCTATATCAGTAAGATATTTTTCTTATACTAAAACATATCACACTTGTTTTAATGTAAGGATAATATCTTGAAGTATTCAGTAATAAAATTACTTAATTTCCCAAATTTGAGCCATATTTTCCTAAATTTGGGCAATATTTGTGCTTCAGGAAGATATACCCTGTTTGGCTCATTATTTGGATTGTAACTTCCTCTTTGTAGTTTTCATCTGTGAAATCTCCAGTTGCAGGGACTGTGCATACTTCTTGTAATCCCCAATGTCTGGTGCTACCGTGGAGCCTATGAGCTTCCAGTATCAGATGAGTCTGAGGTAGATTAAGACTGAAAGGTAGCGGGTCTTAAAACCGATAGACTAAGAGGATGGATTTGATCATTTATCCCCAAGTTTAAGCAACTATCTTAAGTAGTTGGCTTATGCTAGAGTCAATGGATATAATGTATAACATATTTGGAGTTATTTATTAGTATTTATACAACCCTATAAGAAGTAGGAAAGAATGAAAAGAAAAAGAAGACCATATCTATCAATAATTTATTGATGATCTGAACAGAAGTTGACGAAAACTCCACTGTCAGGTGGGAAGAGGTTTGTTAGGAAATTCAGAGAAATGCAGGGGCCTAGTTAAGATGCTTGTGAAGGTATAATTTTTTTTGGCAAATACATGATTTATAAATGTCAGTTTCACTCTGTATTATCAAGAACATAATTAACATTTTTATTAATGTTCATTCAAGTAATACCCTGTATCTCTGTATCTTAGTTAGAAAAGTAACTTTTTCCTCACATAATCCAGAATAATTTCAGTTTATAGATATTAGTAGCTATTAAATTATGTTCTCATTGTAAAATAATAATATATAAGGGGCATGCAGGAGAAAAAGTAAAAGAAGAATAAGGAAGCCGAGGTAAGAGTTTGTTAAGTAAATTCTCATCATTTTGGTTTGGAATGTAAATATAAATGCTTCAAAATCTGACAGCTACCCTCAGCTCTATGATTAGCCGCTCTATTTTCCTGCTAAGTCAGCAGATGCTTGTGTCTCAAACACGAGGCTCCTACTTGTAAGAAGTGCCAGAAAACACTGGGTCATCCATTTTCTCTAGCTAAACAAAGCTTTCATTTTGCTTGTTCCCAGAATGCGGCAAACTGGGAAGAAACTATGGAATAATGGATTGGATTTATGGGCATACATTAGTGGTCTATAAATCATTATAAATCACTTGTCTCTTCATAAAGCCAATATGTTATGTAGAAATAAGCTATGGACAGGGGTTATATAGGAAAATCTTTCACATTACTCGCAGTAAGAAAGTCAAGCAGTTGATCTTTCACAATGGCATGTAATTCCGGCTGAAAGAAATGAGGGCCTATTTTTTGCCTCAATATTTTCTTGCAAAACGGGACATATCATTCCAATTTGTTGCAGTAGGCAAAATTAAATTGGTAAGAGTTATTTCTTGGACTCTGTTTCTATTTTATCTGCTACTGAATCATTTAATTGTAGAAAGTTTATTTTATACTTAATCAGATTTTAGCTCCTAGATTATTGGGCTTTAAACTTTTAAGAGTTCTTATTTTTTCTCCTGATTAAAAACCTTGGCATGTTACCAGCACACTACATAAAAGAGGGCCACAGCAGCGCTCTCCCTGGAAAATTTTATTTGAAGCAAGTGGTAGGCATAATAAAATGTTCCCAACAAGCGTAGAAAAGTTTAAACAATACACAGAACAAGTTTCTTGTGAGTTTGCTTCCTAGGTTCAAGTTATAGTACCCTCCAACTATAGGCATTCTCTCCACCTTTACGTCATTCATAAATTTCATGAGAAAAATGACACTTCAGTGACTATTGTTCAGTTACCATACAAATAGAGAAGATAGATAGATGTTTTTTCTTCCCATCTGCCATTATGGAATTAGTTAATGAATGCTGTAACACCATAGCATTTAGCAAATTTGAAGGATCTTTTTTTTTCCATGTTTACTATAGTTCCTTTTTTATTCTCCAGGTAGAATCTACTCAGTTACAACTCTTTTAATCCTATTCATTATTGACAACCAGATTTCTGGCTGGCTGTCATACTCAATGATGCTGCCCCTCCCATTGTTATTACAATGGAAAGCCTGTAGCTAGGTGATAGAGGAGGTTGCCTGTGAAATGTAACCCAATACAGTACATTTTAGTTTGTTAGATGTGCTGCTTTGGTCTTTTGACAGTTGTTCTGGAAGTAAATAACATCTGCCATACAATTGGCTGGCAAAACTCATTTGTAGTATAATTAAACAGCCATCATTTTGTTAGAGCATAAACACGAAGATAAACAGTCCATGAATTAGCAAGTGCAACATCATTTGATAGCTCACAGCTAGATAAGTATAATATAGATTTTACATATATGCAGAGTGTCCTTGCAAGACAGCTAACAAAATCAAAAGCAAAATCAGTATCTAGAATTTTTTTTCTTTTTTTCTCACCAGTTGTCAAATGATCCTTTATTTAAATATTTTCCTTTGTGCTTAACTGGCTGGGCATTCCACAGCACCACTGTTGATGTCATCTATGATGTCATGAGGGTGGCGGCCATCAACATTACAGCCCACAGACTGGGCAGTCCCCAAGATCTCTTTAATGGTTCCAGAGAGTTCTCTGGCTAAGGATCGGTGCCGCATCTGTTGAGCAATGTTGACGATCTCATCAAAAGTGATACTCCCACCGTGTTTAATGTTTTTCTGTTTCTTTCTGTCTCTTGGTGGTTCCTTGAGGGCTTTGATGATCAGGGAAGAGGCAGAAGGCACCACCTCAATCTGGGCCTGTCTGTTCTGAATGGTCAGTTTCACTGTAGTCCTCAGGCCCTTCCAGTCACCCGTTGCCTTGGCAATGCTTTTTTGGAGACAGACCCAGGGGGCCGATCTTGGGGGCCAGGGCAGAAGTGGCACCGACTTCACCTCCAGTGCACCTCAGGTATACGACTTTGATCTCGTTGGGGTTGAACTTCGGCGGCATGGTGGAGGCGCCTGGTGTCGGATGAACCCGGATTCGGGACGACCCAAGAAAGTTGCACCTTGGCCTCCTCCGAGCCGAAAGCCGAGAGTATCTAGAATTTTCAAACTGGAAGTGAGCGTGTTTGGACAGCCTTAGCAATCTTACTTTTGCTGTATTTTGAGCCTCTTCTTTGATCTCGCGTGGTGGCCGGTCCAGGTGGTCTTCTTCACCTTTAAGTTATATTTTAAAGGTTTTCCATCTTTGGCATTTTCTAGAATTGTCACCACCATTTCTTCATTAGAGCTAGAACAGAAACCAGAAGTCAACCCAATTTAGATATTAGCCAAAGGTATTTATCTTCCTCCCAGGTGTCTGGTAAAGTAGTTTAATTTATGTAAAAAGCTCAGAAAGGAAGAAAAAACTTGTAGAAATTTATACTTTATTTTTGTGCTCTCTCCCAAATGGCTGAGAGGATTGCCTCTGAATAACAGGTAATTTAATGAAGGTTTTCAATTCATAGTCAATTCTGTTTTATAAAGAACTGATTGTACAGTGGAGTAGTGCTATCCTTTGCTGCTGTCCCTTCCTCCCTTGGCTCTTTGCCTTTGGAGTGGTTTGCCGGACATTAGGAGTGTTGCTTTTAGAAGGGCAAAGGAATAAAATGGATACAATCTTCAGAGTATGGTTAGGAAGGACCAGTGAAGCCAACTGTCAGTGAACTTTGTATCCATGTTGTCTCTATACGTGATTACTGAGCTCCTTTAAATGTAGATACACGAATCTTTATATCACTGTTTCTTAAATGAGAAGAGGAACTATTTTATTCTTAGAATAGAATATAGTCAGTAGTCAATAAAATATATGTTGAATAAAATAATAAATTAGTTAAATAATTTATTTCAAGTTGCTTGAAATACTGTTACTGCATTGAAGATGAGACCTATGAAATTTAATGACCGTTAGCAATTAAATAAAACTATTTTATTTCCATTGTTATGCTTTCCATCTTGTGTATAGCTACTGTTGACACTTATTGAGTGAGCACCTCTGCTGAATGCGTTATATAAATACTCCATTAATCTCTGCAAACATTTATTGTTTTAATTTTATGATAAAAATGTTATATTCTCAATTTCCATGACTAGTATTGATCAGATTGAGCTGCTCTATGCTGCAGTAACCGATAACCTTAAAGATTCAGTGGCTTCATAAAATTAAGTTTATTTTCTGGTTATGATCAATTTATATTGTAAGACATTAAAAGGTTTGGTCCACACAGACTTTGGGAAAGCGAGCTGAGAATGACAATACCACCTTGGCACTATATCATCTGGAGCATGAAAACCCCATAACCACAGTTTGCAGGGGAGGAGTGAGTGAGCTGATGTGTCATGCACCAGCTCTTTTATGCTTTGGCTTCAAAATCGCCCAGGTGACTTCCACTCACAATCCACTGACCAAAAACCTGCCATACAGCCCTGACTAATTTCAGGGGTGGGGAAGGTGGTGAGGGAACAGATGGAATCTGATGAGCACCACTACCCCTGATAAGCAAAGTTATGTGCCCTCTGGAGCCATCGAAAACACAGTTGACATTGCTTAACAAAAATTGAAATTCTAAATCCAGAAATTCACATTACAATAGAACTTGAAACACATTGAAAGATACTACAGAAGAAAAATTAACATACATTATCACAAAGTAGAATTTATCAAGAGCAAGAAGTCTGAGTCAACATTTGAAATTGATCAATATAATCCACCAAAGAATAGAATAACACAGAACAATCATATGGCCATACTAATAAATCTATAAAAAGCTTTTGATAAAATGTTAACAGTACCTTCATGATTAAAAATTGTTAACAAACAACCCCATCAAAAAGTGGGCGAAGGATATGAACAGACACTTCTCAAAAGAAGACATTTATGTGGCCAAAAACATATAGAAAAAAAGCTCATCAGCACTGGTCATTAGAGAAATGCAAATCAAAACCACAATGAAATACCATTTCTCACCAGTTAGAATGGTGATCATTAAAAAGTCAGGAAACAACAGATGTGGAGAGGATGTGGAGAAATAGGAATGCTTTTACACTGTTTGGAGTGTAAATTAGTTCAACCATTGTGAAAGACAGTGTGACAATTCTTCAAGGATCTAGAACTAGAAATACCATTTGACCCAGCAATCCCATTACTGGGTATATACCCAAAGGATTATAAATCATTCCACTATAAAGACACATGCACACGTATGTGTGCCACAATAATGTGGCACTGTTCACAATAGCAAAGACTTGGAACCAACACAATTACCCATCAATGACAGACTGAATAAAGAAAATGTGGCACATGTACACCATGGAATACTATGCAGCCATAAAAAGGTTGAGTTCATGTCCTTTTCAGGGACATGGATAAAGCTGGAAACCATCATTCTCAGAAAACTAACACAGGAACAGAAATCCAAACACCACATGTTCTCACTCATAAGTGGGAGTTGAACAATGGGAACACATGGACACAGGGAGGGGAACATCACACACCAGGGCCTGTCGGGGGTTGGGGCCTAGGGGAGGGATAGCATTAAGAGAAATACCTAATGTAGAGAATGGGTTGATGGGTGCAGCAAACCACCATGGCACGTGTATACCAATGTAAAAAACCTGCACATTCTGCACATGTATCCCAGAACTTAGAGTATAATAAATTTTTTTAATTGTTAGCAAACTAAAACTAGAAGGCAACTTCCTCAATTTGATGAAGGGCATCTAAAAAATAAATAGCTCACGTCACATTTAATAATGAAATATTAAATTATTTAACCCAAGATTGGAAAAAAGATAAATTGCCCTCTTTTACTACTTATATTTAACACTGTGCTGTAATAAGGGTCATGCTCAGCCCATGAAGGCAATAAAAAATTACAAAAGAAATACAATTTGGAAAATAAAAGCAAAAATGTTTTTATTTACAGACAATATGATTATGTGAAAAATTCTAGATGCTAAAAAATCCTAAAATATAAATTTCATAAAGTCCCAAGATATGAAATCAATGTACAAAAGCCATTTGTATTCCTACATACTAGCAAAAAATAGTCGGAACATAAAATCTTAAAAATATGCCATCAAGAACATAAAATACTGTACTTAGGCATAAAATTTAAAATATCTACAAAATCTATACAATGAACACTACAAAAAAATGTTAAGTGCAATTAAAGATCTAACAATGAGATATACCAAGGTCATGAATTAGAAGACTTGCTTTTGTGAAGATTTGTCTATCATTGAATTTACCTGCAGACTCAAGGCAATTTGACTTGAAATCCTAATATTATTTTGAAAATTGTTTCTAAAGTGTATAGAAATACAAAAAACCTAGAATAGCCAAAACAGACTTGAATAACAGAACAAAGTTGCATTACTTTAACTGCCTAAATTTTAAGTCTCAAGTAACAATACATTATATACTTATGAATAGACAAATAGATCAATAGAACAGAACAGAGATTCTGTACAGAGGCAAGAAATCAAGGTAATTCAATGGAGAAAGGAGAATAGTTTCAATAACTAGTGTTGGAATAACTGGTATCCAAATATAAAGGCCAAACCGTATTTCTAAAACAAAACCTAAGAATACGTTCATGAATTTGGAGTAGGTAAAGACATTTTAGAAAGAATACACAAAACATCATAGAAAAGTGATAATATGGATTCCACTCAAACACTTCTATTCATCAAACATTTTGTTAAAACAATGAAAAGGCAAGACACAAGTTTGAAGAAATATTCGCAATATGTATTTTGAAGGATTTGTAATCAGTATATGAAAATTACTTTTCTATATCAATGATAATCCCAAATGAATTTACAAGAAATTTTGTAAAGGAAGGTATACAAATCCCAATAAGTTCATAAATATAAATACTATCAAGAAAATGCAATTTATTCCCCACTACAAGATACTTTCTCACACCAACTACAGTGTCTCAAATTCAAAAGACTGACAGCCATAAATTATGATGATGGTGTATAATGGTGGTGGTAATATAAAATAGACCAACCACTCTGGACAATTCTTTATCAGTCTCTCAAGATAAACATACATGTAGACTGTGAGCCAGAAATTTCACATTTTGATATTTATCTGGGAAAAAAGGAATACATATGGTGCACAAAAAGAATTGTACAAAAATGTTTATCACAACTTTGTATCAATAGTCCATTAGTTATTGCTGAGTAGATTTTCTCCTTAATGAACTTTGGATTGTTGAATTGCAAAAATATTATTTTGAGTGAATGAAGCCAGACAGAATAGAGTACACTCCCTATGACTCCATTCATGTGAAGTTCAAAAGAAAGTAAAACATATATATTGATTGAAATTAATACAGCGGTTGCCTGTCTGTCATATTTTGACTGGGATTAACTATAAGAGTGAATACATTCTCTAAAGCTCATTGAATTGAACTCAAGATCTATGTGTTTCAGTGTATATAAATTTTACCTGAATAAAGAGACTAACACAGGAAATGTTTGTAACTATACCTATATATCTATACATATCTCAAATACTGTTTGAGTTTCTTTTTCTTTTAAGCAAAATGTAATAAGATAAATAGTTTGCTTGCAAACAGAAAAACAAAACAAGCAAACAAACAAAACCCAAAAATCTCTCTGGATATTTTGTGAGATTAATGACAAGAACAATAAACTATTAAAACAACAATAACACATGACATGAAGGTTAAAAGTAATATTACATCACAGTCTACTGGTGCAACTGTCAACATGAGAACCATTTCTTACGTATAGAATCATTTGTGTATCCATTTCTGAAACACTTGGTGAGAAATTGAATGATTAAGATTTTAGAACTGGTGAGAGAAAAAAAGCTATGGCCTAAAAGTTATATATAATTTCTGGTTTAGGGCTTCAATTAAAAATACAAAACAAAACAAAACATAAAACAAAACAAAAACATGTGGAGTGCTATTCCTCAACATGGCTGTAGAAAAATTTAACTCAAGCAAATGCAGTGAGTGAGATCAGGCAAAACTGCAGTAAATACACACTCACCGTAACTATAACTTAGTCCAAAAGGAATGAACAATCCTCTATAAAAGGTAAATGAGGTGAAATGAGAAAGTGTATGACCTGTGTTTTATCGTGTGTGTGTGTGTATATATATATATATATATGAATGATAATGCATTCATTATATCTACATTAAATGTGCTTTAGAAACAAATATATATAGGATAAATAATGCATTCATTATATCATCTACATTACATGTGCTTTAGAAACAAAAATTTACTTGATATTTTGACAAACCCACTCTTCATTCCTTAGGTTAATTTCTGTGTTAATTTTTACATTGCTAATCATTGTACTGCTGTAGCTAAATCAACTGAATGTCAGTTTATGTAGTGTTGCTCAGAAGATGTATAAATAGCAAGCTCTATGATACCTAAAAACAAGCTTTTTAAAATAAAGGAAGAAAGCAACAGTGTTCCAAATGAATGGCACAGGGCAAAACACATATAACAAAACATATTTAGACAGTATCAAGTGCCCATCAGTTTCTCTTATAAAGAAATGCTTGAGGAAGATCTTGAGAAAACCCTCCCTCCCTCTAAACATTTAGCTCCTACATGGTGTCAGATGTTACAATTGATATGAAGGATAAACGCTTTTAGGCAAAAGTAAAAATCTATCTACAAAGCAATATAGCAAAATCTGTAGTGACTTGTAGAAAGCTCTCTTCTCTGATGGTAATATTCTTTAGTATATATCCAGGATAGACTAAATTGAAACAATATTTCTGATACAATAGCAATCCTTTCATATACTCTTACTAAATATTACAAAATTCTAAAAAATACATAAATATCCCTTGTACCATGCATTATGCACCAGTTTGGGGCTGCATGATAAAGTCATGGGTACTATTTTAACAATTAAACATTGCACCTCAAAAGTTCTGCCATCTATACACAGTGAATGGATACAATGGTGAGGGCTCCTGAGAGATGGCAAGCTACCTCTCAAGTGAAAAGTTTGTGGTGGAGTGTCTCCAAATTAAAGAGAGAGGAACATAACTTTGAACAGTGAAGTCAAAACAGAGGTAAATAAGATTGAGGAATTTCTTGAAGAAGTCTTAAGCCCTCCCACATACTTAAAGCCTTCACCAAAACACCCAGAATCAAATACTGCTGGAATGGACATCTTAGCCAAATTCTCTGCATAGATCAAGAATTGAAGGCCAGAGGCTAATGAAGCACTGGAGAGGGGTCTCCTGAAAACCCTGTAGAAACTGGATGAATATCTGAATTCTCCTCTCCCTGATGAAATCGATGAAAATAGCATGGAGGACGTTAAGTTTTCCACAGGTAAATATCTGAATAGCAATGAAATGACATTAGCTGGTTGCAACCTGCTGTCAAAACTGCATATTGTCAAGGTGGTGGCCAAAAAAATCACAACTTTGATATTCCAAAAGAAATAACTGGCATCTGGAGATACCTAACTAATGCATACAGCAGGGACGAGTTCACCAGTACCTGTCCCAGTGATAAGGAGGTTGAAATAGCATATAGTGATGTAGCCAAAAGACTCACCAAGCAAAATCGCATCTATGAAAGAGATGTGTTCATGTCTTGCTCTAAGAATTTGCTTTTCCTAACAGGCTACTCCTCTTCCTGTAGAGTAGAAATTGTATTTTGCACGAACATGCAGTTATTGAAGATTAGGATCAAGGATAGACAAGGTATAGTAGTTATCTTAAAATATACACTCCTAAGCAGTATTATTTTAAAATCATTTTATCCGTGTAAATGTTCAAGGAAGGCATGTCTATTGTGATTTTGATGAAGACAGAATTATTTTTCTCTGTAGAAAGACAAATACTACTTTCTCAGGGAAGTTAGTCAAATGAAATGGAAATTGGTAAATGGTCAAAAGCTAGCTAGTAAAAGGATGATCCAACAACATGCTTTAACCCCATTGCATGTTTGTGGAAAGACCATAGATTAAAATCTTGAGAAATTTGGGACATAAAAGTTTTCATGGTAGACAGTTCATGGAGTCTATGAATTGACATTATGGAAATAATCTGATTTTATTTTTACAGCTAACAAATCCATTCCCTTTAATTTAAACACCTGTTGTGTTTTACTTCGATGAAGAGAGTGGAGTCTGAATAGAAAGTCTGTTTTCTGGGGGATTCTGAGAAATTTTTATATTCAAGAGTTGGAAAGCTCTCTTCCATTCTAGTTGATAAAGCTTCCCTTTTTTTGATGTAGATGCAGATTTTCTATACAGTTCTGTTGTCTTCTTTTACTAGGACTGTTAACTTTTGTGATAAAATTCAAATAAGATTTTATTTCTTGATAATTTTGGCTTTCATAATTTATCTTTAAATCCTTGAGCAATCTGTATACAATTAAGAGATTTCTGACATTTATTCTTTTATTAGTATTATTATTATTATACTTTAAGTTTTAGGGTACATGTGCACAATGTGCAGGTTTCTTACATATGTATCCATGTGCCATATTGGTGTGCTGCACCCATTAACTCGTCATTTAGCATTAGGTATATCTCCTGATGCTGTCCCTCCCCCCTCCCCCCACCCCACAACAGTCCCCAGAGTGTGATGTTCCCCTTCCTGTGTCCATGTGTTCTCATTGTTCAATTCCCACCTATGAGTGAGAACATGCGGTGTTTGGTTTTTTGTCCTTGCAATAGTTTACTGAGAATGTTTAATGAGAATAGTTTCCAGTTTCATCCATGTCCCTACAAAAGACATGAACTCATCATTTTTATGGCTGCATAGTATTCCATGGTGTATATGTGCCACATTTTCTTAATCCAGTCTATCGTTGTTGGACATTTGGGTTGGTTCCAAGTCTTTGCTGTTGTGAATAGTGCCACTATAAACATACGTGTGCATGTGTCTTTATAGCAGCATGCTCTGATTTTTAGAGTTTCCAGTTTTTCTGCTCTGTTTTTTCCCCATCTTTGTGGTTTTATCTACTTTTGGTCTTTGATGATGGTGATGTACAGATGGATTTTTGGTGTGGATGTCCTTTCTGTTTCTTAGTTTTCCTTCTACCAGACAGGACCCTCAGCTACAGGTCTGTTGGAGTTTGCTAGAGGTCCACTCCAGACCCTGTTTGGCTGGGTGTCAGCAGCGGTGGCTGCAGAACAGCGGATTTTCGTGGACCGCAAATTCAGCTGTCTGATTGTTCCTCTGGAAGTTTTGTCTCAGAGGAGTACCTGGCCGAGTGAGGTGTCAGTCTGTCCCTACTGCGGGGTGCCTCCCAGTTAGGCTGCTCGGGGATCAGGGACCCACTTTAGGAGGCAGTCTGCCCGTTCTCAGATCTCCAGCTGTGTGCTGGGAGAACCACTACTCTCTTCAAAGCTGTCAGACAGGGACATTTAAGTCTGCAGAGGTTCCTGCTGACTTTTTGTTTGTCTGTGCCCTGCCCCTAGAGGTGGAGCCTACAGAGGCAGGCAGGCCTCCTTGAGCTGTGGTGGGCTCCACCCAGTTCGAGCTTCCTGGCTGCTTTGTTTACCTAAGCAAGCCTGGGCAATGGCGGGTGTCCCACTCCCAGCCTCGCTGCTGCCTTGCAGTTTGATCTCAGACTGCTGTGCTAGCAATCAGCGAGACTCCATGGGCATAGGACCCTCCGAGCCAGGTGCGGGACACAATCTCCTGGTGTGCCGTTTTCCAAGCCCATTGGAAAAGCGCAGTATTAGGGTGGGACTGACCTGATTTTCCAGGTGCCGTCTGTTACCCCTTTCTTTGACTTGGAAAGGGAACTCCCTGACCCCTTGTGCTTCCCTAGTGAGGCAATGCCTCGTCCTGCTTCGGCTTGCGCATGGTGCGCTGTACCGACTGTCCTGCACCCACTGTTTGGCACTCCCTAGTGAGATGAACCCGGTACCTCAGATGGAAATGCAGAAATCACCCGTCTTCTGTGTTGCTCACGCTGGGAGCTGTAGACCAGAGCTGTTCCTATTCAGCCATCTTGGCTCCACCCTCCATTTATTCTTACACTAAGTGGATCAACTCTAGGATTTAGGCATGTTAACTTTACTTCTGTTGTGTTTTGAATCTCTTCAGAGTTGCACGTTGGTAGCTTTTACTTCTGTGCACTTACACTCATTTAGAAAATATCTACAAAGTAGGCTGGGTGTGGTGGCTCATGCCTGTAATTCCAGCACTTTGGGAGGCTGAGGCAGGCGGATCACGAGGTCAGGAGATTGAGACCATCTTGGCCAATATGGTGAAACCCTGTCTCTACTAAAAAGACAAAAAATTAGCTAGGCGTGGTGGCATGCACCTGTAGTCCAGGCTACTCAGGAGGCTGAGGCAGGAGAATCACTTGAACCTGGAAGGCAGAGGCTGCAGTGAGTCAAGATTGTGCCACGGCACTACAGCCTGGGTGACAGAGTGAGACCCTGTCTCAAAACAAAAAAAAAAAAAAAAAAGGAAAAGAAAATATTTGCAAAGTAAAAATGGAGAGAAAATAGAAATGTATTTTTAATGAACATTTTGATACAAATTTCATCATTTAATGATTCACCAATTTCTTACATTAATTTGAATTAAGCATTTAATTCAAAGAGATGGGAGCATTCATTGATATATATGGGCTTTTAAAAACTCCATCATTTATAAATAGACAAGGTTTGGGCTACAAAAATTATATTTTTATCATGAAAAAATTTCAACTCCTCAAGTCATAATGTTGAATAGAATTGGAGTATTTTCTTTAGAATTTCTTGAACAGGCAAATTAAAGCTTATTATAGAATGCAAGTATTTTCTTTCCTCTCTGGAACATCAACACCGGCATATTGCTGACAGCTATTGTATTTTTAAAAATTTATATTTTCACTATCATAATTCTTTTTCCCCCCTCATGAAAATAAATGACACCTTGGGGTAAATATATATATATAGCTTCTGAAGTAAAAAGAAAGATCCTCCTTTCCAAACAAATATGATCATATTTTATTCTACTTGTGATAAAGGCAGTGAGGCATTTGTTTTGGGGAATGTCCAAAATATCTATGATTTTACTTTTCCAGCCAAAACAATTTTGCTTTTCTGGCATGTATTAATCACTATGCAAAACATTTTGAAATTTTAAATATTATTCCACATCACACTAATTTATTCCAGTTCAGAAAGATTTGGAGTGCCAGTATTTCTAGCATAATCATATTATTAATGGGTGAACATAAAGTATTTTTCATAAGAACATAAGATAGCAGAAAACATATATTTGTTGAAGAAATAGAAATAAATAATATAAAGTTATCAACAAACAGAAAACAAAATGACATAAGTACCAGGAACTTCTGACTAGTATAGAAGTAATTTAATATTTATATTTGGACATACACTGGCTAGACTAATTATTGATAAAGTAGTCATTGCTCATCTGCAAAATCAAACAACCATAAAGTAACATTTTGAATTGTCTGCCGTGGGGCTCAAAGTCCTTTATGTATCATCCTTTGATTTAACACATTAGAGTATTACCATAGTATAATGAAAAATCTAAAAGCTTTTGAATCAGATAACTTTATAACATAGTACGTTTGGTTTTTGGTGTCTGTGTCATCTTGAAATTTATATATATTTCTGAATCTTAGTTTTCTCATGTTTATAACAACTGGGGTTAATAAATTTACCTCATTTCAAAACATTTACCTTTAGTATAAAAATAAAAATAAATTATCAATATAAAAATACCGTGCTTCATACTTAGGCTTTAAAATATTAGACAAATTTCCTGGCATCATAGCGCTTACAAGTAGTTGAGATAAAGGTGGAGAACAAACACAGGAACCAACTCATTAGCTAGCTCTTACCTTGAAAATTAAGTGCAGAACTCTGGGAGAATGATGCATTCAACAAACAAGTTTTGAAATTGCAAAAAAAGAGAATGGGCAGAATTAAAATGCTCAGTAGAGATAGCGTGGAAGGGCAGGCCAGGGTACCAGCTCATCGCAGTAAGTGGTTGTTAAACATGGAGGTAATACACAGCAACAGAAAATAGTAAAATGGGCCAAAACTAGAAGGGCAGAGGTTGAGGCAAGAAAAACTAGACTTCTTTTCCAATTTTGCCTAGGGTTGACTATGTACCTTGGGTTTCAAAACAAATAATTTCTGTCTATACTACTATACAGATGTAAACGAAACACATGTTTACTAAGCCAGTGGTATAGATTGTTCAGCATTGACCTAGTTTATAATTTTGAAACTAGATAAGGTTTTTATAAACATGCAAAAACTGAGAGCTACTTAGTTCTGCTTTCTGACTTTTTGATAATCCAACGAAGCAGCCTCATTAAGATTGAAGTATCCAGGAAGATATATTTTCCGAAGGACAAAACCTACTTAGATGGAGAGTAGATTTTAGGCTATCACTTAATTTCCTCCTGTTAATTTTTGGCTGATAATTTTATTTTAAAGAGTAAATTTTACTACTTATATTATTTGTATTCTACACAAAGATGGACCATAAAACACAGTGCCTCATTTAGGCAGACTTCACCATACCAGCAGCATTGTAACTCAATCCATCCATTTGTAAAGCTGTAACCACTGCTGACAGAATGCGGCGTGGGAAGGCCGGGTGCGGTGGCTCACGCTTGTAATCCCAGCACTTTGGGAGGCCGAGGCGGGCGGATCATGAGGTCAGGAGATCGAGAACCATCCTAGCTAACACGGTGAAACCCCGTCTCTACTAAAAATGTAAAAAATTAGCCGGGCGTGGTGGCGGGCACCTGTAGTCCCAGCTACTTGGGAGGCTGAGGCAGGAGAATGGCGTGAACCTGGGAGGCGGAGCTTCCAAGTGAGCCAAGATCGTGCCACTGCACTCCAGCCTGGGCGACAGACCAAGACTCTGTCTCAAAAAAAAAAAAAAAAAAAAAGAAAGAAAAAAGAATGCAGGGTGGGAGAGGGGAAGAAAATTAAAGAGTATTCAGATGGTAGAATAATATTAACATAAGTAGTTATAATAGTTACAAATCATTCAACCAACCACTAATGCTATTAGATGGCATGATTTATTGAATATTTACAGATGTCGAACATCGTGCTCAGTTCTTCATATTTATGTCACACAATTTTCACCATATTTCTGTAAGCATCATTTCCATTTTGCCCCTTCTGCAGTTAATGCTCAGATAGCATAAACAAAATACCCAGATCCACACAGATGGAGTTTGAATTCAGTTTTTTTCTAACTCCAAGTTGAATATTCAAAAGCATCCTTTGATTTTATAATTTAAGATTTATCCTTTTTCAAACACCATTTGGTGACATAGAAAGCATTAGAGATAAAAAATATATATTAATCTATGTGGTGGCTCTTTCTTCTGCTTAAAGCCATTCCCTATAATCCTCATAGAGATCTAACACCTCCACTCCAGTATTTCCTATGTTTCCTTAGTTCTCCATTATTTCCTATTTGTGCAGTACCCCACATGCTCAGGGTGTTATAAAAGGCTGCAAATTAATGAACATGTGCTGCCTTTGTTCAGGGATTTTATATTATAAATTTGTTTTTATTTATTCTACACATAGTTGGTTGTAGTTTGTCCTCCAAAATGAAATGAAATTGGTATTATTACAGAAAGATGACTGAGTCATATTATGATAGAGACTAATTTCTCTGACCTAGTAGACTCAAAGTTTTCTGTAGTCTCTTAATGAGACAACTTCTTTTACAGCATTTGTATCTTTGTGCTTAATTATTCTTAGTATAAATATTTAGTAATTGATGCATCATTTTACTTCTATGGCATGTCATAAAGCTATTTTTTCAAAAAAATTGTTTTGTTTATGATGTCATGAGTAAAAGAATTCTTAAACTGATTTAAAAGATTTAGACCCCCTCTCCCAAAATATCAACAAAATGAATTTTCCAAGATAATAAGAAAATGAATAAAATCCCCCAGAAGCAGCAAATAATTGGGCAAGGAATAAAATCTGGGTTTGGAGGCAGAGCTGAGGAATACAGCATGACTTGGTTCACAGAGCTTACCCTCTGCCTTGAAGTTGAATTCATCAGAACAAAATCTTGAGCCTTCTCAGAAATATTCCAAAACTGCAAGGAAGGGAACAGAATTTATTTTTCTAATTTATCTCTACCCTTGTTTCACTAAAGAGTGATGGAAATCGTTACTATGGAGGAATGTGTGAAACATGGCAAGAAAATAGGGAGAGAAGCAAGTATCCAGTGCCCTCCTGTTCCAGGAGAAGAGCCAAACCAATAGTTATCCACCTCCTCCTATCATTGGAATAGGATAAGAGCCCTCTCCTTCCCCAGTGGAGTGAGTATTACGGTATTTAACAGTACCTCAGAATTGATAGTACATCTCATGTGCAGCACAAAACCTTTTTAACTCTCAGATAAACATCTACCTGCCTCATGCCCTCAAGCTAGGGGAAAAGGAACAGAAAGCAGCCATATTTGTCTTCAAACTGAAGTTAAAAAAACAAAATCCCAAACAGTCATCAGATGTAGTAGAAAGTCAAGAATGCACTTACACTAAATCAGGAAATATAGCTTCTCAAGCAGGAGAAAGATGAATGAAAATGGCATAGTCCATATAGAAATGTTCTATTAATTATAACAAGAACACTGATAAAGTAAAAATAAATAAAAAGAAATTAGGGACATACCATTATAAGAAAAAAAACCAAGACCGAGTCCAGTCTAGAAGAAAATCTAACTTAGGCAAAAGGAAAGCTCATTTTATGTACATTAAAAGTATCATTCAAGAAAACTTATTCCCAGGAAAAAAATGATTTGGGTAAATATAAACATATAATTAGATTATAGAGGATTGATTGCCTAAAGAAACAAATTTTAGGAAAAATTATTATTAAGGAACTTAAGAAACTGTAAGTTGAATTATTTAGGAAGAAGTTTTGAGATAAGCCTACCTAGTGCATATTTTAAAAACATGAACCTAAAAGAATGCTAATTGAAGATATATTTCAGTATTCCATACTTTGTGTCCTTGGATCCGCAATTTACCAATGGAAGGAAAATTATAGTGGGTAAAAATGTTAAATAAGATAGTAAGTAATCCCTGAAATAATTACTAGATTTTAAAATAAAAAATCCAACCACGATCCAGAAAAATTTGACAGTGCATGTTGCAAATCAAAACATTTTCTCTTTCTATTATTGAATCTTTAAGAAATGTTTTTAAGAAGAACTATTATTCAGATATTCAGGAAGAAAGGTGAACTGAGGTAGGGTGAGAGGTATTAGAAGTCTAGTCTTTTACCTTCTGTTTCTCTACAGCAATATTTTAGACAATGGGTTAACACCTACAGATTTTAAAAAGAAAAGCATGACCCACTCTTTACAGCCAGTCGAGATGTCATCTGCATATCCGTCTCACTCACTATCTGTATATGCGCGCGCACACACACACACACGCACACGCACACACACACACGACTCCAAGAAAACATCAATGATTTTTTTTTCAACTTCCTGGGTTTGTGATTTGAGGCTGTTTTTATTTACTTCCTTCCTTGTATTTGTCTATCTCATTTACATCCCTTCTCTGTCTACCTTCATTATTAAGAACACTTAATTCTTTGATAAAAACAAATGAAGTGACTTTTTTTTCTCTTAAACAAAAATCTTCACTGTTTGATGGTAAACGATTTCACTATACTTTAATATAGGGTCCTCTTATAGCATGTTTTGTTAATAAAACAAATCTCTTTAAATGTATGTAACATGACAACTATATTCTTTTAAGGTAGATGGCATTTATTAGTCCCCTTTGTGTTACTTACAATGCCTGGCACATAGATGTACTTGATATATTATTTTTTAGTAAATAAATACATGAATGAACGAATGAATGAAACGACAACAAACTTAAGCAACAATATATACTTTCCCTTTTACTTTGGTCTATGATATAGGTTTTGACAAAACACAAACTTTAAATTAAAACAAATAATACAGTTTTGAATTTTAAAAACACCAGCCTTTAAGAAATTGTTCCTCACAAAATTTTCTTCATATTCTTGGGTATACCCATTCAAATATGGAGGTTGAGACACTATCATTTTCATTTGTCCAAAGATATTTGGCCACAGTTTTTTATATAACTGCCCTTCTGATAACAGGTTAATGAATTAGGCCTATCTTTTATTTGTTTATCATACAATATAGTATAACTTTATTTTGGCTAATACTAATGTATTGGTTGTCATTTTTCTCAGGCTTTCATGTATTCTAACTTGCACAATTTGTGGTCTTGCAAAAGTTAGCTGTGCATGCACATTCTCCTCTAATCAGCACAAAATCATCATGTGTCTTTTCTAGCACTTGCACTGAAGAAGAAAGGCCTGGTTTGACTACAATAGAGACAATAGCAAGGCTCAAAGGTTGAAGACAAAAGATTCTGCAGAAATTAAAGGAAAAGCTGCTAGAGAGCATGACAGCTCTTTTTGTTATTTTCTGGGCTGTAATTTTTGAAATCAGTTTTCATTTTGAAAGTTCCTTAATTTTCTCCCACTTCAGTCTAAAATATAGCACACATGAGTATTGAAGACAGCCCCTCAAAATGGTTCAATCAGGTGGTATTTGTAATGAAGCTGCAGGCTGTTGCTTGGATTTCTTAGTATCAGTCTTCATAATCTTCTATATTTAGCTGCAGAAAACTATTGTAACAGCTTCCTAAGCTCACTTCACTAAAATGAATGCAACAAATTGTTTTTGGAATTAGATATTCTCTGTGATTCCTAGTTATAAATGACTTGCTTATAGCAAATTTCTAATCCTCTATGCTTCAGTTCCTATATAGCTCTCTGGATAGATAACTCTCTTTGCAGGCTCAAGTGTCCTTTGAAAGGGATAGAAACCATCATCGTTTATTTTTGATATTAAAACAAATGCTTTTAAACTTTTTGTATTATTAAATGTGGGACTAGCTCCAAGGGAAAAGAAGAAAGGAGAAGGGCAGAGGAGAGGACAGGAGAGAAAGATTATGTTAAGGGAATTGTCTATCTGTAATTTACGAAGCCTAGTTGACAGTACTTATTGTCAACTGTAATATACAGTTGCCTTCATCATTATAGTAACTACTATATTAATATATTTTATGTGAGCAAACTGCCATTGTATATCTTTATCAATATCAGTAAAAAAATTATTTTGAAATACTGATTTTAACTCACTTCCATTTGATGATGTATATATTTTAAGTACAATTATCCTGTAGTTTTATTTCAGGGGGTTCTCTTTGTTAGATTTTGGTGTTCTGTCATTATGAGTTATATTGTGTAGCTTGACACCATTTTTTATATTCTGAATCAGTGTGTCTGGCCTGGGAATTAAATGTTTCTTAAATTTAAGAAAACTTACAAGTAAAAGAGCCTCCACCAAAGTATCTTTAGGAATTTTTAAAAATAATTTTTCCCAATTTCTTCCATGAGATTATCAGGTTTTATTCTTGAGTCTCTTCAGACTTTTTCAATTTTATCATTTAGTCTAGTCTTTATTTTTGAGTAATATCTATTTTCCTCCAAAAGAGACCACTTCATTTATAATATCAAATATGTTTTTAGAGAGTTGCTCTTTATTACCTAATATTTTTCCGATTTGTTCTCTATCAATTTTAACAACATACTGTTAGTCCCAATTTTAGCTTACTTGATTATGAGAGGTTTGAATTATTTTAAGCACTGATATAACTATTAATGTTCTATAAGTACCAGAGATATATATTAAAAGAGGCTTAGAAACAAGGTATTGTCTCAAGAGGTGGAAAGTCAAGGGTCACATCAAAGTTGTAGCCTGCTTTAAGAACTTCTTTCCATCTCTTCCATCTGCCATCATTATTCACTTGTTTGTCTTCTCCAAATCAAAAGAAGGCTGCTTTTTCTTTGAAAATAATTTCTGAAGAAAGGGCAAGTAGAAAAAGTAAAAGTACTGTATCTCATTGGTCAGCTTGTGGCTTGCCTATTCATATCCATTATATAGTTTTTAAATTTTATTTTGAGAAAAAAAAATCTGAAATTTATAAAAAAGTTGCAAAACCACTACAAATAATTTTTCTTAAGAGTAAATTTCTAACTTAACTTCACATAACTTCCTAGTAATGTAGTGTACATTTTCTACAATTAAGTCATCCTCCTACAAAATCCAATATAACAAACAACATCATGAAGTTAACACTGGACTGTTAATAACATCTAATCCTCGGGTCTCATTCAGGTTTCACCAATTATCTTGCTTTTTCTTGTTTTTAAGGACTGAAGAGGTGGTCTCTTGCTGATATGTGAATGGATTCAGTTGCTGTTAGTTTGCTTAAAATTCTTATGTTAAGTTAGATAGGCCGATAATTTTCTTGTCTTCTGAAAGACTGTGGTTTTTATATTATTGTAATGCTTACAAAGTGTATTTTAAGGTGTTTTCTACTAGAAGACATTATATAACATTGGTATAAGTTATTATGAAAGTATTTTGAAAAACACAAACTGGTTCAGGTTTATGGTTTCTTGGTGGTAAATATTTCTATTCAAGTATATTAAAGTTTCTAATTTATGAAGTCTAAAAATTAAAGTTTCTCATTTATATATCTATTGGTTTTTATCAGTTACATTGTTTTAGATAATTTTTCATTTCATATGCGTTTTCAATTTTGCTTTAAATTGTTCATACACTTTGCTTAATATATTTGTTTGCAGTGTCTTTGTTGATACCCTTGGCATCTGACATTTTTCTTTTTCAATCTTTATAAAGACCCATTTATGTTTAAAGTAATTATTGATATGTAAGGACTTACTAGTGTCATTTTGCTAATTGTTTTCTGACTCATTTGTATTTCCTTTTTCCTTTATTTGACTCAGGTTATTTTCCATTGTGATTTGATGATCTGCAGTGGTGTGTTTCAATTTCTTTCTCAATATTTATTTACTTTGTGCGTGTGTATCTACTATAGGTTTTGACTTTGTGGTTACCAAGAGGTTTACAACATCTTGCAGTTACACCAGTCTATTTTAAGCTGTAAATAACAAGTTCAATTGCATGCAAAAACTTGACATTTTTGCTTCTTCTTCCACCTTCAAGTGTTATGGTTTTAATATTCCAATATATATCTTTTATTGTGTATTTATTAAGAAAATATTGTAGCTAATGTTATTTTTAGCACGTTTGTCTTTGAAACTTTATATTGAAGTTAAAAATGATTTATAAACCAACTTTACAGTATTAGAGTATTCTGAATTGACCTATATATTTACTTTTGCCAGGATATTTTACACTTTTACGTATTTTAATGCTAGTAATTAGGCTATCTACATAGTCAATGAATCTCCATCAAAATTCCAATCACATTTTTAACATAAATAGAAAAAGCAATCCTAAAATTCATATAGAACCACAAACAACCTCAAATAGCCAAAGCAAAATTAGAAAAGACCTACAAAGCTGGAGATTTCATACTACCTGGATTTAAAGTATATTATAAAGCTAGTAATCAAAAGAGTATAGTACTGGCATAAATACAGACACATAGACCAATGAAACATAACAGAAATCCCAGAATAGAATAAATTCACACAACTGTGGTCAACTAATCTTCAAGAAGACACCAAGAATATACAATAAGCAAGGAATGGTCTGTTTTAAAAATGGTAGTGGAAGCATGATGTGTCCAGCTTTGTTCTTTTGGCTTAGGATTGACTTGGCAACACGGGCCCTTTTTTGGTTCCATATGAACTTTAAAGTAGTTTTTTCCAATTCTATGAAGAAAGTCATTGGTAGCTTAATGGGGATGGCATTGAATCTGTAAATTACCTTGGGCAGTGTGGCCATTTTCACGATATTGATTCTTCCTATCCATGAGCATGGAATATTCTTCCATTTGTTTGTGTCCTCTTTTATTTCGTTGAGCAGTGGTTTGTAGTTCTCGTTGAAGAGGTCCTTCACATCCCTTGTACGTTGGATTTTGAGGTATTTTATTCTCTTTGAAGCAATTGTGAATGGGAGTTCACTCATGATTTGGCTCTCTGTTTGTCTGTGATTGGTGTACAAGAATGCTTGTGATTTTTGCACCTTGATTTTGTATCCTGAGACTTTGCTGAAATTTCTAATCAGCTAAAGGAGATTTTGAGCTGAGACAATGGGGTTTTCTAGATATACAATCATGTCATCTGTAAGCAGGGACAATTTGACTTCCTCTTTTCCTAATTGAATATCCTTTATTTCGTTCTCCTGCCTGATTGCCCTGCCCAGAACTTCCAACACTATGTTGAATAGGAGTGGTGAGAGAGGGCATCCCTGTCTCGTGCCAGTTTTCAAAGGGAATGCTTCCAGTTTTTGCCCATACCGTATGATATTGGCTGTGGGTTTGTCATAGCTAGCTCTTATTATTTTTAGATATATCCCATCAATACCTAATTTATTGAGAGTTTTTAGCATGAAGGGTTGTTGAATTTTGTCAAAGGCCTTTTCTGCATCTATTGAGATAATCATGGGTTTTTTGTCATTGGTTCTGTTTATATGCTGGATTACATTTATTGATTTGTGTATGCTGAACCAGCCTTGCATCCCAGGGATGAAGCCCACTTGATCATGGCAGATAAGCTTTTTGATGTGCTGCTGGATTCAGTTTGCCAGTATTATATTGAGGATTTTAACATCGATGTTCCATCAGGGATATTGGTCTAAAATTCTCTTTTTTTCTTGTGTCTCTGCCAGGCTTTGGTATCAGGATGATGCTGGCCTCATAAAATGAGTTAGGGAGGATTCCCTCTTTTTCTATTGATTGGAGTAGTTTCAGAAGGAATGGTACCAGTTCCTCCTTGTACTTCTGGTAGAATTCAGGTGTGAATCCATCTGTTCCTGGGCTTTTTTTGGTTGGTAGGCTATTAATTATTGCCTCAATTTCAGAGCCTGTTATTGGTCTATTCAGGGACTCAACTTCTTCCTGGTTTAGTCTTGGGAGGGTGTATGCGTCCAGGAATTTATCCATTTCTTCTAGATGTTCTAGTTTATTTGCATAGAGGTGTTTATAGTATTCTCTGACGGCAGTTTGTATTTCTGTGGGATCGGTCGTGATATTCCCTTTATCATTTTTTATTGCGTGTATTTGGGTCTTCTATCTTTTCTTCTTTCTTAGTCTTGCTAGTGGTCTATCAATTTTGTTGATCTTTTCAAAAAACCAGCTCCTGGATTCATTGATGTTTTGAAGGGTTTTTTGTGTCTCTATTTCCTTCAGTTCTGCTCTGATCTTAGTTATTTCTTGCCTTCTACTAGTTTTTGAATGTGTTTGCTCTTGCTTCTCTAGTTCTTTTGTGATATTAGGGTGTCAATTTTAGATCTTTCCTGCTTTCTCTTGTGGGAATTTACTGCTATAAATTTCCCTCTACACACTGCTTTAATTGTGTCCCAGATATTCTGGTATGTTGTATCTTTGTTCTCATTGGTTTCAAAGAACATCTTTCTTTCTACCTTCATTTCATTACGTACCCAATAGTCATTCAGGAGCAGGTTGTACCTGACTTCAAACTATACTACAAGGCTATAGTAACCAAAACAGCATGGTACTGATACCAAAAGAGAGATATAGACCAACGGAACAGAACAGAGCCCTCAGAAATAATACCACACATCTACAACCATCTGATCTTTGACAAACCTGACAAAAACAAGAAATGGGGAAAGGATTCCCTATTTCATAAATGGTGCTGGGAAAACTGGCTAGCCACATGTAGAAAGCTGAAACCGGATCCGTTCCTTACACCTTATACAAAAATTAATTCAAGATGGATTAAAGACTTACATGTTAGACCTAAAACCATAAAAACCCTAGAAGAAAACCTAGGCAATACCATTCAGGACATAGGCATGGGCAAGGACTTCATGTCTAAAACACCAAAAGCAACAAAAGCCAAAATTGACAAATGGGATCTAATTAAACTAAGGAGCTTCTGCACAGCAAAAGAAACTACCATCAGAGTGAACAGGCAACCTACAGAATGGGAGAAAATTTTCGCAATATACCCAACTGACAAAGGGCTAATATCCAGAATCTACAAAGAGCTCAAACAAGTTTACAAGAAAAAAAACAACTCCATCAAAAAGTGGGTGAAGGATATGAACAGACACTTCTCAAAAGAAGACATTTATGCAGCCAATAGACACATGATAAAATGTTCATCAGCACAGGCCATCAGAGAAATGCAAATCAAAACCACAATGAGATACCATCTCACACCAGTTAGAATGGTGATCATTAAAAAGTCAGGAAACAACAGGTGCTGGAGAGGTTGTGGACAAATAGGAACACTTTTACACTGTTGGTGGGACTGTAAACTAGTTCTACCATTGTGGAAGACAGTGCGGTGATTCCTCAAGGATCTGGAACTAGAAATACCATTTGACCCAGCCATCCTGTTACTGGGTATATACCCAAAGGATTATAAATCATGCTGCTATAAAGATGCGTGAACATGTATGTTTATTGTGGCACTATTCACAATAGCAAAGACTTCAAACCAACCCAAATGTCCATCAATGATAGACTGGATTAAGAAAATGTGGCACATATTCACCATGGAATACTATGCAGCCATAAAAAGGATGAGTTCATGTCCTTTGTAGGGACATGGATGAAGCTGGAAACCATCATTCTCAGCAAACCATAGCAAGGACAAAAAACCAAACACCGCATGGCATGTTCTCACTCAAAGGTGGGAATTGAACAGTGAGAACACTTGGACACAGGAAGGGGAACATCACACTCCGAGGACTGTTGTGGGGTGGGGGGAGGTGGGAGGGATAGCATTAGGAGATATAACTAATGCTAAATGACGAGTTAATGGGTGCAGCACACCAACATGGCACGTGTATACATATGTAAAAACCTGCATGTTGTGCTCATGTATCCTAGGACTTAAAGTATAACAAAAAAATAAAAATACAAAAAGAAATGGTGGTGGAAAAATTATATTAATGTGCAAAATAATGAAATTGTACACTTAATTTAAACCATACAAAAAATTGACACAAAAGAGACTAATGACTTAACCATAGAACTGAAAACGGTTTAAAAAAAAAAAAAAAAC